>NC_135353.1:163593829-164193829 GCF_023851605.1 Tamandua tetradactyla | reverse complement strand
AAATAATACTGGCACTTATTTTCTTAAGCATATTTGTTAAGTGGTACTGAAACACAAAAGCCCAAGAGAAAAATCAGTGCTTCTGCATGTGGACTAAAAAGAGTACACAAACAGTACTCTGTTCTTTCTCTAAAATAGAATTTATGAAAGAGAAGAGTTGAGTGGTGTTTGCAAGTGTGACATTGTGGGAGGGAGACAATCAATAAAAATTCTGAGAAACAAAGGCTATATTTTGAATGGGGTGTTATTGTGGCATCTGTCACCCCAAAATGCGCTGGTGAGATTTTATGAGCTCCCACACAAACACTAAACAAAGCCTTTGGCCATTGAGCATCATGTCTTATTCATATTCATAGCCTCAGCCCTTAGGAGTTCCTGGTACACAGCAGACAATCAAGAAACATAAGCTTACATTCTTATTATCCCATTAAAATATGTGACATAACTGTGGGATTATCTTGAAGACAAAGAGCGACGCAAACAGGCTTGTACAGATCAAGGTGTCAGAGAGAAGGTGGAGAAACTGGACCCTCATACACTGCTAGCAGGAATGCAAAATGGTGCAGCCACTATGGAAAGCACTTGATGGTTCCTCAAAATGTTAAACAGAAAGTTACCATATTATCAAGCAATTCCACTTCCAGATACATAACCAAAAGAAATGAAAACATAAGTCCATGCCAAAAATTGTACATGAATGTTCATAGAAATATCATTCGTAATAGCTAAAAGGTAGAAACAACCCAAATATCCATCAACAGATGAATGGATAAACAAAATGTGATCTAGCCATACATGGGAATGTTATTCAGGAAGGAATGAAGTACTGATATATGCTACAATGTGGACAAACCTTGAAAATAGTACACTCAGTGCAAGAAGCCAGACACAAAAGGCCACATATTGTATGATTCCATTTATGTAAAGTGTCTGGAGAAGGCAAATCTGTAGAGACTGAAAGTAGGCTAGTTGCCATTTATGGCTGTGAGTTGCGGGAGTGTTAGGGGAAATGGAGGTGACTGCTAAGAGGTACAGTATTTCCTTTTGGAGTGACAAAACAATAAAAAATTGATCATGGTAATGGTTCCACAACCTAATGAATATACTAAAAACCAAGTTGGACACATTAAAAGGGTGAATTTTATGGTACGTAAATTATATCTCAATTTTTAAAAAAAGATATCAAAGAGAAGGTACAAACTGCAGATGTTCCTTGAAGAAAGAAAGATTAATAAGGTTTAGGAGACCTTCAGAGACATCTAGGAGGAGGTTAGACTTGAGCTACGTGTTTGAGGATGTGTTGGCTTTAGGTATGAAGCGGGAAAGAAGGAAGTCAATTCAGATGAGAGGAAGATGAGAAATTAATGTTGCTTGAAGAAGGCTGGTCATTGGAACAATCACAGAAAGAAGCATCAACATATACTATGATAATATTGTGAATGAATTAATGCCCTTCCCTGCTAAAAAGTACATCTATGTCTGTCCCTGCTTTGGTGGAATTCACAGCCAAAGAACAGGCAGCTGAAATGCAAACCACCTAAGCTTCCATCTTTCACTATTGTGACTTAAAGTTTTTCCATTAAAACTCTCAACTTCTAGACTTCCACCCAAGCAGATTATGTTGAATGAAATCAGCAACATCCTATCATTTCATCCATAAATATTTTAGTATCAGATTCTTAATGTTTAACAGACATCTAGCCTAACCATCCCATGTTTAATGACAATCACCTATGATCATGCAGTATTCTATTTGACTTTCCCAAAATTTGAAGGTCTATGTATCTGGGAGGAGAGCAATGACAGCTTCTAGTCATGCGAATGGAATTGGAAAGCCCTGACATTGTATATCTTGATAAGTTTTCAAGAGTTGACTATCAGAATGTAGAGTTCATGAATCCACTTGGAACCAGCTCCATTCAAGAGACTGTAGCCTGGTATTGCATAGCAAAACTCTATTTTAAAATAACATTTCTCAGCACATTCATCAACACTCCAAAAATATTCTGCTTGGCTCCGATGGTGTGATCTGAGAATAGGCCAGTCATGGTGAGCATGAAGTTTGGGAGGGAATCTTGCCGAAACACAGCTCCATGGGGCAAAAGAGAGTAAACCCAGATTTCTTGGGTTCAGGAGGACATGAAAAAGGCAGCTTAATTCAGCCTCCCAGGCCATCAACAAATTCCCATTGACAGCCCTCCTAGGGAGGTATCATTTTGGCTTTAACATTTACAGCCTTATGTCCAGCCACTTCATAACTGGACAGTTCTTATGTAGACATACAATCCTTATCCTCATCAAAGCATCAAATGAAGAGAGATAATATAAACTTTAGCAAGACACATAATGTCTGGAGTAGGGTTTTTCATTCTCGACACAGTTGATATTTTGGGCCAGATAATTCTTTGCTGGGGGGAACTGTCCTGTACCTCTTAGGCTGTAGAGCAGTATCCCTGTTCTCCTCTCATTAGATGCTAGTAGCAACTTCCCCAAAATTGTGACAACCAAAGGTTTCTGGATGTTGTGAAACATCCCTGGGGCGCCCCCCTCCCCCAACCCCATCCAAATAGAGCCACTGCTACAGAGTGTAAATGACTTTGGGAAGTTACTAGTAGATACCTATTAGATGCCCATTACTAATACTCAACTAGTTATTCTGATAATTTATATTGATTAGTGGTTTTAAAGGGAATTTTTTATAAGCCAGAATCCTGCACAATGCTCATGTCATGACAGACCAGAAATGAAACTGATTCTGTAAACAGTAGCCCTGGCTGCAAAAAGCAGAGCCAGGGACATTTTCACTTACACATGGTGGGATCAACATCATGCTTTCAGTTAAATCCACACGAATGAATATTGCCCCTATGGGAAGTCACTGTGACCAACATGACAAACAGGCAACTTCTAGGGAGAGATGAGTGATCATTTCAAAATTTAATTTTCTCAACCAGTTCTTGAGAAACTCATAAACATTTTCTCTTGAAACCAAATGATCAAAGATCATTAGTGTTCTAAGCTTAACTTGGAAAATTGACTTAACCCCTATTTCAGCTGAAATGTGCTATATATGCAGCAAGCTGTAGAAAGCAATGATGTAACTTGATTCCATAAAACAGTAAAACAATATTGAGTACAACTAGGTGTTTCTCTTGAAACCTGGTTCCTGCAGACAAACAGATTTAACAAGAAAATGATGAGGAAAGAGATATAAGACTGAGGTGATATAATTCCGAAATGGCCTTTTAGGCATTCTGGAAGGCGTAACAGTTGGTGAAAATTGTCTTAGTATGAGACGGTTCACTAACAGCATAATTTTGATCAAAGTCTAAGTCATTTTTTTGTCCCCATATAAAACAGAGAAGGAGGAGTTAAGTAGAACACATTTTAAAAATAACTGGCCAAAACAAATACATAAAACAAAATAAATAAATAATAATAATTTAAAAAGAAACAAACAAACAAAAAATAACTGGCCAAAATTTGGAAGGAGGAGGGGAAAGAAGAGTAAAATTAAGATAATAAATTGCTTGAAGTAGCATGGAGGAAGCTGGGGAAAGAGGAGGCTCAGAGAGGAGAGGTAGAAGGCATTCATTGTCTGGAATATTTGCACCCATTTGCCAAGTGGTGGTGTTCCCCTTAGTAATTTGGAGTGTGTATTTTTGTACAAGAGTGGGGGTGAGGTGGGGTAGACTTACTCCAGAGTTTTGATTCTTGGTGCAATTGGCATTCAAGGTCTGATAAATCTTTATTGTGGGAATCTGGTCTGCGCACTGTAAGACATCTAGCAGCATCCCCAGACTCTACCCATTAGATGCTAGTAGCACCCTCTTCCAGTTGTGACAACCAGATTGTCTCCAGACATCATCAAGTGTGTTGCCAAGTATACCCTGGGGTGGGGGAGAAAAATTGTCCCAGGTTAAGGACCACTGGGCTAGAACATTAAATCTAAATGCCATAGGAAGGAAGCTGTGACCCAATAGCCATTCATATGTACAGGGTGTTGGGATACTAACTCAACAAGTGCCCTCATCACCCAACAATCAGTTCTTTGACATTACCCAAACTCAGAAAGCATTTGTGACTTGAATACAAAAATATCATTGATCAAATTTATTATTTTAGAACAAGAATAATTAAGTAAAAATACCATATGTTCTCATGCTGTGTATGTGTGTGTGTATATATATCACATTAAATCTTAAAAATGAGCATAGTTACCATTTATTCAGGGCATGCTCTGTAGGAGCCACTGTCCAAGCACTTTGCATATATAATTATATTTAATTCTCACTACAGCCCTATGAGATAGCTTTGCTGATCCATTATGTGGATGATAATACTAAGGCTCACAGATAACTTACTACATGTCATTCAGTTAATAAGCAAGAGTCAGGATTTGAAACCCATGCCTCATTCCAAATATAAACCCCCCAAATATGGTATTGTCCAGAAGTTTAGAGTCTTCTTCCCAAAGTCTTAGCCACAAGTATATACTGTACATATGTGCCTTGAGTTTGTCTCATCTGAAAGAAGAATGATGAGTATTAACTGACTAGAACAGCTCAAATATGCACCTAGTTTTTCCATCCATTTTGGTTACATCAACTTGGAACGTTTTGAAAATATTAAAGACACATACATCCAGCTCATGCCTAATTTAAGAAAACCTTTAGATAGCAGATTAATTAGCAAAATAGAAGACTGCTCTCTCCATTTCGCACAGGGCACTACATCACAACAACTGGGCTTTATCACACAGGAGTTACCTCTCTGGGGATGGTTTTGCCCATAATCGAGCTGGTACAGGGAGGTCTGCAGATCACCCAGCTCTCTCTGTTTCAGCACCAAGATGCTGCCCTGCAATACCCATGTCTGCAATATAACAAATCCTGCAACTGGAAGCAAAAGAAAACTAAATGCCAGATCTAATGGTTTTGCAAATGAGCAATGTCTGAAATATCTTTTCCACTTTTGTCTGCCACTTCACTTTCTCCCAGGGCCCTATTACATAAAAGATTAGGTGTTCTGGGGAATAATCGGGCATCATTCGTGGCAGGATGTAGGAGGATTCCTAGGTTACCTCCATTGTCACACACTCTATTTAGGAGGTGGGCAATTCCTATTTATATAGCCCCAGATGAAGACACACCCCAGTGATTTGAGAGGGGAGATCAACAAAACAAGTAGGTAATTTCACTTGAACAACTTGTCCTAAGTACATTTCTGATTACTGCCCTCATCTCCTTGGAAAAGAACAGGTATCATTGTAAACAAGACGTTTGCGTTGGCTGCTCAGTGTGGGAAAACCAACACGCTGAAATTCAAAGCGGAGGAGCTCAGAATCTGAATTTTACTATGCTACATGCAAACATGGCTCTGGACCACCCCATCTATGAATCCAGCAATACACTAGGATCCTGGGGTGCACAAAGCCAGGGTATAGGTATGGGGAAAGCTGGGGGTCCTACTAATTGACATGAGAACTTCCCAGCAGGAAGATGAATCGAATCTCCCAATTTCTTGCCTCTAAATCAGTCCTCTAAAGCCGTGGGGTAGCTACTAGCCCCAGGGGGCTCCTGAGCATTTGAAACGTGGTTAGTCAGAACTGAGATATGCTTCAAGGTTAAAAGAGGCTGGAATTCAAAGACTTGGTATGAAAAATACACATACATGTTTTATACAATATATTTCATTAGTTATTTTATATTGATTGCAAATTGAAATGATAGAATCTCAGCTATAGTAGTCAAAATAAAATATATTACCATTTCTTTTTACTTTTACTTTGTCTTCCTTTTTAATACATGGCCAGTAGAAAAGTTAAAATTACATATGTGGTTTGGATTGTATTTCTATTGGACAGCGCTAGTCTGGAGGCTGAATGTTACTTGAAGATGTGATTTCTGCTGAGCTTGAAGGCGCTTCCATAGAAAAGTGTTGTTTGACTGAGCTTGGCTCCCTGTTGCGAAATCTGAACTTCAAACATACTTGAAAACTGAAATTTCATTCACTGCCTTCTTGGCAAAACCTGTTGGATAAACAAATCTTCTGCTGTTATAAGACATGAAAGGGGATGGTTAACAATGTAACTGAATTTTCTTCCTTTGCAGACATACTTAAGCCATGTTAAAGCAGAGATGAAACAGGTTCTAACACTGAAAGAACTCTTAATTAGGTGCTAAAGTTGAATATCCCAAGCTGTTTCAAAAAGAGACCAAGATGGAGAAAGCCCAGGCATGGACAAGACAGGGAGAAGAAAGCACTGCATATCTGAATGGCAATATATTACAGATATGCAAGTTCCACCATTCTACACTTTCCTGATACTACATGGATTTCAGTATGTCTTCTCCATTTTCACCATAACCATCTTACTAATTCATGCCTCATCAGAGGCAAAAACTACCTTACTCACCTCTCTGATCATCCTCTCTTCACATCTCCATTGCTAATCCATCTTGTACCCCTCCACTGAAAACCATCCTATCTCTCCTTCATTGCTCCCTATTTTTCATCATTACCATTCCTTTGGCTCAAGAGCCTACAATAGTAGCAAGAAGCCTTCAGGTGAGAATTAAGGTCATCCTTGCAGCAAAGCCTTACTCTACTCAACTGAGCCAAGCAAAAGATTCCAAAGATGACTGTGGGAATTACTCATATTCAAGTCTTCCAATATATTCAAGCAGATCCTCAGTCCTTTTTGATGCAACATATAAATTAAAACATAAAAATAATTCTTGCACTTTGCTTTTGTTGGATTCATCTAAAAACTCTGCCATGTAATTAGAACTCAAAGTGACAATGCCTGCCAACAACAACCAAATTTTCTTTTCAGTTTCATAATTTTTATGTCCCCCAAAGCCTCATCTTAAGAAGTTTTGTATTTGTGGGTGGTTATATATTTTTTCTAATCTAGCACTCAAGGAAAGTGTGGTCAAAGGATATTACTGTGGGTAACCTCAGGAAGGAAAAATGTCTCCAAATTTATATATATGAGCAGGCCATAGCTCTTACAGCCTACTGCAGTAAATTCTCAGCTACCCCAGATCAGCTGGGAATGAGGCATTCTAGATAAGCACACATCCTGGATAGCCTGGGTTTATATCCTATCTTACTGTAAGAGCTTTTTCATTTTCCTAATGGAGACATTTCCTTGTCTTTTTAAACTATTGAACCAGTTTGTCTTATAGGCATAATTGCAGATAAAAATTGAGGTCAAATAAAGAGCTGAGTGAGCCTGCCAGAGTATCACTGTGAAGTAAATGGGTGTCCGGCCATTTACACTAACAATCTGTTACAACCGATGTGTCTTTTCAATATGGTTCCTGATGAGCTTATGGGCTAAGTCGGAGGCGCTGCTGGCTGTCCCTCTTGCACAGGTTAAAGCATTCCTTGGTTCCTTCTCTTCATTGCCCTTTCTCATCTCCACTGGCAACAGTATGGGCAAGTTGTGGTCTCACTGTTGATTTTCCCCTCTACCACCAAGTGGCCATGGGTACCCACCCAGTAGCTCCAGGGGACCCCAATGTTGCCAGCCCTGTTATCTCTATAATTCGCCTCCCCTCTGCTTTCCTTTCTTTATCTACAGTTGCTTCTCCACACTTTCTAGTTCTCAAGATGAGCTTCTCATACATCTATCACCATATGGCGTGGAGTGGTTCTTTCCTTCTATGAGACAAAGCCATGAAGAAAAAGACAGATGAGTATAAACATGTGCTCATCTGGAACCAATTCTACTCCAAAGGATAATGTCTTTTTTCATTTTTCTTTTTCTGTTAATCACTAGCCGTTCCTGAAGGCTGGTATCCTAAAAACTAAGAGATTACTATAGAAGTATTATATATTCACAGGAATAAACAAACAACTAATTTTAGAATTTGAATGGTTAAGTTCTGGCATGTAAATTGTAAATCCTCACTTCCCAGTCTAAACTCTGAATTCCCATGTAATCAATATGTAGTCAAATAATTGATTTCTGCTTCTTTTTTATTCATAGTTATAATAAAGTCAATAGCAAAAGGGAAAACGATATCGTTTCAACTTTGGAGGAGGAAAAACAGCTGAACATGAGGGACTGTGAAAATGGTCTTTGGAATCAGCTGACGTGGGTTCAAATCCGACCCCACTACTATTACCTTTGAAACCTTGGGAAAGTTACTTAGCCTCTGAAAGCCTCCATTTCCTCACCTATAAAATAGGGTAAATAGACTCAACTACAGAGCTGTTGTGAGGATCAGAAAGCACACATATAAGGCATCAAGTAAAATGTCTGACATAGACTGAGGCCTGGGAAGGAACAACTTTTTCCCCTTCCTGATCCTCAAGCAACAGAACACTAAACCAGGCTTCACCCGGGAAAAGCAATCCTCAAAAAATTGAGAGCATGCAATAGTGCATTTCCAAAGATATTGAAATTTCTTCCTTTTTAGAGGCTTATAGTACTGCTCGGCTACAGCATTCTGACTGAGCTTGCTGTAAACACACACATAATGTAAACACACACACACACACCACCATCACCACCCCCACGACCATCACACCAGCCCAATAGATTATGCTATCCCATAATCTGCCCACATAAAATGCATCCTTGTTTCCTGAGGTCGGCAGTCGTGGCTGCTCCCAGCATGTTGGCCCTAATGAGCATGGGGAATATGTAGGTTTGGGCATTAAAATATATCCGAGTCTCCAGTGAAAGGCCAAACTGGTTCACATAAACAGTCCTCGCTCATTCTGTTTCACATTCCCAGGACATAAAATAAACTGGCTGTCATGTACATTTTGCAAGTAAACTGAGAAGCTGCTCAAGTACATATATGGCAAAGCCACGTATAAATAGCTAACTGGGAAGCTTTTGTTTCCTAAGTAAATGTGCCTAGACACACGGTTACTTTCCGGTAGAATATATCATTCAAGGTTAGCATTGCTTCACTTTTGTTCCTCAATTTTCTAATAACTGCTTTATTGAGACACAATTCACATACTATAAAATTCACACATTTAAAGTGTATAATTTACTCATATTCAGTGTATTCCCAGAGTTGCACAACCATCACCACAATTTTAGAACATTTCCATCAATCGCCCAAAGAAACCCTATTGCCATTAGCAGTCATCCCCATTCCCCCCTCCTCTCCAGCCCCTGGTAACCACCAATCTATTTTCTGTCTCTATGGAACTGCCTGTTGTGGACATTTCATACAAATGGAATCATACAGTATGTGGTCTTTTGTGACTATCTTTTTCACTAGGCATAAGGCTTGAAAAGCTCATCCGAGTTGCAGAATATATCAAGACATCACTTTTTTTATAGCTGAGTAATAGTCCGTGGCCTGGACAGACCTCATTTTATCTATCCATTCATCAGTTGATGGACCTTTGGATTATCTTCACTTTGGGGCTATTATGAATACTGCTGCTATAAACATTAATTTACAAGTTTTTTTGTACGGACAGAAGTTTTCATTTCTCTTGGGTTATACCTAGGAAAGGAATCATTGGGTCAAATGACAATTCCATATGTACATTTTGAAGAATGGCTGGACTGTTTTCCAGAGTGCCTAGACCATTTTACAGCCCTACCAGTACCATATGAGGATTCCAATTCCTCCACATCCTCACCCACAATTGTTATTGTCTGTCTTTTGAGTATAGAGTTCTACTGGGTGGAAAGTTTCTCATATCGCTTTGATATGCAACTTCCATACGGTTAAGATTTTGATAATCTTTTTAGCTGCTTAAGGGACACTTGTATACTTTTGGTTGTCTTGTCAAAGCTCTCATGAAGTGGCTGGTGGAGGCAAGTGGGATGGGGGTGTGTGATGGAATTCAACAGAACAGTGCAGGAATCAGATACAGAAATGATATCCCATAGTTCCTTTTTCCCTCTTTCTGCTTGCATAATGAATATCTTAAGGAATTTGTGAGTAGCTTTAATCTTGACACTGGAATTTGTGAGCGAACTATAAATCACTTAAACAAAACATCATGAAATGCTATTCAACAAAACACTGAAGGAAGCAGCAAGATTAATAACTAAAGAAAACAAATTACTTCAGCTCTTTAGCTGAAAACCAAACAAAACAAAATAAAAAAACAACCTATGAAAATAGAACCATAATTCATCTGTCCATTGGCCAAAGGTGCCAGTGCTGGTTTCTGCATCAAAGATCAAGATAGTGGTGAGGGTTGCACAATTCTGTGACTATGCTAAAAACCACTCAATAGCATACTTTAAATGGGTGAATTGTATAGCGTGTGAGTGATATCTCAGAGCTGTTAAAGAAATCATGATATGCATCAGGTTTACAGAGGAAGGCGTCCCTCCAGAGCTCTGCGTGCCTATGGGAGAACATTCAGCAGGCAGGTTCCTGGAAATAAAAACATCTCTCCAGCCATCACAGGATGGTCTTACTAACTGCTATGAAACCAAAAGTCCTGATGAATGGAGCCACGGGTGGTTAACGCCACTCACCACTGATTTTCGATGGAACTTAAAGGGAGAGAATAATTTCAACAGCCTCACATAAAATTCAGTATCACAAAGACATGTCCCTTCAACAGTAAAATGTCCAAAAATAAGGTGATGGGGAGGAGGACAAAACTATGGTCCTGTGGCCTGGATTTCCTTATGTGGAAAGCAGGTATTGGACCTGTATAATTTATATAACATAAAATTCACTCATTTTAAGTGTATTTCAGTGATTATTATTTTTTATTTTTTTATTAATTTTTAATTTTTTTAAATGCCAATAAACACCAAACAAACACAAACATTCTTAACTTCTGAGCGTTCCGTTCTACATATATAATCAGTAATTCACAATACCATCACATAGTTGCATATTCATCATCACGATCATTATTTCAGTGATTTTTAGTTAATTCACCAAATTGTGCAACCATCACCATAACCCAACTTTAGAAAATTTCCATCAAATTATGTAGCCAGTCCTCATGATTGCTCAGTTGTCTCTTCTACTTCTGATTGTAGAAAGTTGAATTTCTTAGAAGTCTGGTATCTGAATCAGTGGGATATTGCTGTGTTAATCACAAATGGACAAATGGATGTTTTTTCAGAAATCACTGTGAATCCTAAATATATATAAAAAACATGTTTTCCCTCATAAGTTACATTTTGATTTTTCTAAACGTAGAAAAAGGAAAATTTTCCCAAAAGGAAAGACATACTATAATGTTACTAATTTAGTTCAAGTTTGATACAAGAGAGATTTCAGTCCCTCATTTGCAAAAAAAAAAAAAAAAGTACTTTTTGATTCTCTTAGTGCATACTCTTTAAAACAACTTTCACCTGTAAATTTATCGAGCTATAGGACCATCAACATTATCCAGTTTTAGAACATTTCCATCACCCAGTAAGATCCATTCTGGCCATTTGCAGGCCCCTTTCCCACCACCTGCTCCTGGAAACCACTCACCTACTTTCTGTCTCTATGGAGTTATGGAAGACATTATGTTTTCACACACAGACACAAAATTTAGATCCTTTTTTTATATTTAGCAAATCTACACCAAGATTTTAGCATCTGTGATATCTAAACATTTTAACTAACAAATTCGGGTGCAAAGAAACTCCTGAGGAAGAGTCCAACAAATAGCATGTTTCTGCACTACAAGTAAAGTCCGATTTCAAAGCCTGTGGCAAGCAACCAGTAGAAAGTCTTTTGCCATCATGAACAATTTCCTCCTTAAAGTAAAAAGTGTCAATTCTACCACCTTCGACCTCACCAGCAAAAAAAAATGCTAAATCTATCAGGTCAAAACAATTCACAGCAGATAGCCTTCATTTATTTGCAGACAAACCTCCTCAATAAGGTTTAGACACCTCCAAATTTGGATCAGGAACTGAATCAAACAAACAAAACCTCCCAAAATGACATCATGTTCTACAACTTCTGAAGGGGATTTGGTCAATCTTCTAGGAATTAAACTTTCTTTAGATATTCTGGAAAGTGAGTCAATCAGTCAAAAAGCAACTGGTTGTCTTAGCAATCTGATAATACTGTGGGCATTTCCCAGTTATTTATAGATTGATTATATTTAGAAACAATCATTAGTTGAGATATTTAATTGAATTAATGAGGGGAAATTATATCATTTCCAAAAATAACTCTGTGTATCTTAACAACCAATGGAAAAAATTCTTATCACAGTAAATTGTGTTTTTTATTTTTCTGGGTACATGGTCTGGAAAGTGAACTCGTAATCACAGTAAATTGGAAGTTGTCGCTGCCATATACACGCACACCAAGGTTCTCAAGAAACTATTGTTCCCAAATTGTCTGTCCCTACTACAGAATTGACCACCTGTGGACATGACAAATATATGAAGTTGAGTTACTTCCCCATAACTCTCCAGCACAGCACAACTGTGAAGGTGAAGCAGTTATGTTCTAACCTGGGTTTGTACCACCCAGTTACTGCCATAAACACACAAGGCCGTTCTCTTCAGGCCACCTCATGAACTTCCAATGCCAACCTTCACCCACCACAGATCCCAGTTTCCACTGTGGCCTCCACATGGGTGCTGACCCAGCTTCTGTTTTAAACTAGAATTTCCTGCTTTGTGGTCATTGATCTCCACACTTAGAGGCATTTTCCTGGGCCCCAAAGAGCCCTTCTCTTTGGAACCAAAGAGAATTCCTGGCTCATCTTCCTGCACAGTCCAATGAGAAGAAGACTCATGGACATTATGCTTCAAATCTGGAGGGAACAAGGGTGTTGTGAGTCTTCGTGAACTGCCCCCCTCCCCAGAAGACACCAAGGTGACATTTTCTCAGGAAGCGGCTAAGATCTGAGACCAGACCTACAGGAAATGATAGCAGGAGGCCATGTTGTAGTGCTTACGCTTTTAAGATGACTCTAATCAACAGGTCACAGAATGTGGAAGAGTCAGCCAAAAGAAACATCATAAAGCATAAGACAGGGCCACATCCCCACCAAGAGCTTACAGGACAGGTCAGTAGTGTTTTTAGGGTCAGCCCTTGGAGGATCTTTACATTCTTTCCTCTGAGGGAGTTCTGGATACAGTAATGGAAAGGCTGCAAATGCGCAAACAAGAGCCAGCATTTCAAACAATGAGAAAATGCCACTTTTCAAATTTTTAATTTTCTACTTTGAACTGGTAAGAAGAGTAATGTTAGCAAAAATGATTCTGCCTAGAAAATTTATGAAATAAATCATGAAGAAATGCTATTTTTAACTTTAAAAATTCCAAAGAGTTTTCTAGTGACCAAGAGAATTGGATAAGCTAGTCAGACAAGCAGGTTAGCGACACTATAACCTACTTGCAGATGCAGCTTACGTTTTATTCAAGAGGAGACCTGAGAGTATAAACTAGACAGTATTTTTTTTTTCAATTCTCCTTTGGTTCTGGACACACAGCTAGTTTTCCACACATACTGTCAAGTAAATGAATGTTAGCGACATTTTGCCCTAATCAGAAGTGTACCCAGAAGTCCTCTCCACACCACGCATGCACTCCCTGTCCTTGGACCCTCGCATTTACGTAACAATAGAATTATTTACTAGTGTCTTTATTAAGTTGAGCTATATAGTTTTAGACTAGGAGCTGGCAAACTTTTTCTGTAAAGAGCCAGGTTATAAGTATTTTAGGCTTTGTGGGCCATTTAGTCTGTCACGAGTATGTATGTCTTTAATTGACACTCAAATTAGAATTCCATATAATTTACAAGTGTTGTGAAATATTATTCACCTTTTTGGGTTTTTTTGTTGTTATTGTTGTTCCTCAACCATTTAAAAATGTAACGCTCACAGGCTGTACAAAAGCAGATGGCAGGTAGAATTTGGCCCGTGGGCCGTAGTTTGCTACCCCTGATTTAGACAACCAAGCTACTCTAATAGGTAAGCACTCTACTAGGTATGATGAGATAGAGAGCAAACTGAAGGATCACGTTTTTGGCAACTATTCACTCAGGGTGACGGTAGAAGACAAGGCAAAAGTTTTCAAACTTCAAAGTCAGAAGATTTTGCATGTGTACCTTGTTTTTGAATTTAGCTTATCCTGTCAAAATTCACCACATTAACCAGCTTATTGCCAAATGGTGGATCTGCACTGTTTGGCCTAAAGGATTAATATTTTTCTTCCAACTGCAAATCACCTCACCTATAATTCTTTCTAGGTTTTAAAACAGGAGGCAAACTTAAAATCTTTTCAAATCGATACTGTACAAACTAGAAACAGGTGAGGAGGTGATTCTGAATACTTTCCTTACGATACAGCAAGAAACAAGAGCTGCTAAACACACACGAGGAGACGGGGAGGATTGGGGCAAATCAGTGTAAAATTTATACCATTCAGTCTATGCCTGTGGCTCATTGCCAATCAATGTGGATTTACGAGGGCTGATGTCAGTGCAATGGCCCCATCATTCCACCTTTGTTGTTTAATTGGGTCATAATGAAATATATCCACATCCATGATAGAAGGAATTCATTAACAAAATAAAAAAAAATAATTGCGCTACATAGATTTGTAGCACCTTAAAAATATCTATATTTTCAGGAAAATTTGACTAAACTCTGGTAAAGTGAATGACTCCCACAAATTCTTCACCCCTCACAGCACTCATGCCCTTGTCATGGCCCCACCAAGGATGGAGGACATTTCCCCACCCACTGAGGTTAAGTCTGGATGTCACTTGCCTTGGCCAAAGGTAAGTGGATGGAGACGACAGGGTGCCAGTTTCCAGCCTATGCTTTGTCGATTCCACTTGCCATCCTATGCCTCTGCCATCACCACACCTCCTCAGAACAAACACGCACGGTGCAACCCTGACTTAGGAGCCAAACATGACGAGACTGGCAACTAGACCTCTAGTCACCTAGCTGAGCTCTGCCTAGATGAGCCAACCACAACTGAGCCACTTAAGGAGGAGACTAAATCATGGTTGTTTTAAGCCACTGGATTTCAGAATAGTTTGTTACACAACATTAGTGTGGCAATAGCTAACTGATACAAACACAACTCTACATTTTAGACAACAGATCTACAAAGTAAAACACCACTCTGTGTCTCCACGCGCAATGGGTGAGCATGGCAGCAGGTCTATATTTCATTCCTCTTTAAAGATTTTCAAAATGTAAAAGCATTTCCCAGTGCAGAAAACTCACAGAAGACCCGGGGACCTTCAAATCCAGGTTCTCCTTAGGCTCCATGGAAGAGGCTATGGCTCTTTTAAAAAGTTTGCGATGGGTAATATAAAATACCTATATAGTAATGATGACATTACCTGCCAGCCTGATTCAAAGCAATAGGTTGGGCTTGGTATGCTGGGGTATCAAAAAATACTCTTCTTTTCTAATAAAGATCAAGATATAATCATATGTCAAAATTGTGCAACAATTGAAGTATCCATTAAGAGCGTGCCTATGTTTGCAGAATCAGACAGCATCAGCACTTTTTACACCTTTTATTAAATAATGGGAACCAAATAAATGCAGGAAGTCTTTATAACTGTGTCCCAATGATAAGGTTTCACTCTGCAGCCATCCTGAATAAAAACAGCTATTAAGGGTTTTTTTTTGAACCAGTTAATCTTGATAAGGTTCAAACTTTTCCCCAAGGGAGGTTCATGGACTGCCACTTGCTTTAAAACGAATGAACAAAAATGCATGCCTACCAGGAACGCCAGAGTTTACATAACCACTGTGTGTGCTGCCCAAAGCACAACTTGGCCATAGCTACTGCAAATACACGCAGGCTTTATGTTTATAAACATAAAGTGTTCATAAATACTTTGGGAAAACCATGCCTAGGGCAGAGTGCCAGCTCTCATGTACCTTTTCCAGGCCACTGCAAGTTCAACCAGGCCGTTGTCATTCCTGAAATGGGTGTTCCATTAGAACAGCCCAGCAAAGAGGGAGTATGGAGCAGTCAGGCAGAAGCTAAACGCAGTGTGGTTTCAATCAAAAGCACTTTGCTAGAGAAAACACAGGAATTGGGATTATAAAACAACCACAACACGGTCAAAACTACCAAACAGGATGTTCCCTATTTGTGGCTGCGTATCTATTACTAAAAACAAGAACAACAAAATTCCCTCTGATCTCATTGTTATTAATTCACCTTACTTTCTCCTATAATGTTTCTGGAGTTTTCTGGCATAAATGATCAATGGAGACTGGAATGTTCCCACCATGCTTAAGGACAGAGGGAGTAATTTAAAAGGTGTCATGTTACAGACAGCAGGTCAGTGATTTCCTGGGATGAGGGATAGGAAAGGAGGTGGGGTAGGTGTAACTGCAAAGGGATTAGCATGGGAGAGTTCTCTTGTAGTGATGGAACAGTTCTATACCTTGAATGTGGTGGTGGTGCTGGATACACAATCTATACATGTGATAAAAATGTATACACTACACACACACACACACACACACACAAATGAGTACATGTAAAAACTGGTGCAATCTAATTAAGGCCTGGAAGTCTAGTTAATAGTATCGTACTAATGTCAATTTCCTGGTTTTCATAATGTGCTGTAGTTGATACCACTGGGGGAAGGTAGGGGAAGTGTACATGGGACCTCTCCACTGTTTTTGCAATTTCTCATGGGTTTATAATTATTTCAAAATAAAAATATGAAAGGAGGTATCATCTCTAAGGTATCAGTGGCATTTTAACAGTCAGCCATTGTGCAGTAGTTCAAACATTCAGACTCAGCAGTCGAACAAATAAAGTTCTGCGTCCCAGCCCCACTATGTACTAGGTGTGGGGCCCTGACTCAAATATAACTTCTCTGCCTCAGCTTCCTCATCTTAGAAACGGGGATATAATAGGAACAAATTACCAGCTTCTTATAAGGGATTAAATGAGATAATTGATGTAGGGTGCCCAAGGTTCATGGATAACATTCAATAAATATTGGCTATTATTATTATGACTCTGACTCATCCTAAACATTTTCAAGAGTTCTAAATCAGATTAATTTGACTGACACTCAAGCACTTACCATGTGGCCAAGGATATGGAGTCTGGATCTGCTCCCTGGTTCTGGCCTCTGCGCCTTTGGATTTTCCAGTTCTGTTAAGTCAATGGAGTCTTTAAAACAGCACTTAGAAGCAGGGTGGATATTATGAAATTGAACAGACGGGAGGCTCAAAGAGGAAGGAACTTAAAAATGAGAGGCACTTTATGCAGTCCAGATTAAACTAAGAATTTTCTCCCTGCTAAATTAACGGGAGTACAGATGGTTAAACTGAAGTCCTCCACTGGAACCATTCCTTAATCAGCAGAGATAAATGAAAATCACTTACCAATCAAGCACAGGTTAACCCATTTGTGTTGATGTGCAACTTTAAGGGTTAAAACATTTGCCCATCAGCCAGAAAAAGAACAAAATCAATTCTTCCTCTTTCATTGTTTAGAAAATAAATTATATTAGCCTGTCCAGTAAAAGACCTAGGGGCAAAAAATATATATCTATTGCGGTTTGCATTCATATCAATAAATTTAACCAAAGCACTTCTGAATTAAGCACGAACTTTCCAGTTTTAAATTAATTGTAAAATATATGAAAAGTACCACACTGTATATCAAGTTAAGAGGAAGGCACTTTAATAGGCTTGTATTGTAAATATTATTAATGGTACGCAATCACATATGGATGGAGTTGGCATAACACAATACTAACTTAAATGCAGTGATGCAGGGGAGAAGAAAGAGATGTTCTAAGCAATATGGGAGTCCTCTATACACTAAAGAATTTAGAGGTCTTCTGTAATAAAAGCAAACCCAAAACAAGACTGAACATCCTTTAGATGATATTTTCTCTTTTTCAACTCTTCCCCTGTCACACACACACACACATCACATCACATACCCTTCTCTCCACTGTTCTGTGACCTGAGGGGTTGATCTCAGTTGGTCGCATCTCCATGGATTGGTTGGGTTTGGGGCCAGAAGCAGAGAAGAGAGAGGATGACCATGAGGTCAGGTTCTTTACTTTCCTGCTCTATCTCTGCTTCTCCATAGTCTGCTATTGCTGGATTCTTTTCTGGGGACACTTCCAGGGTCTCTTCCAGCCTCAGCCCTCGCTGAGCTCTGCTAACAGTGGTTCCTCCCTGGCCCTCACCCCTTAAGGCTACTTTAGTAACAATTTACCAGCCTTGCTAATCGCTGGATGCTCCACCACCCATTGTTGGTTCCCTTCAATCTATTCATTCCTTAAATTCTCTTTAGTTCAGCACCTTTGACTGTGTCATTTGATTCCTGCTGGCATTCTAATTGACAGTAGCTAAGATAGGAATATGCCTTCTCTTTTGAGATAAAAGTTAAGACTGCATTTGAAGTTCTGCTCCGACCATCAAAATGACATCATGAAACTAATGGGACTTTGGAAAGTCATGTGTGTAAATATTTATAAAATTAATGCAATGTGTTCATTTTCAAATGCTTCCAACAAACTCCAACATTCTGTTCCCTGGCTAGACAATCATTACTCTGTGGCTCTAAGTAAAGTCACCACCAAGCTACCCATGCAGAGCCATGCCCAGGAATGGCAGCCACGTTGAGCAGCACCCTACCTGGGCACAGGGGAGCAAAGCAAAGATGGATCTGAGGTGCTCTCCAAGCTAGCAGAAGGCCTTAAGCCTCTTTATTTGGACTGATTTAAACATTTCTTTACCAGATATTTCAGTAAGCTGCAGACAGGGGCCATTTAGAAAATATTTTCAAAGTATATTAATCTGAACTTCCCTTGCTGTTCCCAGAGAAATTTTTCCCCAAAGCCACAACCCCAACACTGAAATTTAGTTTAGCCAATACCCTAAACACTGAAATTTTACTATAGCAGTTCAAAAAAGAAGTCCGAAGTCTTCTAAGAATGCACCAAATTCCCAAAGAGAAGGGGAGAAAGTCATGACAAGTTTCCATTTCCAAGTGCCATGGCATCTTTCAAGGAAATAGAATGTCAAAGTGGCCCTAGTAGCCATAAGCATATTGCAATGAACAAATGTGCCTTATTCTTTGGGTATAACTTAATCAGTACTGAGATGTGCTTTATATTCACATCCATGATGACAGTAGTGGAAGTCAGTCCCATGTAAGTTTGAGTCCTTATTTCATTTTATCGACATGTACGTTTGTAAGTATTCAGCCTATATTTAAGAGTAAAACAATCAGAAAAACTGATCTTCTGAAAATAAGCCTAGAACCAGAAAATCTAGAAAAAGAAGCTACCTGTAAAGATATTAATCGTCTTTGTTTGTGAATGTTGGTGGTCCCAGTCCAAAATTTTGTGAGCATCTAAGATTTTTAATTCTTAAACAACACTTCTGAGCTTACAGTCTAATGTAGGCCCAGCTAATTAATGTTCAGTGATGTGGCCTGGAGTTAAGAAAGGGCTTGATGATCCTTGTCAATGGCAGAATAGATCAACAACACACCAGTCACCCCAAAATGCCTGGGTACCCTCAAGGGACTGAGAGAAGAGGGCTGGGGGGAACTGTCTCCTCCCTCCCTCCTTCTGCTTGGCTTTCAGTGTGTGTGCATTGTTCCCTGAGCAGACGGGTCCACATCATACCCTCAACAAGTGGTTGCTAGGCGGAAGTATGCACTCCTCACAGATCCAACAGCCACACAGGAAGGCTTTCTAAGAGTCCCTCACCATCCTCATTTGGAGATTTTAGACCCAGAACTATCAACTTTGATAAAAACTTCATCTTCCAGCTAAATCAGAATAGAGGGAGTAAATTAGACATGGCTGTTAAAAATTAATAAATCAGGGGGTGCAAGAAAGTTCAGTGGTAGAATTCTCGCCTGCGATGTGGGAGACCTGGGTTCGATTCCCAGCCATGCATTTCCCAAAAAAAACAAAAACAAACAAACAAACAAAAACAAAACAAACAAATAAAAATCAACAAATGGTGCTGCAATAATGGGATACTCACTCCATGTGAAGAAAGAATGAAATGTGACCCCTGCCACACAGCACACACACACAAAAAATTAATAAATCAAGAAGTCGTTTAAAATCTGACATGAGAGAGAGGACAAAAAAACTTAAAAAAAAAAAAGGGACATCAAAATCAAGAAGTTTAGAAGCAAAAGACCCCTAGTCACCAAGGCTTCCGGAGGGGCCACCAACATGCTTCCCAGAGTAATCCCAGCACAGTATGAAACACTCTGCTCAGAACCATGATTTGCCTCCAAACAGGTAGCTCACATTTTGTCAAACCCAACTCTTAAAAAGCAGGGAAGTGTATAATGCCTTTTAGAGGGCATACAAAATGGTTCTCAAAAACATTCATGATTTCACTGCTTAAAGGGATACACGAAGGTCAGGATTTCTCAATCTCAGCAGTGTTGTATGGGGTCAGATCACTCTCCGCGGTGGGGGCTGTACTGCACGTTTTAGGATGGTTAGCAGCACCCCTGACTCTACCCTTTGGTAGTACTGCCCACCCCTATCAATGTGACGAACAAAAACGTCTCCAGACAATGCCAATGTCCCCTGGTGGGCAAAATCACCCTTGGCTGAGAACCATTGGCTTAGGTTATCTAAAAAATGGACGTCAAGGGACATGTTGCCAGACCATACTCTGTAGAGGAAACACATCTATACCTCTTGGAATCCTAGAGGGTTTAGTAGATTATAAAACAAAGTTCCTCTCTGAAAACATATGCTACCTTACCTCACAGTTATCCGAGGTCAAGTGCCAGATTGCGCTCACCAAATCTACTCGGCCACTGAATCCTAGGCTTTTTGTAGGGGCTTCTGGGGTGGCAGGTGGTTCAGCATGTAAACTGGTGATTTCCAAACATGGCTGATTTCAGAATCACCTCCAAGGCTGTGTCAAACTATCAATTCCATGTTCCATCCTGGGAGATTCTCATTTAGCAAGGGTGAAGGCCTGAAGCCAATATTTTTTACAGTCTGTTCCCACATCATCAACTGAGGGTGGATGAGTCAAGTTTGGAAACCCCTGGGGTGCCTACGTAAAAACACTCAGATAGCCAGATTCACAAACTCCTAAATATTTATTGGATGAGTACCTTGTACCAGGGCCTGCTGTAAGCAGTGGGGATGTGGTAGGAAACCTACCATGACTGGGTCCTGCCCTGAATAAGTTTACATGTGAGTAGGTGGAGACAAACAATAGATTTATAACAAGATCAAGTGGTGAAATGATGGATGGTCCCTGGTGGGGGGGTGGGGCAGAAGCAGTTTAGAGGGAGTTGTCAGGGAAGGTGACATTTTTTCTGCTGCCTGAGACTGAGAAAATGCCTGCCACATGAAGTCCATTCCAGGCAGAAAGGACAGCAAGTGCAAAGGCCTCAAGCAGGAAAGAACCAGTTGCATTTCAGGCACTGGAAGGACACTGCAGTGGCTGGGGCAGTGGTATGCTGGGAGAGGGTGATGGGGGGCAGGAAAGATGAAGAAGGAGAACTTGGACGCCACGGTCATGGATAAAGATGCTATTCTAAGTATAATGGAAACCCACCAGAGAGCTTTAAGTACTAAAACGTCATAATTCCTTTTTCTTTTTGAAAGACCACACTAGGGTTACCATATATGCCTTAGTGAGACAATCATGCTGACAGTTCAGATTTAGGTGAAGCAGTGGCAATGGGAGAAAAGGATGGATCTGGAAGTGTTGGATAACAGAGCCGGCAAGGATGGCTCAGAGATTTGATGTGGAGGATGCGGGAAAGCGAAGAATCCAGGATGACCCCAAGCTGTTCTGACTTGGATAGGTCGCTGAGCAGTTGGTGGAACCGATTATTCAGATGAGGAGGGCCAGAAGTAACACATGCTAGGGGGAAGTGGGAACCTGAGAACCCAGTGAAGACTGTAGATGACCAAACAATAAAATCCCAACCAGGTTGAGAGTCAAGTACACACAACCCAGGGTTGTCACAATATGGGGAACAGGAAGGTGACAGAAATGATAGGTAAACAGTAATGTGACTATACTAGCAAAACACTTGCTAGTATAGAATATCTCAAACTGTTTTCCTGAAAACAGCATGACCCCAATTAAGACATGGACCCTGATAAGTCGAATCCAATGCAGGGAGAATAAAAGGCGAACTGTACCACACTTAGTGTTTAAAGGACCTTAAAGTTCACTGTTTCATTAAATGGCCCAAGGATCCAATAAACTATCCTCTTTTGATGGATTGGGAAATGCAGGCAAGAGTAAAAAGGATCAAGTTAGTAAGTGGCAGAGAGGAGCCTGACTATAGTTTCTTTCCATTCTTACATTCACTCATTCACTTCTCCTTTCAGTAGCTATTCCTAACAGAGGACTTGTCCTGGCCCCGGCACTGCATTAGTGCTGGGGATGAGACCCACCCGCCACCTGTGCTCAGGCTGTTTATAGGCTGGGGATGATGAAGAGGCGTAGGCAGGCACACGCATGGCTTAAGTGCCACACTAGGGGCATTCAGGAGACTTGGGCAGCACAAAGGAAGGACATCAAACACAGACTCAGAGGTGAGAAGAAAGCAAGCTTCTCAAGTGAAGTACACAGAAACCTGAAGGACAAGAGCAAGCCAGACAAAAATAGGGTGAGAGCTTCTGATGGAGGGAGGAGTGAGCTGAGAGGCAGAGAGAGAGTGAGCATGGTGCATTTCAGGAAGTTCATATGCTCCATCACTCATTCAACAAATATTTATTGGGCATCTGGAATGTGCCTGGCACTCTGCTAGGTGCTTGGTTACATCAGTGCACCAAACAGGCCGAGTCGTGCCTTAGTGAAGCTTACCTTTTAACAAGGGAAAGATGGTCATAATGGTACACATAGTACTTAAGTAATTTACATGGTGGTGGAAGGTGTTTGGTGTAAGGAAAAAGATCAAGTTTGGGTCAGGTTAAACAGAAGAAGAAATATGGGCAGGACTGGGCAGGTTGGGGATGTGGTAGGAAGGGGGTGGGTGGTCAGGCTAGGTCTCATTGAGAAGTTGACACCTGAACAAAAACTTGAAGGAGGGGAGGAGAGATCCACTGAGGATAACTGGGAGAAGAGGGATTAATCATTAATTCCTGGCAGAGGGAATTGCTAGAGCAAAGGCCTTCCGGGCCAAGCATGCCTGGAGAGTTGGAAGGACATCAAGGAAGCCCTCATGGTTAGAACAGAGGCAGTGAGGGAGAGCAGAGGAAGATGAGATTAGAAAGAGGATGAATGGGATGGCTTCCAAACACTGGGGCATGGAGAGCAAAGGAGGAAATGGCACTGGCTAAGGCTAAAGAGACCAGCAGGGGGCATTTTGGGAGGGGTCTCATAAGCCATGTTTGGGTGGGCTGGACTTGATCCTAAGGACATAGGGGGCCAAAGAATTTTTTTAGCACAAGAGTGACATGGTCATAAGTGGAGGCCTGAGAAATCACACTGGCTTCATCTTAGCCACTAGATGCCATGGGGACCAGCCCAACCTAAGAGTCTATGTCTGCTGCTTTTTAACCACAACTCAGAAAACAGAACACGCACCATCCAGATTTTTTTTAGCCAAGGCATCTCATAGTCTTCTTATTGCTCCCCTTTCTATTGAAGGGAAATAAATATAAAGATGTGCTCCCAAGAGTTGTTTGGGGTAAATAGTATTCATAAAATGCTCCCAAGTACTTCTGATCATTTGTTATAAAACTAAGGTTCAGTGTGGTAATTCTGTCAAAGAAGTTGCTATTCTTAATTGTATGGGAGTCATGAAATTAGGCATATGCTACATGATCTTGGCAGATAATCAGGGTTTAAAGTATCTCGTTTGTGGTTAATGAAAGATAGCATATGAGGATGGTTGGGGAAGGCAGGTTAAACATAATCTTTAACTAAAGCCAAGTTATCTGACTTGGCAGGGTCACCACGTGTCCACCTACCAAAACGGGAGAATGTTGTCAAACGGGGGTGACTAATTACTATACCTCCAGCCCTTGTGCGGTGTTTGAGGCTGCCAACCTCTCTCTGAAGTTCTGTGTGTTCACTCAGTAGTGTAAATAATAGTCATAATATTAACTGTTTCCTCTTTTCAGATCTTCCTATTATACAGTAATTGTCAGATCTTAGAAACAAGCATGAGAATCAGATAGATGAGTTGATCTCACCTGGAGACAACCATGCCCCACGGGACACTTGGCAATGTCTGGAGACATTATGGGTTGTCAAAACCAGGGTGAGTGCTACTGGCATAATTGTGGGCAGAAGCCAGGGATGATTCTAAATACCCTACAATGTACAGGACAGCCCCCACAGCGAAGGACTAGCTCACTCTTTGCCGCGGCTGAGAAACCTTGAGCTAGACATAAAGATAAAGCATTGAACATGATAGATATTGAAAATTTTTTGTTACCAGCCAGATTAAAGAGCAATTTGACTCTGCAATTCAACAATATGGATGGCTATATTGAATCACTGAAGGTCCAATATTTGTTGGTTTAAGTGAGTAACAAAGGGAGACAGAGCAGAGGATAATTCAGTTTATCTACCTTAATCATGCAAATGAGTCAAATGAGCTCTGTGGGACCAGAAGATCTGGTCAAAGATCTCAATTCTGTCACTTACCATCTGTGCCATCATGAGCTTGACCACTGCTCTGTGTCTGGACTTCTTCAACCACAAAATAGAAAAGAAACCACCTGCCTACCCCACCAGATGGATGTGAAGATGAAATTGACGTAGGTACTGTGTCTAAGCACTGCAATTTGCAGTAGTATGAAAGCACCAATATTATGATCTGCAATTTCTCTAGAAAGACTGCCAGAAAATCATCAATTTATTCATATCATCCTTGGCCCTTGCACTCTAGCACCTCCATACTCCATCCAAATCAAGTCTTTGGTAGTTCAACGTCCTACGCTTCTTGTAAATCTCCCACTGCTCTCATCCTGCAGCCTCGCCACTGCCCTAGAATGCAGGTCATCTCTTGACTCCCTCCTGGTTCAAACACCAGGTTTTCTCCAGCTCCTCTTCACCCTTGACTCCTTCCTGGAACCAGAACAAGCTTTTCAAAAGGCAAATCTGATCAAGTCACCAAGAGGCGTCAAGGATGACATCCAGCTGGAAAAGATGGAGTGGACATAAACTGAATGTGGGAAGAGTGTGGGAGGAAAGGATGTGAGGAGAAAATTCGCTGCCAACACACATTTTTGTCATGACAATAAAACAAGAAGACAGTTGTACTATACTTTGAAAATGAGTGTAAATGATTCTTTAAATGCAGGATGTTCTTATCTACTTCAGTGTTTGTTTTTATCTATGATGATTATAATTTAAAATGATGAGTGAGGTGTTCATAGCAGCTCTTGATATTTTCACTGAGATCTAATTCCCTTTGGAAAACAGACGAAAGGCCTGCCTGCCACCCGACAGGCACTTAGGAAATATTTGTTGACGGAATAAACTATGAGCCATTGATTTCTTACATACAGTCTCATCTTGGACAAGTGGGAAAAGCACTGCAGGAAGTACATTAAATAATTGCTGCCTAGATTGTATTTCAGAGGAGGCAAGAGGCACCCAGGACACATGGAGGATAATTCTTTTCCAAGAAGATAGATTTAAAAAACCTGAAGACGACAGGACCATGGGCAAACCCATGCTGAATTAAGTAGATACAATATTCGTGTTAAAAGGCATAACAAGCTTCTGAAATTGTCAAAACCCAAATCGGAGAAGCAGACAAAGCATGAATAGAAATCAGAATTAGAATTAGAACAAAGATTAAGCAACACAGGGTTATGCTACTATGGAAAGCAATGGGTCACACAATAGAGAACATTTTTTTCCATTTTATCATGGTTGATACAGAGCTGCTGAAGGCTGCAACTTTATCATTCTACAATATGCATAGGAAACTTCTGAGTGATTTATTCCAATCTGAAATCCCAACAAATTCCCTCTGGAATCTTACTTTCAATAGTCTTCAAACAGAACATATATACACACTGATCTGTGCTAGAATAAAGGGCTATTTCAGCAGCAAATCTTTCTTCACAGCTCAAGAAGGGACAGTAGCATCAGCTTGACTCTAAATTTATGATTTTATGAGGATAAAGCTGGATTAAAATTAGTTTTTCAATTGTTTTGTGATGTGTTGGATATATTTGCAATAACCAAGGCAAGAACCATTTTTGTCAATTCTCCCTCTCATGTTTTTTATATATAATTAAGGAGCTGGCTGTCACGGTGTCCGTCCCCATCCTCACTCCCTTCCCACCATGTAAATGGCTTAAGGAGGTCTCCAATAACAACTCAAAGGGCACCAACACAGTTCAAAATCATGGTACTGACAGGCAAGCCCGGAGGACATAGTGAGCACACAGATTAGACTCTAGCTCCACCAAGGCAAAGAAACCTCTGCAAAATCGAGTTACACTTTAAAAGGGAAATCACGGAACCACTAGTGTCCACAGAGAAATGAGGAAACATTAGTTAACTTACAAATAACTCATTTGGCATTTCACGGCAACTATGGGAAAACTAGAGAAAGAGCTGTCACAGGTTCTAGAATGTTCATGTGGGCAACAGAAGGGACTTGGAATATTTTCTAATTAAGGTCCTCGCTTTTCCAGGGGAGGAAAGAGACATGGAAGAGGTGAGTAGTTTGCCCGATGGGTGGGCTGCTCACCCCCCATCGGCCCAAAGACAGCGGGAAGCGTCAGGCAGCTCCTGGACCCCTATGCCTGCCAGCCCTGTCTATGTCGACTCCTTGCATTGCCAGGGGGAAAAAAAAACAAATCAACGAGCTGGGAAGTAAAGTTTGTTGGACAGGCATTCCAGAAAAAATGATAATTGTTTTTGTCTTATAAATATTGATGATTCTTGCCTTAATCTGCTGCCTGTTTCTCTTCCAACTTTTAAAGTTGGGACTCTGCATGTCCATTCCTCACACTGAAAATTATGTCAAGGAAAAACCAATTAGTAAAATAGCAGTGGACAGAAAAACTGCAAAGGTGCCATATCAAAAGAATACATCTGACAAGTGGAAAATACATGTTCTGCGGGAGAATTTTAGTATCTTCAGAAATGAAGCTCATTCTTGAGAAATATATCTTATTTCTTCCTTCTTTTCTTTCCTCTCTCAAAAATAAGCTCAACCTAGAGTGGAGATTGGGTCGGTCATGAAATCTTGACCCCCTCACAGGAGGCAGGCCCCCTCACAGGAGGCAGGCGCCATGGGTTTTCGGTCTGCTGTGCTCTCTGCGGAGCCCCCAGCTCCCAGGCAGTGGCTGGCACGAAGGTGCCCAGGGAATATTCGTGGAAGTATTGAGTAAACGAGAGAACAGAGGCCACTTTGAGGGAAGGGGTACTCCGACAAAAGACCCCCCTGCATTCTCTCCGATTGATCACAAAATGTGCAACTTTCTGCCCGGCTGCGAGCTGGGAGGGAAACGCACAGCCCCTTCCCTAGGAGCAAAAAGGCGGCACCCCAGCGTGCGCTGCTGCAGTTCTCCGGGAGTCCCCTGGGAACTCTCTGGTCCCAAAGCAGCCGTGCCTCTCTCCAGCTCTGTTTCTGTCCTGGCAGCATATCTGAGCGAAGGGTGAACAGGCGGCTTGGGCCCAGCCCGGGAGCCCCACTCCTCAGCCCCCGCCCGCGAAGGGAAGACGGGGTACAGCTCCCGGCCCAGACGAAGTGCCTACGGCGCCAGCAAAAGGGCTCCGGGGCTGGGGGGTGCGCAGCCAGGATCCTGAGCAGGTGCCACCCCGGGGTGACACATGTAGCACTCCCTACTCCCTTCCCTCCACACCGAAGACCTCTGCGGAGCCACGGCGCCCATTACCCCGTGCTGTCCCCTCCCAGCCAGCCGAGTGGCGCCCCCTGTCGCCTCGCCGTGCGTCGGGACACTCACCGCATAGTGCAGCCGCGGCTTCTCGCGGTACACCGGGTCCCCCATGTCGCCGCCGGGGAGGAGCTGTGGGTCCCCGGGCACAACCTGGGCTCGCCGCGCTTCTTCGAAATCTCCTACTTCACCGCCATCCCGGGGAAGTCCCCTGGCCGAGCCCCGCTCGGTGCTCCCAGAGCGCCTGCAGAGCGCGCCCGGCACCAGCGTCCCGCCGCGGAGCCAGCGGGGACTTGGAGGAGGCGGCGGAGGCAAAGGGGGAAGCAGAAGCGGGGGGAGGAGGAGGAGGAGGAGGAGGAGGAAGAGGGTGGGGAGGAGGGAGCGGCCGAGTCAGATGCGATGGGCGGGCGTTTAATTCCTTCCACTTCTGATGGGTCCCTGTCGTGGCGGCGGCCGCCGCCAGCTGTTGGGGGCTGCAGCCACCGAGCGCGCCTATGACAGGTGTCAGCCTGGCCGGCCCTCCTACCTCCCGCTACCTCGCTGTCAGGGCTGGGGGCTGCTAAAGCTTCCAACACCACCAAGAAGGAGAGCTTGGGTTTCCCAGAAAGAACCTTCCACTAACTTTGAATGACGCGTGAGCCTGATGGCTGGGAGGCGATTCGGAACCATCTCCCGCGAGAGCAGAGTTTCGATTTATAGAGAGCCCTCCTTTGGGAGAGTCTCAACTGCGGGGACCCTCGGGGGAGGGCAGGGCTGAGAGGGGCCAAACAAAGCAGCCTGGAGGAACGGCTTGGGGAGGGAGTCCGGCCTGGATATTGACCGGCCCTGGGAGCTCGGGGTCACAGAGGGCTTGCAGGGCCCAGGCATATCGGGGGAATCCTGGGGGACGGGGGAGCTCCGGAGAATCTGCTGGAACGTGAGGACTGGCGTTGACGCCAGGCAGGATCTGAGTACAGGGGATGCTATAGACTCTGCTTTCTATGTCCTAGTTCTTGGGTACAAATCAGAAAACTGTGTTGTAACGATGATTTGGAAATAAGATGAAATGTTCACACTAATTACAAACACCGCCTAGTAAACCACTGGCAATACATAAGGTCATCTAAAGCTAAGCTCCACTATGAAACCCCCTCATGGAAGCCTGCGTGGGCACCTGCCACATTCACTTAAAATCACCCTAAAGATGATCCCAAAGCTCCCTCTCTGGCCCTGGAGTTCATTTATTTGCAGCCTCCCATAAGCGGAACCCAGACAAAGGCAGGACTTGGGGACAGAATGGAGATTCCCGACCCTGTGAAATCAATCCAAAATCCAAGCCCAAGAGGGTGCTAGTTAATTGGCAGATTTATGGGTGGCTTGTGCCAATTCTTCAGGGTCCCGCTGTGCACTGGACTCACTGAGTGGCCCAGCCCTGCTAAATATCAGGTCTTGGGTGGGCTGTGGGAGGGAGAAAGTGAAGGAATATAGGATGCCGTCCCTGTCCTCAAGCCCTTACAACTTAGTTGGCTGGATCATCCACTGGTGTATATTAAGACAATCGGCAACATAACTGTGATGAGCAGTGGGACTGTGAAGCCAGGAGTGCAAGTATCCCGAGGAATCCACCACTAGATAATTCTGTGACAGCTCATCTACCTGGAAAACTGTTTGGCACTTATCTGTGAAAGCTGATCATATGCCTACCCTCTGACCTATCAACTTCACTCCTAGATGTGCAGAGAAATGAAAACAGATGGCCACTCACATGCAAAAATGTTCATAACATATGTAGTCACAATTGCTTGAAGGTTAACAAACTAAATGCCCATCAACTGGCACATGATAAACAATCGCCATGTCTAGCCATACAATGGAATAGTACTCAGCGATGAAAGGAAAAGGGAAAGGATGCACACAATCACATGCACTAATCTCACAAACAAGCTGAGAGAAAGAAACCAGACACAGAAGAGAACATCATGTAAGATCCAATTTATTTATTCTTGAACCGCAATTCAAGAGTAGGTAGATGTAATTTATAGTGATAGAGGTCAGAATAGGAGTTAGCAAGGGTGTAAGGGTAGTATTGCTGAGAAAGGGGGTACAAGCGAATTTTCCAGGGGCTAATTTTCTAGATCTTGATCTGTGTGGTGACTACGTGGATACGCCCATATGTAAAAATTCATTGAGCTGAACATTTCAGATGTAGGCAATCGATGCCCTTCACTGTGAGTATTTTATACTGCAATTAAAAAATAAATGAAAATGGGGCAACCGTGACTCAGTGGTAGAGTTCTCGCCTGCCATGCCGGAGACCCGGGTTCGATTCCCGGTGGCTGCCCATGTAAAAAATAATAAAATTAAAACAAAATCTAAAATCCATCCCCTACCAATGTCAGAAACTTCCAGCCAGAGTGTTGCCTGTCTGAAGCGAAAGGCAATTTAACCATTTGTTCAACATTTCCGGTTCTCCTGCATCCAGGCCTGCCCATGTCTCCTTTCCCACTGCTACCTCGGAGGCCAGAGCACGCCCTCCCTCCTCTGCGACATGGCCAGGCAGAGCTGGACAAAGGTTGTGCTGAAATCCCTTCTTCATTCATTTCCACACTTCTCTGCTACTGGAAGCAACATTTAGAGCTCAGTCATCAAAGGTCTTTAGAATATTTTAAGGCAAAGAACCTGCTTGAGCTTTCCCTGAAGGTGTCTTTCAGAGGCTGCAACTGGGGCAGTGGAGCAAGGGCACCTGTTTGAAAATGAGACTTAAAGACCTCAACATGCCCCAGTTTAGGAGCCTTTGCTGCATCAAGGTTTATTGAGAAAGATGGACTCTCTAGTCTCTGACTTCTTACTCTCTCATACCCACTGTTATGCCCCTAAAGCTGGAAAGCTCTTTCCCCAAACAAAGTGTGCAGTGATTAATGTAAACAGTATCAGGTGGGTTCCTGGATTTTAAGAACCTTAGCCATGGTCCTCTGATTGTTACCTATGAGTAAGTCAGCTTGCGTTAAAACGGGGTCATCTTACATTTTGTCTGTATTCCACCTTTGAAAAACCTATTGAGTCACTAAACAGCCTTATCGTAGGTCAAAAATAAGCCAGCATTCCCAAACTTACATTTTAGGAAGGATTTCCGCCTTCTACCATCTTTCTTGCTAAATTTTCATTGTTGAATCTCAGTGACATTTTAAAGTGCAGTAGGGTTGTTTTTCTGTGTCGGAAATGTTTTGTGAGATAGGACAGAGCATTTAAGAAAAGAAATTATCAGTCCATATTATTAGACTCTTAAAATCTCCGCAGAGTGAATCTTCCATCTCTTCAAATCACAGTCCATTTGTTCAAGGATCAAGAAGAGACCAAGAAAATTGCTCAGAACTCTAAAAGGTCTGTTAAGTCTTAACTATGTAGATTTCCACGTGTCATTTCTATTGAAATACATTTCAAGATACATTTGAAACACCATTGTAATAAAAATTTCTTGTTTCCATGCCTCTACTTCCAATATCCTTCCCATATTATTTATATATTCACAAAGGTCACTTATTCAATAACTATTTAGAAGTGCCTGCCATGTACAGGTGTTGCTCTAGGCCAGGTAAAATATCTATTAGCATTGTAAGTGGTTTCAAAATTCAGGTTTGGTCTTTTTGGGGTGCTGGAGATAAAAAGGGTGTCAGAAGCACATGCAACAGACTTCAAGGAGGCTTGAAATTAATCCAATTTGCTGGTTAAGAGCCTGCTTGGCTAATGTTCCCTTTCAGTTAGTCATTTTCTAAAATACATTTCTCTGATGTTTATAGTTTCCCCCAGAGAGGACTCAAAAATAATTTCAGTGAGTTACTCCACCAACATCGCTTTTAAGAGAAAACGAGTCACGAGAACAGTGGAATTTCCACGGCTTCCTGCCACCAAAATGTTACAGCATTTCCAGGACTGAGCACTTTACTACCCTTTCTGCCAAAGCTTTTAAATTAAAATCCTTATTTGCATTTACTCTGCCTGCCTATAGGTTGAGCTAACATTTTCCATATTTAGTGCCAACACTAGGGTGATTACTTTTTTCAGGAAAGCTTTGCTGAATCCAACAAAGCAAGTTCAACTTTAGAGTTTAAAAGGAGCTGAGAACCCATGTGAGGACTAAAAACCACTTACTATTCAAGGAGGAGGTGCTGCTTGGAGGCCCAGCCCTGCCATGGTTAAGGGAGAGACTATGAGATCCTCTTAGATGGGGAACTCCCTCCCCAAAACCAGTGCCCATGCCCTACTATCATCTTGCCATCTTGTCAATCCAATCCTGATCCAAGAGTATTAAACATTTTTGGAATAAAAAATTAATAACACATAATGTGCAGATTGATGAATTATTACAAAACAAATACCCATCTAACCATCACCAAGTTCAAGAACTAGAAAGCTGTCAGTACCCCAGAAATTCCCACATCCTCAATTGCAATTTTAACACCCTCCCCCACTCCCGCTGGTGGAAATTGTCCTATCTTTCTGCTGTTCTCATCCTTGCTTCCCTTTTTTAGACCCGCACTGGTTGACATTTGGGGACCCATAAGTCTTTGCTGTGGGGGGCTGTTCTGTGCATATAGGATGTTTAGCAGCATCCCAAGCCTCTGCCCACTAGATGCTAGTAGCACCACCCCAGGTTGCAACAACCAAAAGTGTCTCCAGACATGGCCAAATGTCCCCTGAGTGGGTAGGTGGGTGGGTGGGGGACAAAATCACCCCTGATTGAGAACCACAGTTTGTTAGAAAGTTATATATCACAAACATTAGAATTTAGTGTTGCCTGTTTTCTAACTTCATATAAAGGGAGGCATCAGTATGATTTTTATTTCATCTGGCTCCTTTGGCTCAACATTATATTCATAGGGCTCCTCCAAGTTGTATGGAGCTGCAATTTGTTTATTCCTACTGCTGTCTAGTGTTCCACTCTATGTGTTTATCCCTATTCAGCTTTTCTACTGCTGATGAACATTTGTATTCTTTCCAGTTTTGGACTACGGAAAGCCATACCGCTTGACCATCATTATACATCTCCACGTACACATGTCGATGCATTTTTATAGAGTGTAAACCCAGAAATAGAATTGCTGGGTCATAGGTATACATATCTTTGATTTCACTGGACAATGCCAAACAGTTCTCTAAAGCAGTTTTACCAATTAGAATATTTATTTATACTGCAGTATAAATAGACTGAACATAGTTTATATTAAGACAGAACATAGTTTCGAGTTGTCCCTCTTCTAGATTTTTTCATGGGGCTCCAAAGATAAAATTAGGGAAACTAAACCCTGGGATCAGGGAGGAAAGACAGGGAAGGGGCTAAAGTTTCTCTCCGTCAAAACCATAAGTCTCCTGCAAGTAAAGAAGGGCCTGCGAGCCCAGCTCAGGCCCTGCACTGGAAACACCATTGCTGGCTCCACCCACACATATGAGTAGGAGCAATGGATACATGGCTTATGCTTTTTAGGGAGGACATTTTTTTTCAGGCAGAAGTTCAGCATACTGAGGGAAAAAAATCTCAGTGCACCAACTATAAATGCAGGTGCCACTTAAGCACTTATCATTTTGCTTCACAGACTCTTATCTCACTCTGAGGTCATAGGAGAACTCTTACAGGGATATGAAGATGGGCTGAATCCAAGGAAAGAAAAAGGCCCCATTCCTTTTACTAGGTAAGTTAGATACACAACCTCCATCTTGAAGACAGACCTGGGGCAAAGGCCAGTGAGGGAGGTATGGCAGGTGGTCCCCAAAATTGGACCTGGAGTTGTGGTCACATAGAACAGACTGGGGAGGGAGAGAAGAATGCTCCGGCACAATCTAGTATCACTGCCCTGGGCCTTGATATCTCAGACAAAGCATATCATGATGTCCTGCATCAACTCAAGGAGAATTTGAAGCAGGAAAACAAGGCAAATGAGGCTGAGGACAAAGCCATTTTAATAGATTGAGTTTTGTATCGTTGTCCTGTTCTTGCCATTATGATCTTTCCACTGAAGAACTGCTTCTATTTCTACTCAATGCCAGCGAGACAGGGAGAGCACCCTTAAAAAGCACCCACAGAGAGATCTTTCTAAAAGAAATTTTCTCAATATTAAAACAAATTTTCTATCTAAGAGTCATTAGGCAAAAAAGGAGAGGCCATAATCCCTCCCGTTATGATCGTCCAAATGACAGTTTTAGAATCAAGAAGTTATTTTTCATTTATATCCATAATCTGGTATTAGTCCACTGCCCCTCCCTCTCTGATTCCAACCTCCTTTCCTCTGCATGACGTTCCCAGCATCCAGCCCACTTCATGCCCATGACAACGCCAACACTGCAGGCGCTAGAATTATTATTTAAAACGATTACGATTCCACTATTTATGGAGCTCCTAGGTCACAGGCCCTATGCTAAATTAGATGTTTCACAAACGGTAAACGTAGAGCCTCAGAATAATAGTGTGAGGAAAGGATGCTTGTCCCCATTTTATTGATGAGGGTAAGTAACTTGTTTTGCACACTTTCCTAAAGGTGAAGTCAAGATGCAGATAGAAGTTGGGCCAAATCCCTTTCCACTCCATTCCTGTACATTTCAAAATAGACGCCCTTCTGGATATGTCAGACTCATTTACTAGATTACTATAGTTATTTCATGTAAAAGGGAGTGGCAGACAGTGTTAGTGCCCAGTGCATATCTCCTACCCCAATAGTTCTCAACCAGGGGCAGTTTTGCACCACCAGAAGACATTCAGCAATGTCTGGAGACACTGTTGGTTGTCACAGCTGAGGGGAGTGGTGCTATTGGCATCTGGTGGATAGAGGATAGGGTTGCTGCTCAACATCCTACAAGATAGCCCCCACCATGAAGAATTATCAGGCACCAAATGCCCATAGAGCCAAGGCTGAGAAATACCGCACAGTTATAAGAAATTCATCCTTTAATAATTTCCACTCAGTAGTACATCTCACACCAGTAGCATGATTTATTCTGGTGGAGTGGGCCTTGCATCAGCCAAGAAAACAAGGAAAAAGTTCCCCAGAGCAGAAGGGTAGTGCTAAACACGGGGATTCAATACTCCTCCACCCAATACAGCAGGTTGAAAAGATAACACATTGATTAAAAATGGGCCATCTGTGTGACCAGGAGCGATGGCTGTGAAGTCATTTGGAGTACTTGAATAATCACTGAAAGAAAGCACTGTTAAAAACTCAAAAAAAAAAAATCTTGTGCAGAATTTTTAACCAGGTTGAATTGAAATGTTTGGAAACAGATAGAGGTGATGGTAGCACAATATGGTGAATGTAATTAACAGCACTGAATTATGTGAGTGATGGTGGTTGCAAGGGGAGGTTTAGAGTAGAATATGTCACTAGATGAAAAGTTGGAGGATAAAACAGGGGACTGTATAACAGTGTATAACACTGAATTGCATAACAGTGGACAACGGCTTTGATTAATAGTAGAAATATAAAAATGTTCTTTCATCAACCATAATATATGTACCACACCAATGCTAAGGGTCAATAATGTGTGTGTGTGGGGGGGATAAGGGGTATTTGATGTGTCACTTATTTAGTTTTTTGAGTAATGAAAATATTCTAAAATTAACTGTGGTGAGGAATGCACAACTATGTGATGATACTGTGAACCACTGAGTGTACACTCTGGATGGATTGTATGATAAGTGAACATATCTAAATAAAACTTCTGAATCAAAGAAAACCATCTTGGTTTCAGAGGCTCAACAGGATTATGAATGACAACACCCAGAATCACTGCGGTATCTGGAGCCTTCAAAACAATTTCACATATAACAGTGTGACCACCGCCACGCCTCACTCACAATTTACTCACTCTTGAGATTATGATTCTTATTTTTCATAGAGAGCAGAACATATAAGGAAAAGTTAGGAATTTGTTGTCAGGAGTGTAATAAAATGAGGAGAATGAAACACAGAGAGTGTCCTTCGCCTGCCAAGTCATTTAACCTGTCTGTATCCCATTAATCCATAAAATAGAGAGGATGGGCCAAGAAATTCCAGATACCCAAGGAATGCTTGGTACATTAAGGCTGAGCACCAACCATTCGGCAGGGCTTGCTTTGCCTTGCTCTGCAACAAGACACAACCAAAGAAAACTTCTCCATGACTGGTTTCTTGATTATTTTTCTTTGGGTCCATGCTTTATGAAAGTAGCTTTCAACCAGGGGAGATTTTGCCCATCCCAGCCTCTGAGACATTCAACAATATCTGGAGACATTTGTTTGGATTGCCACAACTGGAGCCGAGTATTACTGGAGTCTAGCGGGTAGAGGCCAAAGATGCTGATAGACACCCTACAACAAACAAGACAACCCCATGACAAAAAATGACCTGACACCAAATGTCATTAGTGCCGAGGATGAGAAACCCTGCTTTTTGAATAAAAATTTCCTGCTCGATATAATACTCCTACATCAGAATCCAAACATCAGACTTGGGCTTTTTCATTGTTTCACCTTGGGTCGCCAATCCTCTTTGTTCATTCTCACACCATATATGGAAATATACTATCTGGAAAGATCATAAGATTTCATCTCCCTCTCAGCAGATGGCAGGACAAAAGGAAAAGGGACCAGAAAGAAATGGCTGATTGGTGTTTCTGAAAGTATTGTCTTCGAGATCATGGGTATCAAAATCACGTGGGGTGGGCTTTTAAAAACAGATTGTGAGAGCAGACCACGGTGGCTCAGCAGGCAGAGTTCTCGCCTGCCATGCTGGAGACCCGGGTTCGATTCCTGGTGCCTGCACATGCAAAAAAAAAAAGTAGAAAATATGCCTAAGTTTATGATTGACAAGCCAGAACCATATTCCTCCATTTGTATTTGTTGAAGAAAAAATGAATGTAACATTTGGCCCAATTGAGCACAACCCAGAGCCTGCTAAGTAACATGTGACATTTTCACGTGGTTTTGTCAAGATTTCTTCCCATTGTCTTTGTGACTTTGATGGAAAAGAATGCTACACACAACTTCTTTCAAAGCATTAGGATATAACTCATTTCCATTAAATTTTATTTTTCAAAGCCATGGAATTCTCTTTCTCGTATTAACATGTCAAGAAATGACAAATGTGTATAAATTAGACAAATTATTAGTCCTCTCAGAATTTCCAAAGGGAAAGCCCCTTCAGAGTCTACTGAAAAACCTTCCCACCTAGAAAATAATCTGTAGTCTTGCATCAAGGCAAATCACTGTTATCAGTCACTAGTTATTCATTGTTGGTAGAAAAACCTAAGATTTAAACAGAAAGCTGATTTGTACATCGTAACAAATAATGTGACAACTTCAAGGCTCTCCATTTGCATAGCCCCATTTGTACAATGGACTGATTGAAAGAACAGAGGAAACTAATGTGTGAAAAATAAAGGAGGATATGAAGACAATGAGAAATTATTTGAAGAGAAGATATGTGTAAAGCAAGGAAACCTTTGTTTTTATCCAGAAAGTCAGACAAGGACCAATAGTGGAAATTATGAAGATTTTAGCTCAACATAAGAAATAGCTTTCTACATTTGACCCCACCACTCCTCCCCAAGGTATAACCAAAAGAAATGAGAATAAAATGTCCACACAGAAACTTGTACACCAATGTCCATAATAGCACTATGCATCATAGCCAAAAGGTGGAAACAAACCAAATGTCCAACCACTGATGAACAGATAAACAAAAAGTGGGATTATCCATACATTGGCCGATTATTCAGTAATAAAGAAGAATGTAGTACTGATACATGGTACAGCATGGGTGAACCTCAAAAATGCTATGCTAAGAGAAAGAAGCTGGACACAAAAGGCCACATATTATATGATTCCATTGATATGAAATGTTCAGAATACAAACATCTATAGAAATAGAAAGTAGATTGGTGGCTGTCAAGGCTGTGGGGGTAATGACATGGAGGGGGTGACAGCTAAAGGTCATGGATTTCTTTTGTGGAAGAAGATTTTCTAAAATTGGTTGTGGTGATGGTTGCACACTTCGAATACACTAAAAACCATTGAGCTGTACACTTTAAATGGATGAATTCTATGGCATATAAATCTTACCTAAATAAAGTTGGGGAGGAAGCAAGGGAGGGAGGAAATGCTTTATAATAAATTAAGTCATGCAAGAGAAGGAAGGCCTTCTCCCAGACGGTGGTGATACCTTCTTTCCTGGCAATATTTAAGCCAAGACTGGTTGAACATCAGCTGGAGAGGATGCACTGTGTGGGCAGTTTTACAATAGGATGACAAAAATTAAAATCTAATAGTAAAGGTTTCAGCATTTATCCCTTTCCTATTTCCTTAACTACAATGTGAGCAGCTCAAGGACAAAGACTGGCTTCTATTGATTCATTCACTCAATTCTCTCACTCATCCTTTAATGCTAACTATAGGCAAGGTATTGTGTTATTTCTCTCTGTTAAAAATATGGTTGCTTCTTATCTTAGGTTAGAGTACCCCAGAAAGAAACACTAAGATAAAGATTAATGGGTAAATGGTATAGTAGCAATGTGCTACCAAGAATAACTGGTAAGGGGTGAGCATAAAGGGAGGAAGCCACGTACGTGTGTGCTTTCTGGCAAAGTCCCAGACTCAGCCTGATCTTGAAGGGAGCGCTGGAGTGTAAACTGCACCTCAGAGTATGGCCCATCTCAAGCCAAAGGAATTGAGTTTGAAAATTCAACTTGTACCTACCAGTCTTGGGTTATGGGATGTCCCAGAGTGATGTAAACTCACAACACTTCTTTGTAGGTATATGGACCCTGCTCCAGATTCCCAAGGAAAGTCCTCTGAAGAAGTTCATAGATGTGGGTCCTTAGAAGCAAACCACACAGAAGCTGAGGAAGAGGACTGGCACACCGAACTTAAAAGATCTGAAATATTCTGGGCAGAACACCACCAGTGAGCACTACATTTCTTGGTAGAAAACTTGTTAAGTTGTAAAGGCTCTTTATACTCCCTTCCTACATCCTACATCCAGAAGTACTGAAAAGAGTAGAAGCTTACAGTCCCCATATGTATTTTCACCCAGGTGAAGTTTTGGAGTCAATCTTCCAAAGCTTTATAATCTGGTTTGTTCCCCTCCTTGCTTTATCTGGGATCTTTAACCAAGTTAGACTTGTTTCATTTCACATACTGAAAATCTTCTGAAGCAGGTAATCCACCTATAAACACTACATGAATTTTCTCAGCACCATCAGCATCCTTAATTGCCATTTCACTATTTATTTTAATGTTGGTTATGTTCCAAAAACTGCAAATCCATGAAACCATCCATGGTTGGGTCACTTTGACCAGACTCAAATTTTACTTATCAAATTTCTTTCCTTCTCCTGAATTAACACAAATAGATCTGAGATGCTGATCCCCCAGACACACACTTTAAGTTTCTCTGTTTCATTAATCATTTTATGATGTCATTTGCTGCTTGCCATTTTTGTTGTGCGGATTCACTGAGTCAATGATAGATGATAGATAGATAGATGATAGATAGATAGATGATAGATAGATAGATCATATGTGTGTGTGTGTGTGTGTGTGTGTGTGCGTGTATCACTTAGAACAGTGCAACTCACATCTAAACTTTGTATCAAGAGTTGCTATTATCACATAGGTACAATAGAATTTTTCCCAGGTTGAATGATGGGGTCTTTATCCTCAAGTTAACACCAAAGAAATTGAATGGTTTTTCTGACCTACTGAAATTTAAAAAAAAAAATTGTTTCTATCTTGCCTTCCCTTATGCTACTTCTTACTAGCACTTTCTTCTCTCATTTCCTTTGAAGTTATTAGACAGGATGGAGTTAATGGAAAAACTCCTCAGCACCAAGCAGAAATACAGCAAACACTTTATGGACTGAAAAACAAGAAATTAAAAAGAGGCAGAAAGAAAAAGAGCTCCCAGAACCTCTTAACACATATTTTGGCGGTGAGTAGAGCTAGAGGGCTATGCTCCAGAGCATGGCTTTGTTTGTATCTATGAAAGTGCCCAAGTTGAAATTCCATAAATAGAGGAGCTTCTGTACCACTTTCTACTGCTAATATTTTCTTTTCCTCTGACGTCTGTCCTCAGCATTTCAGTTCATGATAAGTGCTTAATAAATGCATGACGACTGATATTAGAAAGTGTTACAGTTATAACAGGAATACAAAAAAAAAAAGACCAGGAAAATAAGAAAGGGGAAAATCATCATCAGATTAATTTATAAACAACTTGAAAAGGAAAACATTTTGCATTTCAACCAGCAGTCTCTAAAAGAACAAACTTGGCAAGGAGATGTCTGTCTCTGATCTAGCACAAGGGTCGATAAATTACAACCCATCAAGCAAGTCTGGCCAGCCACCTGCTTTTTCTCTGAATGTGAAAATTTTAAGAAATTCAAATTTCATTGGCTATAAAACCTCATTGGAACCAAGCCATGCCCATTTGTTTACGTGTCGTCCAGAGGTACTTTCCCACTACAACAGCAGAGGTGAATAGTTGCGACAGAATTGGTATAACCAGCACAGTCTAAAATATCTGGCATTTTATAGAAAAAGTTCATTGACCATTGGTTTAGAAGATTTGAAATAGCATTTTGTTTCATTCGCTTTTTTTCCTACTTTTAGATTTCATCTTCTCCCTCCTGGAGTTTGTTTTTAATGCAATTTTATTGAGATATATTGATATACCATATAAACCATACAAAGCATAAAATCAGTGGCTCACAGTGTCATCATATAGTTGTGCATTCAACACCAGAATCAATTTTAGAACATTTTCATTACTCCAAATAAAGAAATAAAAAGAAAAAGAATACCCAAAGCATCCTACACCCTTTATCCCCCTCCCCATTATATATACATTTTTGTCTTTATTTATTATTCACCTACCTATACACTGGGCAAAGGGAGTGCCAATCACAAGGCCTTTATAGTCATGCGATCACACAACAAAAACCATACCATTATGTAATCATTATCAAAGATCAGGACTAGTGGACCACAGCTCAACAACTTCAGGTGTTTCCCTCCAGCTATTCCAATATGCCAGAAACTAAAAAGAAATATCTATATGTTGAATCAGTGGGCATAATCATTCGCCAAATCCTAATTTTTCAGTTATACTTCCTCCCTCTCACCCGATCACTCTCTCAATCTTCAGGGATATCTGGACAATGACCATTTTAAGTTCTTCATGCTGGAAAGGGGTGTTGACCTTATGGGGTGGGGGAAGAAAGTGTTTGATGTTCTTGGAGCGACTAGTACCTCTAGGTCTTGGAGCTTATCTGGCATAGGAACAATCTGGGTTTCTTAAGTTTCTGAACAAATAAGCTTACTAAGAATGGCTTTCATAGAGTCTTAGATATAACCTAGGGTATTCTTTAGGGTTTTCAGGAATAATATTGGTTGGGGCCTCCTGGAGCTTCACAAGTCCAAAGACAAAATGTTAAGTTGCATATATTCATTTCTATTAGCATCTCAATTATCTTATTTTGTTTATAGCTTTGAAGTAGCAGGAAGGCAACTTGCAAAAAATAAACAGTCCTGTTTACTTCAGGTGAACTTCCAAATTGGATTTTACTGCTCCACATATCTGAGTTTTAAGAGGCATGCTTATGTTATTTCTAAAAGTGTCAGGTAAATGTATTTGGGAATCATTTCGTCTATAGAAAGCATTTCCACCCTGATTTCTTCCAGAATGATCTAAATTATAACCAAAAACAAATGTTCCTTTGTTTCATCTGTATTTACTCTGTTCAAACCATTTCACAAAGTATTTCCCTACCAATGACTGGTTTTTGCATGTCATCAGAAGCTCAGCTTTACCTATGTTCTCAGCCTTGGATGTATAGTCAACTTTCAGACACATACATGTTAACCGGTGTCCCTCACCTCAAAGTGGAATTCACTTTGAACCATAAATGCTAGATTCAATTGCATGCCACACACACTGAGATCAAGAAAGGAGTAGTTTCTAAAATATCCAAGTCCATATTTCGTTCTTAGAATCCTATGATTTTGTGTTGCCTTAAAAAAACGGGGCCACTTAGAAGAAGTGAACTCACATTGTCATTTATTTACATGACACAACTTAATATGCTGAGACTTCTAGTCTACACAAAGTTCAGGCTAATTGAAATACTAGGAGGTATATACACACACATATATACACATACATCATTTTCTGCAAATAGCACAGTGCATATAACATCCTTTGCACTCTACACCCTGCTTCTTGTCAGGAGAGATAGCCTCTGAAATTCTAAATCACACACTGCATATGATTGCTTTGTTTTCAAGGGGAAAATTCCCCCTGCCTGTACTGTCCTTCTTTCCCCATCATCTTCATCATCTTACTTCCCTCACCTCTTTCATTTTTCCTTTGCCTATATAACTCCCACTAGTCTCTCTGGCTTTCCTCAAGGAACCTTCCCTGTCCCACCCCACCACCCTCCAAGTCCAAATTCAGCATCTTTCATGTGTGCTCTGCTAGACTTCTGTTAATATCCCTGTTACAGCACTCATCTTATCTGAGTGTTAGGGCACTTATCAGAAGGCAGGACTTGTTATAGTCAACTTTTCATCCCCAGGGACTGATCTTGAGCCTGCTCTACAGAAACAACTTGAGAAATATTTGTTGATTGCTGCTATTAAATATGATGCCAGGAGATGAGAATAATCAGCATCGGCAGTGACAACAGCAGCAAGAACAGAAAGAACCTGGAATCCAATTAATTACGACTGCAGTGATCATTGCTTGGAGTGACCTGCTGACTTATCCAAAAGGATCATTTCCTTGGGTCCAGTCTTCAAGCCCATGCCCAGGTGTTGAATATTACAGACGGCTTGCAAGAATCATCAGAACTGTGTGATATATTATTTCAAAGCAAAAGCTTTTAAAATCATAATCCTGGCACTTAGGAAAAAATATACCATGTCCACAGAAAAAGACTGTCTACCAGAACTCACAGGGACTCTGTCCAATGTCATGGCCACCATTTTAGGTTATAGAATAAAATATATTAAAGGGCCTCCCACAAGGGAATTCAGCCTGCCCAAAAGTTAGATGTGGCTCACAGAACAGAGGGACTTCCCAATTGCACATCAGTCTACAGAAAGTTTCAGAGGCATGGCTTTTTAATTCGGTTTCTCACTGGAGCAAATGGCATCCACCCCAAAATTCTTTGAAAAGGCTGAATTTTGATAACTGTAGCTACTGTCCTTGCCTAATCATGCTTGTTCAGTTCTGTTATCAGACACTGACACCCAACTCCTTGATGCTTTAACAATGAGGAGCCACCAGGGGCAGAATCGCTTGCTCCTCCTAAGATGAGTCTCTCCAAATGCTTCAGCAAAGTGAGAAGCCCATTTAGTCTCTGACTACAAAGCTTCGCAATGGACCCTTGTTCCAATGCCCCCAGTCCCCCAGTGCCACTCTCCTCCTAAGACTGCTAAAAGGAAAAGAGAAGGACAATGAAGTGGTTTCCCCAAAAGGAAGCCCACTCAGAAGCAGAAACCCAAACCGGGGACTGAAGAAGCTGGGTGGGTGTCACTTTGCCTTCTGTGGTCAGATCTTTATTTCCACAAAAATGTCATTCGATTTTCTGTGTTTTCTCCTAAACTAATATTTGGATTTTTAGAAACTTGTCTTTTGAGGTGCTACACCAGACCTGGGAGGCTGCAACAAGATAATCTAAATATTCTGAGATTCTAATAAACAATTAGCTCAAGTCCCTCCTTATCACTTGGCAGTTTATTTTTTCCCTTTGCATAATGGTAATTCAAAAAATCTCATGAATGTCTATATGTATGTATTTATACATATTTATTGATATATATGTGTATATTCACATGTATATATATACATCTATATAGTCTCAGTAAGACACATTAAAATGGTGTTATATTTTTAAATCAAATATCTTGAATAATTATGAAGTACAAAAATAGAACATCATATATATATATTTATATACACACACACATATACACGCACACACCAGAACTTTGCACATTTAATTTCTAGACTTATTTATAGTTATTTAAATTCAGTTTATAGCAGTGTCTTTCTTTTTTTATTTTTACATAAGGCCATAAATTACCCAAATATTTGGACTATTAAATCCTTTACATCCCTTTTATTGTTCTTGAGCATTTAATATTTTTCTTCCCTTTGTAACTCATTACTTACATCTCTAGAAGAGGACAAAATTAACTCAAAGTTACACTATCTCTAAAAATTCTTCTCAAAGCTGAGATAATTGCCTGTGTCCGTCTCTTTAAAAAAAAAGTACTTCAACTCCTTGCTCAAGAAGAATTATGCATCATCCTTTTGTAAAATCTAAAATTAATTTTTAGAAGTGCATACATTTTAACTAACCTCCCACACAAGGACTGGGTAGCTAGCCAAAAATGAAGAGCGAATGAGGCAGACAACACTTTGCCTACAAAACAGCTCCCTTGGTCTCCAGCACCTCTTTACACCTTCATGAATTTATGACTAAACAGAAATGAAAAAAAAATCTCCATTCCAAATTGCCTTCTTAGGGGTCTACAAATTACTTGCAGTCAGCTGTCTTTGAAGACAGCTTTCGCTTTCTCCACTGGTCAGAAAGCCCAATGGCATGGAGTCTGTTCCATAGGTTAATGAGCTAACTAAAGCTTAGATATGGCCTTATTTTCCTGGTGGGCTGCTTGGAGTGGAAACTACTAACCTGGCCTCAATGTTGGGCTGGACACAATCTTAGGCAAAATAGCTAGAACCAGAATATTTATTCCAGATGTTCCTGAGACTAGAACCCAAACACAAGTTGTAAACAAATGGCCAGGCCTGTTGCATACCCTAGTGTAGGGGTTTTATAAAGAACACATAGGCAACATTTTTTATAGAAAACTGGCTGAGAACCGCACTGCTAGGTCTCCATCATTAATGAGATGTGTATCCTTTTTACCTTTTTTCTTTTTTTGATAAATTCTTTACCCAATATACAAGCAGAAAAGTGATGAAATCATGAGCGTACAATGCAATGCATTTTGCCAAAGTGAACCCCCTTCGGAAGACCGCCCAAATCAAAGATCATTAACAGCCCCCAGAAACTCCTGCCCAATCTCTACTCCCTATGACTTCCAATAGCATGGCTTTGTTATGCTGTTTTTGAACTTTTAGATCAATAGAATCATATAGTAACCATTTTTTTAAATAACATTGAGGTGAAATTCATGTAACATAAAATGAACCATTTGAAATGTACAATTTAGTGGCATTTAGTACATTCACAATATTGGGCAACCAACACCACTATTATACTCAAAACACTTTCATCACTCCAAAGAAGACCCTGTATCAATTAAGCAGACAATTCCTTATTCCCCACAGGTCCCCATCCCTTGGCAACCACCAATCTGCTTTCTGTCTCTTTTGTGGATTTACCTATACTGGCTACTTCATAGAAATGGAACATTATGACCCTCAGTGTCTGGCTTCCTTCACTCAGCATAATGTTTTTGAGGTTCTTCCATGTTGTAGCATATATCAATACTGCATTCCTTTTTATGGCTGAATAATATTCCATTGCATAGATATACCATTCCTTTGTGAATGGATATACCACATTTTGATTACATATTCATCCACTGATGGACATTTGGGTTGATTCCAGTTTGGCTAATGTGAATAGTGTTAATGAGTTTTAGTGAACAAGTATTTGTTTGACAACCTATTTTCACTTCTTTTGGGTATAAACTTAGGAGTGGCATTGCCAGGTCATATGCTAATTCTATATTTAACATTTTTTTTTTTTACATGGGCAGGCACCGGGAATCGAACCCGGGTCCTGTGGCATGGCAGGTAAGCATTCTTGCCTGCTGAGCCACCATGGCCCGCCCTATATTTAACATTTTGAGGAACCACCAAAACATTTTCCACAGTGCTTGAACTATTTTACATTCTGACCAGCAATATATGAGGATCCTACTTCCCACATATTCTTGTAAACACTTGCTATTTTCCTTTTTAAGAAAAAATATTATAGGCATTCTATTAGGTGCAAATCGGTGTTTCATTGTGGTAGTAGACCCTCTTTGTCTAGCTTCTTTCATCAATATTATCTGTGAGAGTCAACCCATTGCATTTAGAGGTACTTCACCCACATTCATTTCTGAGAAGTATTCCATTGATGAAAAAAACATGATTGTATTCCTGTTCTATTGTCGACACTAAGAATGGCAAAGCAGAAAGAACTCAGGAGACATATGACAAAGTAGAACCTGTTCAGTGCTGCATGTCCTTCTGCTTGTTTTATATGCAAGAAAAAATTATCCTCTACCTTGTTTTAGGCCCTCCTTTTCAGTTCTGTTAATGGCAGCCAAGTGCAATGAACAGATAAAAGGCAACTCCCATCATGTGTACATTTACTCCTTCTAACTCCACATTGAAATTTTAGCCTTTAGTTTTATTTTTAGCTATATATTAGCACATCTTTTTGTGCTTCCCAATACTTGGTTTGTGTTTCAATAACTCCCCTGCATCATACACTTTGGACAGAGGAGAGCTATCCCTTATTTCCCTCTGTCCTCAGTACCTAAAAGTAGGTATATTGTCATGTGTAATCAATGCTCCAAAAAGTAGGTCTTTGTTATAATAATCATGATGTTAAAAAGAACATCTTCTTTAGGAAAAATGATGCAAATTTTGGGTCAGAAAGACAAAGAAAGGCAATTTGGGGGTCTATAGGCAAAGGGCAGGGCTCAGTAGCCTCTTGATAGGCATATGGATCTGTGATGTTAATACTTTAAATCAAGAAATCACACTAACTCTTTTGGGCTTATCTAGCACTGATTTGTCCTCTGGCATCCTAATATGAGGTTGATTTCTCATAGCTTAAGTGCATTTAAGCTAGGTTCAGGCAATCAAAGAGTAACATCTCTTCTAATGAGTACAGAGGGACTCATCTTTCCCGACTACTGTCGTTTGCATTTGGGCAGAGCTGAGCTCATGTGCCCTTCAAACAACATATTCAAAGACTGTATTTTATAGATTTGCGAAGTATGAGTTATACTTTCCAAAGTATAACTCAATTCAATGATTTCAAAACAGCCACTTCTTTCATATTATCCATAGACCTTCAACTTTGCCCTCCAGGCCTAGAGGGCTTTGAATGGGTTAAAGAGAAGATAATAGCTCAAGAGACTGACAAAAGAAAGGTGAAGGGAGTGGTGTATTTCTAACATCTCAAATCAATTCCATCAATTTGTATAGGTTAAAAAATCAAATCTGAGAGCTAGCACTGAACTGGAGACAATGAGATTAACTCTGACCTCTTGAATGGGGTGGTCCCACAAAATTACTTTGCCATTATTATGTGCTGAAAATCTTTTCTTCATATTTTAAGGTGGGAGGCCGATTCTGATTGAAGGTTAGAGTGCATATTACTACCTGGAGATTTTTTGTATACTTATTTTAGCAAAAGCATATGCCAGAAAACAATGTAAATGTCCACTAGAGGCTTTACCAAGTAGTCTCTTCTACATGTGACAAGATTTACTGGAGGGAAAGTTTTTTTCCGATTCTCAAGACCAAAGGAATGATTGCTTTTCAAACCACCTCTGGTTTCTTCAACTCTTCTATTGTAGCCTAGTCTGTTCTAAAACCATTCTCTTCTGTATAAAGTGTTGCAAACTACTTTTCCAAGCAGGAAGCCTGTTTTCAGTAAAACTGTGATTGTAAAAGCAAGTATAAAAGCCATTATAAACTCAGCAGTAACTCTTGACTTAGAACTTTAGACTCCGCTTTTATCAAGAGAACATATTTTAAAAAGCATTGTTCTTTTCCCTGTTGTCTGAGCTCACTTTGTCTACTTGTATAAAAACTGAAGCTATTGGGAGTGACAACTCAAGGTTTGAGAATGCAGTCCATATGGGCATGAAATTGTTAAAGTTCCAGGCTGCAAACGGGCCCAGGAAGTACCTCTACAGAGTAGGAGAAGCTTTTGAGATCTTAGGAGCCCTTAAAATGCTTCCCCATTTTCCAAAGCCAAAACAGCTGTATGTAAGGGGGCCAAGTAGTTTTCAACCCTATTGGAATATTCTTGAGGGTGGGGCTATGTAATAGTTCCATCCAGACAACAGGCACAAATTGGATTCTCCCAGGCAAGCCTGGATGCGTGGACACCTTACCCATGTGTTCTAGTTTGCTAGCTGCCAGAATGCAACACACCAGAGACGGATTGGCTTTTAATAAAAGGGGATTTATTTTATTAGTTCTTCAGAGGAAAGGCAGCTAACTTTCCACTGAGGTTCTTTCTTACATGGGAAGGTGCAGGATGGTCTCTGCTGGCCTTCTCTCCAGGCCTCTGGGTTCCAACAACTTTCCCCAGGGTGAGTCCTTTCTGCATCTCCAAAGGCCTGGGCTGAGCTGCAAGTGCTGAGATGAGGTATGCTGAGCCGCTTGGGCTGTGATACGTTGTGCTCTCTCATTTAAGCACCAGCCAATTAAGTCAAACGTCATTCATTGCAGCAGGCATGCCTCCTAGCCAACTGCAGATGTAAATCAGCAACAGATGAGGTTCATGTACCATTGGCTCATGTCCACAACAATAGAACTAGGTGCCTTCACCTGGCCAAGTTGACAACTGAATCTAACTACCACACCATGTGGCCCCTTCCCTCCACTAATCAAGGCAAAGCCAAGATCAAATATGCAGAGAGAAGCCTATAGTGATGTGCAGATACAATGTTTTTTGTTTTTTTTTCTTTTTAAAACTTTTTATTGTATAGTATAACATATATACAAATCAATGAAATAAAAATGCAATAGTTTACAAAGCACTCTTCAACAAGTGGTTACAGGACAGATTCCAGAGTTTATCATGGGCTACCATATGATCCTCTCATATTTTTCCTTCTAGCTGCACCAGAATATAAGAGGCTAGAGTGCCTAAATTCTTTTTTATCATCACAATCAACTTTTTTCCTTCTTTTTTTTTGTGAACAATAATATATATACAAAAAAGCTATAAATTTCAAAGCCCAGCACCATACTTAGTTGTAGAACATATTTCAGACTTTGACATAGGTCACAATTTCACAATTTTAGCCTTTTACTTCTAACTGCTCTAAAATACTGGAGACTAAAAGAGATAACAATTTAATGATTCAGCATTCATATTCATTTGTTAAGTCCCTATCTTCTATGTAAAATTCCACCATCACCTTGATCTTTCCATACGTCTCTTTGGGGTTGTTTGGGCTATGGCAATTCTAAATTTTTGATAATGGAAGGGTCTGTCACTAATATGGGGTAGGGAGATGGAACTATCTGATGTTCTGTAGAGGCTGGGTTGGGTTTCAGGACTTATCTAGATCAGGGACCCAAACCTGAGGTTGCAGGTTTCTGAAAAGTTACTCTACAGACAATGTTTTTTTGAACATCAGTTAAATGATAGCAAACTTGGGACTGCAATATTAAATTAAATCAATGGTTCTCAACCAGAGAGATTCAGCCCCAAGGGACATTGGTCAATGTCTGGAGAAATTTTTGGTTGTCACAACCTGGAGGTGTGTGTGGGGGGTGGTATCCTACCAGCACCTAGTGGCTAGAGGTTAGGGATGCTGCCAACCATCCCACAAGGCACAGGACAGGTCCCAGAAAAAAAAAAAGGATTACCCAGCCCCAAATATCAATAGTGACAAGGTGGAGAAACTTTGAATCAGAGCAAGCAAAAGCTAGAGCAATCGCTAGAATGGGCCATACCCAGTCCAAGGCCCATGGGCATGGGATTGAGAGCAGCATACTCTGCCTGCCATGCCCAGTGATGGATGTGGAAGGAAGATCCAGTCATGAGTTGGGCAGAGTTTATTTCCCATCACACCACATGCAGGGTTCACCAGTTGCTTCATGGAGAAACATGAAAAGATAGGGCCAGACTCTTGTATTTGTTCAGTTAAATGTCTAATATCTAAATGAATTGTAGGTCTAATTTATTTGATAATTCTTAATGATTTTTTTTCAGTTTTACTCTACAATCTGGAATAAAAGGATCCCTTCAGATAATATTCCCTAAAGTCATCCTCATTGACAATTTTGATGAGGATTTCCATTTCAAAAGTGAGCAAAGAAATCGTGCCTTCTTGTATCTTCTTTCCGAATGGGACCCAAATAAAGCTCATCCCATCCAAGCATGTTCGCAATGAAAATCTCAGGAATTGTGATTTACAAAGAAAAAGTGTACTTGGTACCCATTTTCTAAAGGGAATGGGATCAGCATGGATGTAAGGATAATTTTTCCACCTCAACTATTTTTCACTACTTTTGGTACCTTCTTCAGATAAGTTCTCCATGTGACTTACACTGAAACGATTATTTGGGAAATTTTATTATAGCCAGAAGAGTCATTGGCAGAAGGCTGACACTGTGATATTTCCCTGCTCTACGAACATATGCATATTTAACTCAAAAAAATGTCTAATCAAAACCAACCTCGTGGACCCAATTGAAACATCAAAACAACACACAGAGAGGTAATCTGAATAGTTAATATTTAAATACTTTTAAGGGAACAAAACCACCTGATTCTGATTGACATTTTAAGGAATATTTATTTGTGACATATCCTCCCCGCACCAGACTGTCTTCTAAATCAAAAGGAGAACAACATCAAGTCTTAACCTCTTGTCAGAGATATTTTTGTCAAATCATATTTCACCATCAAAAATTTAAAGTTGCCTATTAATGAGGAATCTCTAAAAATTGGGAACAGATGTTCAGTCCAGTGTTTGTTTTCCTAGAAGGCAGTGAATTTCCATAGGGCAATATTTTAGAATACAGTCATTAAGACAGCAAACTCTGAGTTACACTGTATTTAGTTTGTGTATGGGGATTACTTGGTTAAAAGGACGGAGGCTGGTGTATTAGACATCCACATTTTCTCAGGACCAGAGAAAAAGAACTTAGGGGAGCAAGTTAAGATGTCAAATCCGAGGACAGTCTAAGTCAGACTATCATAGTATATTAGGTTCACCGAAACCCACAGCAGACAGAATCTTCCAGGTCTCATCATCATTTATAAGTTACCTCATTTCTCTAGTGTCATAACAAACTGTGGCATGAATGTCTAAAAGAAAAGAACTAAAATTGAGAAAGAAAATCAATTCAATTAAGGGCTTGAGGAGACTTTCCCACAAAATTATATAACCTGCTAGAGTCTCTTATTAACTTAAATCAGGGGCTGCAAACTAAGTCCGTGGTGCAAATCCAACCCACTACCTGTTTTTGTAAATAAAATTTTACTGGCACATAGGCACACCATTTATTTATATGTTGTCTATGTCTCCCTTGGTCCTGCAAAGGCAGAGCTGAGTACTGGTGACAGAGACCAGTACTGCAGAACCAAAAATATTTATTCTTTGGTCTTTTACAGAAAAAGTTTGCTGACCCCTGGCTTAAGATTCCTGGATCTTTTCCAAGTGGACACTTTTGCAAAGGGGTGTGTGTGTATATACATATATAATATATGTGTTATATGTATATGTAATAGACTTCAAGAAAGAATGTTATTTATAGACTTAGCACCAAAAAATGCAAATAATCACAAATCAAGAGCATATGGTCCTAGCAGGAAAGGTGTTTCTAAAATTAGCTTGCAGCAATGCAATTTGCATACATGGTTTGCAATTTGCATAAAGAGACTGGCTGTTAAGTACATTTCCAGATGCAAGGGTGAGGGTTTGTGTTTTGTTTCTGGTATCCTTATATACTGAACATATAATAATCTACTGTATAGAATATAGGTGTGCTAAAATTCTCTGAGGTCACCATGGGATACCCCCTATATTAAGGAAATTTGCAATAATCAAAGAAAGACTTCTAGAAGAAAGGAATACAAGAGGATTGAACACACTTATACTTCCCACCTCAGTTGCAACAGCTTTCACCTCCAAACAAATTCAGCCTCCCTCTCTCATGCATCCACAGTAATTGCGCTACTTTGGAATCTTAAACTTGAGTATTCAAAATTTTGAGCAAAGCCTCTAATCCTTCTTCCTCTCTCGATTTTCTTCCAGATAATCAGCCCTTTCTAACTTCAGTGCCTTCTTATTCAGCCTAGATTTCAAAGTCAGTTTCAGAAGCTATTCTTGCACTTCCTTCATCTCCTGGCTTTGATTCAGCAAAGTCCATTTCCAATCAACACCAGACCACAATCCTTCCTTCAAGTTTGAAGCTATGTACATTGGAAGAAAAATCACACAAATATGCATAATTGATACAAATATGTGTTCCTTACCTCAGAGGGACCCGTAGTGCTGCATAGCCAACATTTATCATCTTCTTCCTCTCCTCCAGTCCTTTTAGCCCTTAGTCTACACTTCACTCATTTTCTCAAGCCCCTACCCCAATCTGGGCCACTTGAAGTTACCTCCTCTATCACTGTGAACCCAAGGTTATTGGTACAAATTCTTCTTCTTTCCCTTAAAACATACTGCTGTCCAGGTATGATCTAATTAGTCTGGGGTTTGGCCTGTGCCACAGGAGTCTTAAATGCTTCCCAAGTGATATTAATGTGCAATCAGGACAGGGAACCACTGACCTAAACCTGCTTCTTCTTAAATGTACATCTTCATCCTAGCACACCTGTGCTCCAGGTGATCTACCAAAAAAGTTCTTGGACACCCTAGCATAGGCCTTCTGTAGCCATGCCAATTTAACATGTGAAATACCAAATATATTCAATAAGCTCCAAACTGGATAAACTCAAACAGATCCACATTGTGGCATATTAAAACCAAACAGTTGAATGTCGAAGATAAAGAGAGATTTCTGAAAACCACAAGAAAGAAGCAATGTGTCACATATAAGGGAGCCCCGATAAGATTAAGAGCCAATTTCTCATCAGAAACCATGGAGGAAAGAAGACAGTGGCATGACATATTTCAAGTGCTAAAAGCAAAAAATTACCAACCAAGAATTCTATATGCGGCAAAACTGTATTTCAAAAACGAGGGAAGGATTAAGACGTTCCCAGATCAAAAACAAGGGCAGGATTAAGACATTCCCAGGCAAATAAAAACTAAGGGACTTCATCACTACTGGGCCAGCTCTATGACAGCTACTAAGGGGATTTCTGCAGGTTGAAACGAAAGTACATTAACGATTGACTGAAGCCACATGAAGAAATCAAGAACTCATAAAGATAATGACATGGGTGAATATAAATGCCAGTACTATTGTATTTTTAATTTGTAATGCAACCGTTTTACTTCCAACATGATCTAGAAGGAAAATGCATAAAATGTATGATAGATCAGTTGTTTGGGACTCATAATATATAAACATGTAATTTGTGATAAGAATCTCATAAAGGGGGAGGGGATATAGGGGTATATGGACATGATTTATGTATACTACTGAAGTTAAGTTGGTATCAAAGCAAATGAGATTGTTAAATATTTGGGATGTTAAATTTAAGCCCGATAGCAACTATAAAGAAAATACCAGATAATATGCGGACTCATAGACAGAAGGTGGAGTACAGGTTAGTAGGGGTGGAGAGCAGGGGCAGTAGGGAGTTAATGGAAAATGAGTGCAGGGTTTCTGTTTGGAACGAAGGGGAAGTCCCAGTCATGGAAGGTGGTGCGGGCGGTGCCGCAGCAGTGTGAATATGACTCATCCCACCGAAAGGTATGCTTGGGAAGGTTGGGATGGGAAGACCTACCATGTTTCCACAATTAACAGAAAGGAAAGAAAAGAAAGAGCAACTAAAGAGACAATAACAATTAAATGCAATACGTGATACAGGATGCCATCTTAGAATGGAGGAGGAAAGACTCAAAAAAACATTATTGGGATATAAGATAAAATTGAAGTATAGAATGTAAGTTTTAATCAACATTAAATTTCTTGAACTTGATAACTGCACTTATGGTGATTACATAAATGAATAGCCTTGTTCGTGGGAAATTTGTAAAGAAGTATGTTTTCAAGGAGTATGATGTGTGCAACCTGCTCTCAAATGTTCAGAAAATAGATTAGACAGATTAGATAGATAGATAGATAGATAGATAGATACTGGATGGGATCTAAGAATGGAGGATAAAAGGTTCTAAAGGACAATATTGGAGTATAAGAAAAAAATGGGATATAGAATGTAACCTTTATATCAATGGTAAATTTCTTGAACTTGATATCAAGACTGTGATTACATAGGTGAATAGGCTTGTTCATAGGAAATGTACATAGAAATATTAAGCGGTCAAGCAGCATGGTACACACAACCTACACCCAAGTGTTCAGAAGATAGTAAATGAAAAGAAAGAAAAAGAGGGAAAGAAAGAAAAAGAAAAGGAGAGAAAGATTCAGGAAGGAAGGAGGGAGGGAACGCAGGCAGAGAAAGAAATGGCAAAGTTGAAAAAAATGTTAAAATTGGTGGATCTGGGCATCTCGGGATAGTGGGGTATGTTGGAGATCTCTGAATGGGGTTTGTATTATTTTTACAATTGTCCTGTAAGTTTGAAATTATTTCAAAATAAAAAGCTTTTTAAAAATACCAAACATTTGTACCCCTCTCCCACCATAAAGTCTGTTTCTCTGGAAATTCTCACTCTTTACACAATTTTCCAAGCTAAGGACCAGTGATGCCTTTAGACTTTTATACACAGTAAATTGTTTTGGGTTGGGAGGCTGGGAGCAAGCTCTTTTTAGTTGGTTTCAAAGCTTACAGGAGGTGATTCGGAGCGGGATGCTTGAGACAATTATGGGAAGCCAGATTCTCCACTAGCCTGCCTTTGGACCTATTGGTCAAGACGCCACTCCTCCCATACCCAACAAGGTACTAAGGCCAGTTGGCCCTGAGTCAGAGATCACACTCAAATCTGCTCCTTCCTTTTGTCATCACCACCAATACTCTCTACATTGATCTCCCTGGCATCAGCCTCCTTCCCCCATCTTCCCAAGCCCCAGTCCATATACCCTCCTAGCGACTGCAAGAACCGTATTTCTAAAATGCTGTTTAGATCAGTAACATCCTGATCTGGCTGTGTCTGGCACATACTAAAGTCCAGGACAGCCAGTGGACATTGCTTGAGTTCTCAGAAGACAAGTTGTTGTTTAGCATTTCCAAATTTGGGTCCCCCCTCTTCCCTCCCTCTTGGGTATATTCTCACTAGGTTTGAAGGTTGAACTCTAAAGCCATGCCTCTTCTGTGAAGCATCTCCTGACAGCCACAGGATAGCATACCTCTCCCTCCTTGGGATAGCCCTCCTCCATGCATGCTGCTGCTTTTTGCATTTATCACCTTTTCTTGGATTAAAATTGCTTCTGCTTTTGAATTTATCATCTTCTCGAATTAAAATTCATCATTTATTTTCAACATCTGCCTCCCTCTTCTGATTGAGTTCTGAAAGCAGGGGCTAAACCTTCCTGATTTTTCTGCCTCCTTTAGCACAGGGTCTGGCACACTGTAGAAGATGTGCCAATAAAGGCTCAGTGAATCAACAAACGGAAGCCCAGATTCAGAAGCTTTCCAGGACAACTCATATCTCACTGACACCAGTGAGCACAGATGCCTTGGGCAGATACGTGAGTAAACGCTTGTGGACTAAAATGTCCGGAACATTTTGGCTCAGAAAAATGATAGGCTGTAAACTTCCACAGCACTGTTGGGAAACACTCAAAGACTCCTACATTATACAGGTGTGATAGCACTTCCCTGTGACAGGTGAGGTATCCACATTGACAGTGACAGCTGATAAGTGAGTACATCCACAGCTGTGTACACTCATAGTTGTCACTGCAACAGTTTTTAGATACAACCAAGGCAGCTTGTCATTGCTCCTTTAAGGAAAGACTCTTTCCAGAATAATAAGAAGAAGGCAATTGTGTAACTGACATTTGCATAGTGTTTGGCAAATGATTCCCTTTTGTAGAACAAAGATGTGCGCGCGCGCGCGTGTGTGTGTGCGTTTATGTGCATGTGTCTGTGTGTGTTTTCCTTTGCTATCTCCTGTGTGCTTGATCCTAGGTTGATGAGAAGGGTAATGAATGAAACTGTATGAAAAACAGCTTGCTGGTCTTGCAACCATTTCAAAACATGATGTTCTACCTGAGAACACGAACGTGTCAGTTTCATGTGCTCTGCTACCTACGTGAAACTCTAAACAAGTGTGGGGTAAAGGGGAATTTATTTCTGGAATCCAGCACCTGAGCCTGGCAGGCTTCTGAGTCATGCTTGCTTCCAGGTGAACCTTTCGCTGTGAGGGTCTCATGAGACTGCCACTGGTAATGCACGTTCTTCCAAGGCAGACAGTCTCTGACCATCCCCTGGATGCAGTCACAGAAAACTCACCCTGAAGAACTCCACTGTGCAGCATCAGATCTATTCACTGATCCTGGCTGTTACTTTATGAATGCCAGCCATTCAAAAGCCACGAAAATCATGTTCTAAAGCAGAATTGCTCGCTCTGACATTTCAGCACTCTGACATTTCTGGGCCAGGTTGTTCATTGTTGTGGGGGGCTGTCCTGGGCATTGTAGGATGTTGAGCAGCATCCCTGGCCTCCACTCACTAGATGCCAGGAGCAACCCTCTCTCAGTCGTGACAACCAAAAATGTCTCTAGACATTGCAAATGCCGTCTGTTGAGAAATACTGATCCAAAAGATGGGATCTTGCCAGAGAATGATCCAGTGAGTTGTCAGTATGAACCCAGAGTGGAGAGACTCAAGCAGCCCACCCATGGGTCTGCTCATACAGCATGGCTCAGAGTGGGATGCTTAGCTTGCCTGCACCCTGCAGGCTTCTAAAGTTTTCCTAAAGCTCATGCCATGCAGAGCCTCAGCAGAGAGTTACCAACATTAGCTGCCACTTCCCAGAGTTCATTCTAACAGCTTCGATAATTGCAGGAATGCAATTTGGCTGTTAAATATAGGGACAAGCACCAAGATATTGTCTCTTTCACACTTCCTTTTTATAATTACACACCGGAAAAAATGTTACTCCTAAGGCTTGGGTTGGAGGCTTGGGTTGGAACCAAAAAGCAGGAGAACCACTTGCTGCCATAGCAAGAGAGCCCTACTACACAGGCTCCTGGTGTCATCTGGCCTGGTTTTATGGTCGTTTTAACAAAGGAATTAACACCATCGAGTATTCGAATACAAGAATAAAACCTTAGCTACAAAGTGGTGATGGGAATTTGAATATGAGATTCCTCTAGCTGAAAAGGGACTTTATATTTGGAGAATGTTTCAAGGGGCTATACCAACCTTGGAGGCTTTTTGTAGACTGCTGAGTTCACTTTTGAAGGTTGGTGAAATCTAAGGCAAGTAAATCTGAGGAGCAAAATTCAGGAGACTCATACCACCACTAATTTATGCTCTCAGCTTTATTTTTGTTGTAACTTCAGCAAGCTGCACAGATGTCACCTCTCTGATTCTCTCAAACTATGGCAATACCCCTTCTCCAAGACCTCATAACACCGTGCTCACAATCTGGCCCACTGTAGTGGCATGACTTCATATGACTGAATTCACCTCCAGACCGATACTCCTGGAAGGCACAGATGGTGGCTTCAGGGGTTTAATAAATATCTCTTGATCTGAGAGGAACATTCTAATTTTGACACTTAAGGGAAGATGAAAGTCAAATCAAAGGATAGCAAAAGGAACTCATAACAAGAATTTAGAAAAACAAGGAAAAGCATAATTATGCTTTCAGCAGGAGATCTAGGGTTAGTACAGATGCAATCTGAAATCCTAAATATCCCTTTGATGGGTCAACAGTACTTACAACATACATACATGATATCCATTCATCCAAGGAATATTTATTACATGTCTATGAGGCTCCAGATAGAGAGCAATTGAACATAATAACATTTTATACACCTAGAAGGTTTTATAGTCTTGTAACAGTCTTATCCACATAATCTAAGCAAAGAAATATCCAGAAATTTAGTGACTGGGTTGAGTTTCCTGAGATCATAGAAAAATCAGAGCTCTAGCTCTTTCGAATGATACTGTGCCTAGGTCTTTCAGAATCACTTTCATTCAGAATGACACTATGAAGACTTTTCCACATCTCAATAAGCAAATAATTAAAAATTTCCCAACTTTTAAAATTTCAATATTACGCTCACACAGAAAACAGGATGAGCTCATCAGAATTTTACTCTATGGAGATTTTGTCATAGAAGCGGGGATTTGTTACTTTGCAAACAAGAATATCTCTCTGCAATGCATCCCTTGAGCTTTGTTCAAAGGCAAAAAGCTCACTTAGTTATTAAGATAAAAAGTAAAAGGAAGCTAAGCAGAAGCTAAACGAATTCTATAATTTTTCTTAGCTTTGTTAAGTCATCAAAGCCTAGTTTTCCAAAACTACTCCTCACCAGTATGTTCTAAAATGTTAATGAAGAGGTACCTTTTCGTGGACATTTATAAATATCACTATTCAAAATACATTAACATTAGTGTGGGTTTTGAAAATCCTGAAATAATTAGCTGTACTTCTGTCACTCAGAACCTAGAAATGGGTAAGCTACAATTTTATTTGGGATGCATAAGCTGCAACTTTACTTGGGATGGGTATAAATTTATCACCTGCAATTTATGTGGGATGGGCTGAATATTTTTACAAATTTTTAAGACTGTTCTAGGAACCTCCTTTCTGAGCATGCTAAAGAGCTTCTGGCTTGTTTAGCTTCAGTCTATCTGCTCTGTGCTCCATGGGGATCCTGTATTGCAAAACTGCTTCCTGAGCTTTTGAGCACCTGAAAGAACATGGAACTCATAGTATAGTGTGAGAGGATGGTGGATGGGAGAGAAAACAGACATTTCAAGCAGTATTTCTAGGTATTAAATATCACTTTGGTAGCTTTCAAGAATTTCAAGTAAATGACTTGAGTTATTTTGAAATTACTTCTCGCTTTACCAAGAGTATTCTGATGATTCTTCCAAAACCTAAGCCACAAACGCGTTACATGATATATCCCCAACCTTCTAAAGGTACAGAATTGCTTAGCAAGGCTCATAAAAGCCTGTCAATTCAGTTTTTGTGTGTTTATTTAGTCTTTCCAAAAGAATAGTAATCAAAGTAGCCTGCAGAGTATACCAGCTCATTTCTGGTAAGTTTTAGATTTTAAAGTGCTGTAATAATATATCTTCCTGAGCTATCTCTTGTGGTTTTGCACTTTAGGTCTATTTCATCTTCTCTGCCTGACTGTCTCATGCTAGTCCCAGAAACTAGAAGAAGGGTCAGCCTCAGAGGCAAGCTCTTTCTGAAGGTTTATTCCTGAAATTAGTACACTCCTGGGCCCATTCATGATGAAGTTCCCTGGTGAAAAAATCACACTTCTGAAATACTTTCTTTGAAGCAGAGTACAAAACAAGAGAAAAGATGCCTAATTTTCAGCCTTTGAAATAAAACCGAAGGTATATTTTAAAAAGAAAGTAACTTGGAGACCCGGGTTCAATTCCCGGTACCTGCCCATGCAAACGAAAAAAAGAAAGAAAGAAAGAGAGTAACTATCTGAATAAAGGGATTTTTTTTTATTAAGGATGCTTTCCAACAATCTGGCATTCAAGTTTGTTGGAATATTTCCTATAGTAAGTTTCCATATGGGGTTGCATTGGCAAGAGTCAAGGAGTGTGGTTTCTCGGTTCTGGAGTTGATTAGACTTACAATGCATTTCATTTACTGATTGTACAAACTAGTGCAACTCTGCCTCGGATGCCACATCTTCCAGTCCTGCTTGAAAATCCTCCATTTCTACTTCCAGGTGAAATAGATGGTTTAACTGGGGAACTTTAGACAGAATTTGGCATGGGACCTCATGACACAGGCCACAAGCTATTCAAAATATTTGTTATTCAGTAAATGCACTTCAATCCAGTTTGGCCTCATGACTGGAATTATCAAAGACTCTGGAGCAATATTAAACTACCTTGGAATGGGAGCTGTTGGGATTTATAATAAAACACATTTCTTTGAGCACAACTTGGGAGGTGTCAGGTCTTTATTATAAACATGGAAACCAACACTTAATCTCTCATGAGTTTTGCTGGACTTTTTATTTCCTTATTATCCAATGGGTAGATTCTAACATATCTACTTGAATTTGGAAAGGAAACATTCTCCAAGGCAGTGGAAGAAATTCCTATATTTACCAAATGGAAATTTCTCAATTTCTCCATTTGCTTTCCAGGCCTTTTTTGAAAATAGCCACAGGAAGAAAAGGGATATACTCTTACTGAATCCAAACACTTAAGTACTTTTGCAGATTAATGGTTAGGATGATATCAACGTGGCTAGACTCTTTGGTAACATCACTGTCATTTTAGAAAGCATTATGAGAGAGGACATTTAGTGACACCAGTTCTTAACCCTTAAGAGGTGACCATCAGAAACTGTAGCAACCTGATCTTCCCCCAGTTGTGTGAATTTAGCCAAAGTCTTCATCACCTCAGGAACACTGGGACAAGACTAAAATGTCAAAATCTGTAAACACAGCAATAATATTGAACCTCTCACATTGGAAAAAAGGAAAAGGGCTTTGTAAGTCCCTATGGCCACTGAATCAAGAGTTAGCCAATTCATGCAATTTTGATGTTCACGTGGTAACTGAATTTTTTTCCCTCTTTTCCATTTGTCCCCAGTGACTAAGGCTTCTCCCTAACTGCATTTTTCATCTTCTTTTCCGAGTGAGTGATTTCAGGCGGCACAATGTTATGCTGAAATAAGGATGGCGTAAAAGACAAGAGACTAGAATCTTCTACTTCAGTCACTTGGCACCCACAAACCACTTAAAATCTTTTTTTAAAAGAGTTTGTTCCTTTATTAACACATAGGACAATAACACCTGATCTGGGAGTATCAGATGGTATAATACGTATGAAGGTATTTGAAAATTCTAACTTGTTGTCCTAATCTGCAGACAATACAACTGTCTACACAGACAGCTCAAGAGACTCTATAATTATTACAATTAATAGATTAATAATTCAATTATTAGAATTAAATTATTCAAATTAATAAGAGAGTTCAGGAAGGTAGCTGTAATCATTTCAACATACATAAGCTGCATTTCTATAAACGTGTAGTCAGCAGTTATAAACTGCAATATTAAATAGAGTAATAATTATAGTGGCAAAATAGTATTAAAAACAATGAAAATATGCAATACTTTATATAGAAAATTATACATTTTTAATTGCTGAGAGCCACTAGAGAAATCTCCAGTAAATAAAGAGAAATATCATATTCCTGAATATGAAGAAAAACATCAAAATGTGTCAATTAGCCTCAATATATTTATAGAGTTGATAAAATTCCAAGCAAAATCCCATCTGATTATTTTTCATGGAAATTGATAAGAAAAAGAACAAGAATGGCCAAAAATTTCTTGAAGGAAAAGAATTAGGTAAAGAGATCTGCCTTTCAAAGTTCATTAAGAGAATCTGGCAAAGATGAGAGAACAGATCAAAAAAGAAAAACAACTTTGAAACAGAATAGAATTCAACTACAGACTCACATATTTATGGAGGTTTGATATATGACAGATCTAGTGCCATGGAATGAAGAACATCAATTACCCAGTCAAGTTGGCCAATGGGGAGGGGTACAAAGACCACTGATGTCTCCTAAGACCCATCAGAAAATGACCCTCATTTGCATATCTCAGCACATGAGAACGCTACTTGAAAATTGAAACAACATAAAACCTTCATTAGAAAAGATGATCCTGAGAGTTTTTCTATTATCTTCAACATAATTAACTCCAGAAAAAAGACACCATCACATGGCCTAGTTGATACCCGAACCCAACTATTACAGCCAGTAAAGGCAGTATTAATGAGTTGGTTACTGCTGTGTGCAACTGGAGGCTTATAAGAGAGAGGTCAGAAGAGAACTCAGCAGCCCAGCATACCTCAGCTTAGTGCTCAGAGCCAGCTCAGACCCACATGTTTGGAGATGCAGAGAGGAAACGCCCCCAGGAAAGCCGCCTGAGCTCAGAAGCCAGGAAGAGAGGGTCAGCAGACATCACCACGTATCTTCTCAAATTAGTATATTTGTAACTAAATAAATCCCCTTTATAAAAGCCAGTCCATCTCTGGTGTATCACATTCTGGCAGCTTTAGCAAGTGAAAACACTGGCTTTCCTCCCTTCCCTGTCTCAAATCCCTACTCATTCACTGTGCTCCTGGAATCACCTCCTAAATAAAATATTTGCACTCAATTTCTAGTCTCAGGGTTTAATTTGGGGAAACCCATACCAAGACAGAGCAAGTAAAAAATTAACCGAACCTAAATTTTCAGTTTCCATAACAGACATCTTTACTTTGTGATAAGGCAACAGGGCTTCAAAAAATGGAAGAAAGTAATCATTTAAACATCTTGGAATGAAAACAAAATATTTTCAGTAACAGGATTTAAAACTCTGTTTTACAGAGTTACCATCATGACTAAAATCTTGATTCTCCTGGGGTCCTTGGTGTATTCAAGCCTGAGGACCCTAAGCTTAACGGATCCAACCTCGTGCAATAGATTTACTGCAGACTTTAGCAGGGCTGTTGGCTGAGGAATGTGCTCATCCCCCAGAAATATACCTCTGCTTCTTGTCACTCCAGTATTTGGAAATGTGGCAGGGCAAGAAAAAGTAATAGGCTTGGCATAAAACAGGGTGTCTGAAACCTGGTGTATGTAAACATACAAATGGCTTAAGGCTTAGTAGAGCTGGGCAGTAATACCTGACTCATCACATCTGCCCTAGGATTCCTCCAGCCTTCTTCATATGACATAGAACAGCCAAATGATTGTTTGGGAGTGGTCCCATCTAAATGAAACTTTTGGCAAGCTACTATATCTCTCTTATATTTACTTCTTCATGTATCAAAAGGGGATGATAATATCTACATCTCATAGCTGGGGATTTGATGCAATGATATATACATAAAAAGTTCATGCCACTGGTGTTCATTTCTTTCATTTATCAAGTATTTATTGAGTGTTATTTATATGCTAGGTATTGTTCTAGAAGCCTGGAATACATCAAGGAACAAAACAGACAACAACTCCTCCCTCATGGAGCTTACACTCTAGCAGGAAAGAGAGGTAATTGATAGTAAATATATCCCACAAATAAATTATTTAGGATGTTCAAGAGTGATAGATGCTATGGAAAGAATAAAAAGTACAACAGGGTAAGAAAGCATCAGGAGTGTGGGAATGGGGTGAAGTGGGGCAGCTTGTAGTATCAGATTAAGGTGGTCAAGGTAGGCTTCAAGGAGAGGTTGATATTAGAGAAAATACTTGAAGAAGACAAGTGGGTTGTGACTAAGACAAGACTGGTAGAAGAAAATGTTGGAGAGGAAGGGAGAGGGGACAGCATGCAGTCTCATCATAACCCATACAGTCGGCTCATCCTTCACGAGCAAGTCTCCATCTCTGAGAATTTCTGTTGACATTCCCATCTAAAATAACATCCCCTTTTCCCAGTCACTCCCACCACATTAACCTACTTTAATTCCCTTCATTGCACTTACTGCTATCTGAAACTGTATTATGTATCTATTGCTGCTTGTTGACTGTCTCTCCTATTAGAAAGTAAAATCTGTTAAGGGCAGAGATTCTTGTTGTGTGTCCCAAGAATTAAGAACACCACCCAGAACCTAGTAGACTTGCTCAATAAATATTCATTGAATGAATAAATGAAATAATGAATACGTACTTTAGTTTTCCCTCTGAATATCAGATTTTATGAGTTCAGTCATGGAATGCAGTGTCCACCTCAAAGCCCGTCCCAAGTAATTTTTCCATTTAGACTCTACAGGATTTAATCACTGGGGAGAATGTTAGTTCCTCATAGGAGCTGAGGGTATGAAACACATGTGCTTCTCACTACTGAAAGCCATGGTGATTCCAGCCAGATAAAGAAACAGGCCTTTATAGGAGTGAGTGTCACCTGACTCCTTCCATCGATGGTCCCTTATATTAATATGGAGAATCTCTTGAAATGAGAGCAATTCTAGAAGCCACACCCATTCTCAGGTAGGCCTGTCCTCAACACAAAATGTACCCCTTGAGTATTTGGAAACCTAAACTTTCTTCTCCTAGACCCTTTCAAACCAAGAGTTGCCTGAACAATGCCAGGCTGCCTAGAATCAGCTTATATATATATTCATTATTAAATATCTTCTATGTCCAAGCAATGGAGAAATTATTTAAATTAGTTCTCACAATAATACTGAACTATAGATGTGACCATCACCATTTTATAGACAAGGAAACAGAAAGTCCAAGAGAAAAAGCCATTTGACCCAAGTTCATCCAGTTATTAGAAAGAGAAAAGGATTTTGAACCTGTATTTTTAGACTCCCAGATCAGGGTTTATCCTACATACCATGTCTGGAGGTAATAAACCATAACCTGACTTGCAAATTAAATCTTCCTGCTTCCAAGTAACTCACTTTCTTATAAACACTTTTTAACTATCTGTGTTTGACCAAGCATTTCCACCTCTAGGTATATTAAAGGGAAATGAAAGCATATGTCCACTCAGAGACTAGTACACAAATGTTTAGAGCAGCAATCTTCATAACAGCCAAATGTCCATCAAGTGATGAATGGAGAAACAAAAAGTGGTGTATCCATACTATGGAATATTATTTGGCAATAAAAATAAATCAAATACCGATACATGTTACAACATGGATGAACTTCAAAAACTTGAAAATGAAAGAAGTCAAGCAAAAAAAACTATGTTTTATGATTCCATTTACATGAAATTTCCAGAATAGGTGAATCTATAGACATAGAAAGTCTACTATTATTGATTGCCAGGGACTGGGGGTGGGAACAGGGCGTGACTGTACATGGGCATGAGTGTTCTCATTGGGGTGATAGAAATGCTCTAAACAGTTTTAGGATTGTGATTATGACTGCACAACTCTGTCAATCAACTAAAAATCATTGAATGATACACTTAAAACCAGTGAACTGTATGGTATGTACATTATATCTCAATAAAGCTTTTAACATGGAGTGAGAGTGAGAGGGATATCTGTCTGTCACCTCTGAGACTATTAGCTCCCTAAGAGCAGAAGGTATCTGTATTTTATGCTTCGATACCCCATGCACTGAGCACATACGCTGGACACACAGTACAAGCTCAAAGATGCTTTGCTTACCGAAGGACTCAATGAATGCGGTGGTATGTCTGAAAAACTTGCCTCCCTGAATTTTCTTCCCCAGACCTCTCCAAGGTACAGATTTCCTCTTAACCATCACAACCAGGTTTTGGAAACATATTCCAGGGATGATGAAACAAACCAAATTAGCTTGTGAATAGGACAGCTCAGCAGAACGTTATCAAGGAAACCACATTCCTATCTTGTAGGTTAAGGGTGGAACTGAAAGATGTGACTGGAGCTTCGACTTCCTGCTGGCAGCAAAACTTCCCCGCTGCAGGCTCTGCTGGCAGAGAACCAGGGGCCCCTGTCAAGGAGAAATAGATCAGGTCTAATCAGGAATTGGCCAGAAAGGGCGCCCTGCAGACTGCTCAGAGACCAGGGCCAGGAGGGAGCCTGGGGGAGGGACAATAGCATCTCTGAAGTCAAAATATTTTCTTTTACCCAGTTGCCAACTTGCAGGGAAGGAAATTAAAGCAAAGCTGCTTTTCTAATTTAGGGCAAGGATATTTTCCATATTTTTGTAAAAATCTTCCATTTATGTGACACGAAAGAAATCACAGGCATACAAAAAAAAAAAGCAACAGTGTCTACTGGCCATGAACACACAGTCTTTGCACATTTCTTTCTTGTGCTTTTAGAAATGAGTTAAAAAAAAAAAAGATCAACCCACAAAATCTCACACTCTAATTTTCCCTGAGATTTCAGGTCAGGAGATGTGACCTGAGCTGAGTCACATCTGGGTCAAAAGGAACTGCCCCATTTCTCCCCCACTAACAGCACTGCATTGTATATACAAAAATATCAAACTGCCTTTGTCCCAGATTAACATCAGACCTTGGATTGATGTGGGAAAATGACCATACCCTTTATTTGGATGGTGTGGCAATGGCGTCCTTGTGTTTCCTCCCTCCCAATTCTCTAAAAGCACTTTCTAAATTAATTTCAGCTGTGGTCAAGAAACAACTCAATAGGAACATAACAGTGATTTTGTAGCTTAAATAACTCAAGAAATAAAACATCATCACCAAGCCGTGTTTAAAGATTCAGTCCAATTCGATTGAGTTCTTATAATGAGATTTAGGGAAAAATTCTGATCTCCCCAAATCTTCCTTCACATCAACTAAAACTGATGTACCAGGGTGGGATTTGGATTTACAATTCTATCTGGAAAACACTCTATGATGCATTTTCTCCCAAATTTCTAACTAAAATACCTACTGTGTCATGGAAATAGGTGGAGCTATGTAGTACCAGTAAGAGCTGGACCTACAACACCTTGTTGTCAGATACTCACAGGTGTTTCCACTACTGCATGGTTGATTCAAATGGTTTTTAAAACATAATGGGGAGGGCTTTGAAAGTATGTGAGACTCCATCTTGCAGCTCCTGTTGGCCCAATGGTTGAGAAAGGTGTGGTCTGTTTCAGAGAGAAATCTGGGCAGCTGACTTTCTATTGTGTGATGGTAGCCTTTTAGGTGTGCCCACACGACCATGACATTGGTGAATGTGTTTCTTTCTGCAACAAATTCCAGACAGCACCTGCTACGAGACACCTACACAGAGCGGAAGGGGTATTGGGGGAGGGGTGAGACAGGCACTGAAACCTCACTATACGGTGGAGTTACATAGTATGCAAACGTACCTGCCTTGAATTCAACTATGGGTATTCTGGAAAAAGATATGGGACAACGTGTAGAGAGGGATGGAGGAGCAAAAGAATATAGAGAGGGCCTGTGAGAAAGCACCATCATCATTTAAATATTAATCCCACTCTCCATTCTACTCAATAAGCATGTTCCCCATCAGGAGGGCACATAACACAGAAAATGTGACTCTTCTCTTTGTTCAGTTGATGTCTGTCTCTGCCTTCGTCTCACAGAGAAATTATCTCACTAAGTCGAGATGGATTTAGTGCTCAAAGTCAGGCATTTTAAAATACAATATGGCCCTCAACAGCAAGCCAACTACTTGAGGCAGTGCTCAACCAAAGAGCCTGAGATCCGCTCCGTCATCAAAAAATAAACAAGAGGAGTGTACAGATGTAGAAGAGGTCAAAAATTCCATCTTGAGCAGAGCAGGGCTAGTTGGAAGTGTTACAGACATCAGACTCAGGGCTAGGAGATGGACGCACTAAACTGCTGACCAGGTAAAGATCTCAGAAAGGATGGGACCAGTACCCCCGTAGGCAGTGTGTGCTTGTGGTGTTCAGAGGTGAGGTTATTACTCTATGTAGAAGAAGGGACTGTTGGTTGTTCACCATCCTCTTCTTCCTTGGTTTGACAACCACGCTGTCATTTAATCAGGGCAATGTGTCCAAAGAAAAAATTTCATCTTCCAGCCTCTCTTTTCCCTCAGCATGGCAATGGCACTAGTTTCACAGTGAAGAGTGAGTAGCAATGTTGGTGGATTTCTAGGAAGTCTCCTAGCTACTGTCAAGTACCTTTAAAGAGCCTTCCCAGAATTCCACCAATGCCGCCACTCCCTTTCCTGCCTGTAATATGGTTGGTGACATGCCCTTGTGTGAAAAGTAGGAGATTTTCTGGGAAGATGGAGAAGGTAGATAGAAGACACCTAGGTCCCACGTAAATGCAATGCCACCATCCCCGCCTCCTTTAAATGAGCGACCTATATAACCTTCTATTCTTTTTAAGCCCTTGCTATTGTGAGTTTTCTGATATACCATGACTAAACCTCATCCTCATTTATTCAATGGTTATATGTAAAATTAATGCCACCTTGAGAAATAAGAACTGTGCCCTTTTTGTAGCTGAAAACAACGTGGTACAACTTTCCTCCAAAGGGGAATATTTACAAAGCTAGTCTTTTACCTCTGGGTAAGCAGGAAGTATTTACTTCTCTTTATTTTGACAGAAATTGCTGTGCATTCAACACAAAGATTAACTCCTGAGCTTTTCTTGTTAAGAATTTTAAGCTAATGTGGTTAATTTCACTGATGGTCTAAAGCGCATAGGCCTGAAAACTGGAACTAAATCACAGATAAACAAAAGGAGTACTCCTAAGAATATATTAAAAAGCAAAGAAACAGGTGTCCTGATGCTAGAACAAATATGCGTAAACTATAATCAGGAGGAAAAAAGGCACAGGATGTTCCCACCTGTTTATAAAACTTACAAGCCTCAGCCAAACCCTCCTTCTTTTTCTTATCTCCAATAATTGCCAAGCAAGTTCAACTGCAAAGTTAAAAAATTTTCCAATCTCTTCTTCACAATTTTATGCTTCTTTGTATTCACTGCTCATTTTCTTGAGTATTTCATCAGAAGTTCCGTAAACCTATCTTCTGATAAATTGCCTCTTTTTATTTACACATAACAGTTCTCATGAAACAGGAAATCCAACATTTATTGAACAACTTGCCTGTGACTTCTTTCCACTGACCTAAACAACTGATGCAAAAGGAATCTGGGTGGCCCTCTCTTCCAGATATATCATTCTGCAGATGCTAAACTGGAGGCATGACAGGTGAGCCGGCTTCCTCGCCTTCACCCAATCCATTCATGTCAAAGTCAAAACTGGTTTCCATGCTCAGAACAACCCTTATACAACCACACACTTTCATTGCTCACCTGTCATCCTCAAGGGTTTCTCAATTACATTTGCTGATTCATCACATAACACTCTTCACTACTTTCTGATCTTCAGACTTTTGATCCTCAGAATTATCCATTCCACTACATATTTTATAAATCTGACTGCTTTATTTCCCCCTTTTCTGCAGAACTTGGTTCTCTTCCTCTTTACCTCTTTAAATATAAGAATAATGACACCCACTTATTGAGCCATTTGCTACTGTGTTGACAGGGGCTTTGCATATGGGATCTAATTTTACCTTCTTGGCACTTACACAAAGTAAGAACCACAGGGGATGAAGGAACCTAGGCTCACAGAAGTTGATAACCTGTTAATGTCCACACATTTAACATACAGTAGGGCAGGACTTGCCCCCATGCCATCTGACTTCCTATGTTATATTCTATTTTTTCAACCTAGTCTGTTGCCTTCTTCTCCATTGTCATTTCTCAACTTACTGTACCAGTCAGTTTTGCTATGTAAGAAGCCAAGCTACAGTTAGGTCCCTAAAACAATATGCATTTTTCACACAAATACACACACACACAGATACGTTGGGGTTTGAATGATCTAGGCTGGCCACAGGGCTTGGCCCCAGGCTGCATGTGGCATCTTGGTAAACTTCACATGATTGTAGTTCTTCCAGGTACACAAGCTTCTGGATCACATTCTTCACTTGGCGATGGCAGAAGCACAAGAAGAAAGAGTGGGGACATGATGTTCCTTAATGCTCAGTCTTAAAAATGAGATTCTGTCACTTCTCCCATGTCCCATTGGCCAAAGCAAGGCACATGGCCAAGTTTTTCATCAATGGTATGGAGAAGTATTCTCCTCTCTACCTCTACGACAAAAGCTCCTCTCCTTGTGTGGATTTGCATGTGTTTGTGTGTGTGTATGTGTGTGTATTTAATGTATCACTAAGGTCCCTTAGTCTCTAAAAAGTATCATAACCTGCCTTATTCATGTGTTACACAAATATTTATTGAGTGCTTACTATGTTGCAGACACTTTACTGGGTCCTAGAGATACAAATATAATCAAAATACACATTCTCAATGAGCATACTAACAACTAAACATGAGTATTTAATTGTTCAGTATGTTAATGCCTATGATTGAAAACGCATGTATAAACAGTGATGGGAATATAATGTAGAGAAGCAGATCAGACCTGTTTTGGAGATAAATGTCAAGAAATAATGTAGAGAAAGTATTCAAGGGAGGATTGGAAACAGATGGCAGGGAAACAAGGTAAAGAAAAATGATGATTGTCTGACCAGTGGTATAGCCTTGAGTGTGGAAAGGGATATATCTGAAAAACATTTCTAAGGTAGAAGCAAAAAGGTCTAACCACAAATTGAAGGGGAAGGAGAGACTGAAGTGATTCTGCGATTTCTAACTTAAGAAATCTATTAGGAAGCCCAGTGATGAACTGAAATAGGCAATGCAAAAAAAAGTTTTTGTTTTTTTTTTCCCCTTGGGCAGGCACCGGGAAGCGAACCCGTGTCCTCTGGCATGGCAGGCGAGCATTCTTGCCTTCTGAGCCACTGTGGCCCGCAAAAAAAGAGTTTTGATTTGAGAGGCTGGTAAGAAGGGCAAGAAGGGCATTTAGACAGGGGTTTAGGGTGTTTGGGGCACATTTAGGAAAAAGCAATGAGGAATTTCACTTTGGAGCCTCCAAAGAAACTGAAGTTATGGTTATAGTTGAGAGGACAAGGAGAATGTCCTGACAATTCAGATAGAAAGAAGGAAAGGGAAGGAGCACTGGGCAATACGTCACTTCACTAGGAGTGATTAGGTGGTGGGGTCATCATGAAACACAGGGATTAGAAGAAGCAGGAAGGGGTGGAGTGTGGAGAGCAAGGGCAGTGGGGGCTCGGGATAAGTTTTCGAATGGCAGGGGAGGCAAGGAAAGGGAGGACCAAAGCCAGGCCATGAGAAACAGTGGGGTAGAAGCCTCATCTGTGTGAGGTGGGGAGTGAGCCTGGGGAGCGGGACAATTCTTGAAAGAAGTTCAGTGAACGAGGAACTTGAAAGGGAGACAAAAACGACGTGTTCACAGTAACAGCAGAGAGCTGAGTGTATCTACAGGTTGATTAAGAAACCAAAGGAGAGGTGTTGCAAGTTGTAAAACAGGAGAAGCACTCACAAAGAGAGTTGGTTGGAGACTGCAGGAGGAAAAACACTGTTTTCTCTGCACCAGGAGGAAAGATAGGAAAAGGTAGAGAGAATGCAAGCTGGAGAAGGTTTCACCTTTATTCCCCTTTACAGAGCTCTCTGCTTCTGCTACTCTTGTTTCCTCATTTATACCTTTTTTATTCTTCTTTTCCTAGTTAGTTCTAGTTTACTAAATGATGTAAGTACAATCATTTAGTACTTACAATTTCTGTCTCAGGGGTTCTCACACATTCCTATTGTCCTCTTAAAAGCTATACATGGCCTCTGTGCTTCTACTCTATGCCTAAACCTTTTCTCGAGAGAAGGTCAAATAGAAATATAATACAGTCATACGTATTATTTTACACTTTTTTGATAGCCACATCAAAAACTTAAAAGTAAAAGGGCGGTTCTGGGTGTGTGGGTGGTTCAATGGTAGAATATTCGCCTTCCATACAGAAGACCCGGGTTCAATTCCCAGACCATGCACCCACGCCCCCCAAAAAAGGCAGTTCAAATAGAGTAGAGAGGCTAATGCTGGAAGCTACCCTCATGCAAGCTTCAGGTAGATATTGCTAGTTACCACGGTTTGCCAAACCACAACCAACATCATTCCTGTTAATCCCAAGGAACACCCAGGGCTTTTTAAAGATCCTACAAAAATTTCATGCATTAAGTTTACTTTCCTGAAATCTATAACCTCCAGATGGTTCCTAGGCCAGATAAGTTCTGAAACCCAGAGGGGCCAGCCTCTCCAAGAACATTAGCTAATTCCATCCCCCATCCTATATTGTCTACACTCCTTTTCAACATAAAAATATTAGAATGGGCATAGCCCAAATATCCCTAAAGATTGGGAGAAGGATCAAAGGAGGAGGAGGAAGTATAACAGAGAAGATAGGATGTAACAAATGAGTATGATGGTTGAATCACTATATTGATATTTATTCTAGTCTCCAGCTTCCTGGAGCAGCTAGAATGAAAAACCTGAAATTGTGGTACTGTAATCTGTACCAGACTCTGAAATCTGCTCTATAACTACTTGTTAAAATGTACTTCAAAATTTATTGCTTTTTTGTATATATGTTATATTTCACAATTATAAAAAAACATTTAAAAAAGTAAGGGGAAAATTATTTTAACAATATATTTTTTATTTAACCCAACTATTCCAAATGTTATCATTTCAACCTGCAATCAATGTAAAAAATTAATAAGATTGTTTACATTATTCAGCACTCTAAATTCAAAAAATTTGCATAATAAATATTTGATTTGGATGTAACTGTCACAAAATACACAATTGAAAGGGTAGATTCACATACCGAAGTTGTTCCAAACATACATAAAACTTTTCGAAAAACTGAATTAAGTATCAATTGGTTTTTTTCCTTAAGTATAAATTTAACTTTCTTACATTGAAGTAAAATTATGATCAGTCTATCAGTCATACTAGCTACACGTCAAGGACTTAATAGGTATGAGGCATCAGTGGCTGCTATATTGGGCAAAGTGGCTCTAGATCTATGACTGTATCAGTTCAAACAAACTCAATTACATTTTCCCACCTCGACTCATGCAATGAACATGTCTCCTACCCCCACAGGAGAATGGCTTGTCACCGTCTGTCCTCCAAGACCCAGCTTACATGCCTTCTCCTACAATGAAAGTTTCCGCTTCCACTCAAAGGGAAGTAAGCTAGTTTATCCTCCTTAGAACTTGCAGAGCACTTTCTCTGAGCCTGTTGAGTGGCAAATATCTTGTTTTCATGTTATAAGATAGACATTTCCTTTCATTCCTGTCTCCTAGACTACCATCTTGAGAAACTCATAAAGGCCTACCTCAAAATCTTGTAAAAAAGAGTTCCTCTAATATATTTTTTGCATGAGTCACCTAATACACTCTGGGAAGGAGGTATTAAAAAGAGACAAATCGAAGCCTTTGAAATGAACACATATACTCTCTGCACACGAAACCAGACTAATGGGAAAACAACATTAATAAATAAAAATCTAATCTCTATGGCATCCACATGTAAATTGAAAAAGATATGGATTAAAAAAAACATTAATATACCTCCTTTTTCATAAGTTTCATAGCAAAGACGTTGGTCTCAACAACCAAGGGATTTTTTTTTTTTTTTGCATAGGCAGGCACTGGGAATTGAACCTGGGTCTCCAGCATGGCAGGCGAAAACTCTGCCTGGTGAGCCACCATGGCCCGCCCCAAGGGACATTTTAAAAGTTCATATTAAGATACATTCCTCACAGTGAAGGCAGAATAAATGCCCAGACGAACCTTCCCACGGAAAACAACTGGGAATATTGGATAAAATATTTTCAAATTGTATTACAGATATGCATGAGTGGTCAAGAAAGTTAAGGAACACTTAGGTCTCAAAATACCCAGTAAGGACACTGTAGCCCTCTAACCAGCATTGCCTTGGAGGCATTTGCTAAACCTGGTGAACCTAAATTCTACTTTTCCAGGCTTCATAGGACTCAGGGGACAAAACACAAATTCAGGGTCTGCCCAATGTGGCAAGTTGAATAGAACATGCCTTCCCGGAAAGCTGGAACTCCAAAAGGGGGTATGCCCTAGCAGTAAGAGTGAACAATCCTCCCTCCATCCACAAGCAGGAAACTGTCTTACCTCCAACCTTGCCAGTGGAAACAACTCTGATGTACATCAATAATAGAATGGGTACACTGTGATGTGTAGACAGAATGAAATGCCATACAACAACAAGAAGCAATAGACTACAGAAAAATGAACAGCATGGATGAATGTCGGAAATAGAATGGTGAGCAGGAGAATCAGACACAGAAGAGGACATATTCTATGGCCCCATTTATATAAAGAATAACCATTACCCTTGGAGAGGGCCGGATGGAGAGCATGTTGGGGCCCAAGAGAGGTCTGGTAGATTCTGATGATGAGCTGTTTCTCAATCAGGATCGTGGTTACATGCCTATGCTCATTTGGTGAAAATCCATTAAGCTATACATTTATAATTTGTATAATTTTCGGCATTTTATATACTTTGGTAATAAAACAAAATGAAAATGAAACTCAATGGACAAGTTTAAGAGCAGGTTAAAGAGAGCTGAATGAAGAGTCAGTTACCTTGAGTACACACATGAAGAAATTATGTAAGATGCGGGGCAGTCTCTGCCCCTGCATTTTTCAATATCCTTTCTGAACTAAGGACTAAGGGTAGGAGGAGGCTGCAAACGATGACGATACAGAGATGGGGATGACTGCAGAAGGAAACCCTATCCCAGCGTCATTTATGGGGTTGCCTGCCCATTTGCTCTCGGCAGGGGGCAGTTCCTAGAAGGCAGTAGGGGCGCCACCTGTGAGTCAAAGGAGGTGGTGGGGAAGAAAGAGATGGACACATCTCTTCTGTTTGGTGGGATTCTTTCCTGAAGTGGAGCCACATTACCTGCTTTGTAAAAATAGAAAGAAGCAGCCCGAGAGTAAGGACACCTCCTTTCACCATGAGAAAGAGAAAGTAGGTCTGGAAGGCAGGCAGGGACTGACGGGGCCGCATAGCATGCACTGCAGCTTACGCTGCCCATACAACCATTTTGGGTTCAGAACACCAAGCAAATATTGCAAGTGGATACCATGCCCTGAAATTTCAAAATACAATGCTACTAAGATTGATAAGTAATGATGAAGTGAAAACCAATTTCCAACAGTGTGATTCCCAGGTATTTTTAAAATCTCACTTTACCAAGTATTTTCGTAGCTCATTTTCTCAAAGGTCCTTTTGTGATTTCATCAGGAATGACTGGATGGTGAGTTCCCTTGTGAAAGTGCCCCATTTGGACAAGTGAAATGAGTAAACCTGCTTAAAAAAATATATTCACCAAGAGCCTCCAGGCATAAGGTAGTTTCTAAAAGCCCAAGCATTTTTGGCTACTTGTTAAGTATTATTGGAAGGCACTCAAAACAAACACTCTGTTTGCCTGATGTTCAGCAAAGAAAATAGCCTATTAGAGCTAATGTGGATATTATTTCATAATTAGTTTCACTGCCATTTCTGAGTAGCTTATATCATAGCCCTCAACTCAAAGCCCTTGAAACTGAGATTTACAAGGTGGGCAAGCTGCAAAGCTGGTGATTTTGAGTGTTGTTCTAGAAAAACTCACATGTGAGTTGAGTTGGCCTGGTCATACAGGAGGCTGTTCCTTAATTTACTGAGGTATTTGGATCATGGAGGAAGTGGAAAGATTGGCAGGAACAGTCAGGGCCGGCTTCATAGGGGCATGACTTGCATGTGACTGAAAAGGGCCCTGTGTTTGGTTTAATGCCCTGATGCCGCCATCTTGAAATTTTAAATTCTTGAACAAGGGGCTCGGCATTTGCGTTTTGCACTGAGCGCCATAAATTATGCATCTGGTCCTGGGAACAGCAGTGTGCTTTTACTTCTACTTCCTTCCTGAATACCTTTTCTCCTTGTTATTTGCATATACAGGATTTTGTATTAAATTAAAAATTCATTTTTTAACAACTGATCTCTTTGAAAAGTCAGGCCCAACAGAAGGACAAAAATAAGATAAAAGAAGAGTAATGTGAAATGATAATATGACGGGAAGGAAAACTGGGTGTGGGTAGAGAGGAAGTCTCTGTCCTACCTTTGCCACTCCTCAGTCACAATAACCAAAAATGTCTCCAGACATTTCTAAGTATCCCCTGAGGAGGAGAGGAGAATCATTCCTGATTGAAAACCACTCAAATAAGGGAACTTGATAATTTCAGGTAGTAAGTGGCATGCAACAAATAAAATTAGATGATGGATAGAGAGTGATGGTAGGTAGCAGTTTAGAATGGAGAGTCACAGAAGGTTGCTCCAAAGACAGGAGGTCCTGTGAGTCAAAGGAGGTGGTGGGGAAGAAAGAGATGGACACATCTCTTCTATTTGGTGGGATTCTTATCTGAAGTGGAGCCACATTATCTGCTTTGTAAAAATAGAAAGAAGCAGCCCGAGAGTAAGGACGCCTCCTTTCACCATGAGAAGTGGGCACAGAGAGTGCCAGGGAGCAAGAACAGCAGGTGCAAAGGTCCTGAGGTGGTCAAGAGGTTGGTATGTTGAAAGAACATCAAGAAAGTAGTGTGGTTGAAGTGTGATGACACAAGATAGGTAGACAGGGGCTAGATCATGCAGTGACTTCTGATTTATATTTTAAAAGGTAATTTAGACTGCTCTGTGGAGAATGGGACATCAGTAATTTAGGAAAGAGAAGAAGGGAGTTGGAAAGGGGTTTTAGTGGAGGAGATGGGGAGAGAGTGGACAGATCCGGCTCATGGTGATAGACAGCCGGTAGGACTTGCTAATAGATCGGGTGTGTACAAGTGCCCCTTCACTTTGGATTGTTCCCCAAGGTGGGCCCTATCTTCCATATTCCACTGGAAATCCACCCCTCCTCCAACTGGGCCAGACTTGCTGCGCTTCTGTTGGGGATTAATTTCTGATTCCTGTCCCCTCCCTCTGTCCCCCTGTCTTCCAGCTAGTCGCCTCTGGCTCCTGATCTGGTCAGCTCCATGTCCTGCCAGCTTCTTCTTCTTCCCTTTAGCCTTCCCGCCAATTCCCTAACATTTGCTCTCCTGCCAAACATTGCCAGCACTCTAGCTCTCTCAGGAGTCAAAGCAGAACATTCTGTTTCTATGAATATAGAAAAGCAACTAACTGCCTCCACCGTGGATTCCAGAGGAAGGACCTGGGGGAGGGGGTTGTCTGAATCATTTTATGAACAAAAGGCATGGCAGATGTAGAGATGTAGAAATTAGAAATGCAAGAAATTGGAGTGACCTTCACTTTAACAGTACAACATGGCAGCCCATGAAGGGATATGTAAAGAATGATTTTTCTAGCATATATGCATATTTGGGCAGTTTGCACTAAAAGGTACATTTTATCAATGCATGGATTTTATGTTGAAAAGCTGTAACAGCACGTTTGACAGATGAAGGTTAACTAGCAGTTTGCCCTTTTTAGTTCAACGGGCATTATACACATGTGCCCGATTCAGTTGCCTTCTCAACACTCCCTTTAGCTGCTTGACAGCTCTGCCAGACCCATGCTCCTAAGCCAAGGATCCCATGCTGTGTTCTCTGCACAGTAAAGTTCAATGGACCTGAATACAGTCCTTTGGGGGAGGACGACTCAGGAAGGGTGGGCTAAGCCTTTGCAAATTTGGATTTCTCTTTGTGTCAAGCTAAAAGCTCTATTAGGCAAACCCACTCCTAAAGCCCTGCACAAACTGCCACAAAGTTCACCGGGGTTTCAATACCGAATCCTTCAACAGTGCTACTTACCAGCTTTCCTTTGGACCCTTCCCTAAATATGGTACAGTTTTCTGGTTTAGATTCATACATCCAATGAGAATTGAAGTGGATATATAAATCTTCCCAAATTACAAATGACCCAAGGCATTGTACCTCCGATGATGGAATGATAGACAGTAAGAAAAATGTTAGAAAGATGGGGCTTACCTGTTACACTTTCAGTTGGTGGGCAGGGGACTAGCTGCCCCCTTTCTTGGTCAGACAAAAAGAATAAAGACATGAAAGAAGAAGTACAAATTAGAAGTATAAAAGTAGCAAACCAGTGGCAACTTAACATTTTATCATGTTTGAATCTGTTAATCATTTTTAAAGTTACTGTAATTCTCATTGGAACAAATTCACATACAGTTATCATGTATCTCAAGCTTCCCTTCCCTCACACCCCCTATTCTTTTAAAGTAAAAAAAAAAATTGAACATATTTTTTTCCTGGAATACGTGTATACTGTAAAAACTTTAGCAAATTCACAACTTCTCTAATAAAGAAAAAAGTTTGAAACAACTTTAGCAAATAAAGGAATTCATAAAAGCCAGAGTGCAGGCACTTGTGTGTGTGTATGCACAGATCAAAAAGCAATCAAACTATCAGCTCTATTCCATTGTGTGTTTTTCAGTTAAAAATGTATATGATCATCACCTATAACATTAAATATTCCACAGAATTTTCTTCACTGGTAACATGGTGTTCCATAATAGTGCTATATGATATTAACAAATCCACTATTACAGGCTGTTTCCACTCTTTCTTTGCCCTTATGTTTAAAAAGGCTGTGATAAACATCCTTCAAGCTAAATTATGGCACACATCCAGGATTATTTCCACAGGATAACTTCATGGATGTGGACTCATGGAGTCTCAGGGAATTAATATTTTTAAAACTTTTTGATTTCCACTGTTAAATGAATGGTGGCCCTAACCACTACAAAGGGCTGCATCATGAAATGCTCCTTTCCCTACTCAATCAGCAATATTATGTATTATATATTTTTCATCTTTGTCAATTTTACCCATGAAAATGATAACAATTCATTTTAATGTCATATTTTTAAAACTACAAATATATAAAAAGCTTTTGTTTAAAAAACCATAGATCTGAATGTAAAGGCTAAACTTATAAGCAACTAGGAGAAAACATGACCTTCTAGCCTTAGAGTAAGCAAAGATTTCCCAAGCTGTAAAGGGCAGTCACCATAAAATAAAATTGGATAAATGTGACTTATCAAAATAAAAAATAAAAATAAAAAAAACCGTTTGCTCTTCACACCATCACTAAAGTGAATAAGGCAAGCCACAGACTAACTAGGAGAAATGTTTACAATACATTTTTAAACATCTAACAATATTTAACAAGGGTGTTGTATCAGAATATATATTTTAAAATTTCTACAAATAAAGAATGGAAAGAAACAATTCAATAATGAATGGGGGAAAATTCACAAAACTGGCAGCTCACAAAATAAAATATTTGAATGGTCAATGAAGATATGAAAAAATACTTTTCGAAAGAAAATGCAAATTGAAGCCAGTATCAATTCAATAAGAGGTCTTAGAGTGTGCAACAGGCAAGAAAAATAAAGGACATACACAATGGAAACAAAGAAGAAGGATAATTTTTCACAAAAACATAAGCATATATGAGTTATATAGTAAGAAAATCCAGAAAAGCAACAAAAAAAGCTACAAAATCTGTAAGTGGACTTAGCAAGGTCTCAGGATGAAAGGTCACTATAGAAAATCAATTGTATTTCCATTTGTTATCAAGGAAGAATTGGAAAAGGAAATTAGGAAAACAATACAATTTATAATTGAATCAAAACCCGAATACTCAGGTGAATTTAACAAAATCTATGCGACAGCTAAAAAATGAAAACTAAATGTTTTTTTCCTTAGGAAAAGAGGCAAGATATTAATATATTGATCAAATACTCCAATGCAATCCAAGTCAAAATTCCAGCAGCAGTTCTTTCAGGAACTGATAAACTTATTTTTAAATTTTGTAGAAGTACAAAGAACCTAGATTAGTCAAGACATTTTAAATAAGAACAAAGTTTAAGAACTTATATTCCCTGATTTCAAGAATAAAGCTACAGAAATAAAGACAAGATGACATGTGCATAAATAGAGACATATAGATCAATGAAACTGAATAGAGAATCCACAAAGACATACACATACTATAGTCAATTGATTTTCAACAAATTGCCAAAGTAATCCGATGGGGCAAGGACAGTGTATCAAAAGATGGTGCTGGAATAACTGACACCTGTAGGTTTTTTACAATATAAAATTCTACTCCTACCCCACGTCATACACAACAATGATCTCACAATGTGAATAGCAAAACCATAAAACTTTTTGAAGAAAATGTAGAAGACAATCTCTGCAATCTCGTGGTAGACAATGAGTTCTTAGGATACAAAAAGTAACAACCATAAAAGAAAATATTTAAAAATTGGACTTCATCAAAATTAAAAATTCCTGCTCTTTCAAAGATAGCATTAAAAAATGAAAAGGCAAGACACTGATTAGGAGAAAATAACCACAATACTTATACCTGCCAAAGGGCTTGTTCCCAGAATACAGAAACAGTGATTATAATTTAAAAATAAGAAGACAGACAATCCAATTTTTAAAATGTTGGTGAAAGATTTGGAAACTTTACAAAAGAAGATATAAAAATGGATGATAAGTGCATAATAAGATACTTAGCATCATTAGCCATCAGGGAAATGCAAATTAAAGCACACTATATTGTACTATGCCACTATGAACCCACTAGAATTGAAACATACTGGATGATTACTGTCTGTATTACAAATTTTGGTGAGAATGTGTGTCATGGTTAGGGACAGGTGTCAACTTGGCCAAGTTATGGTACCTGTTCATCTGATTGGGCAAGCGCTGGCCTGTCTGTTGCAATGAGGACATTTCATAGGATTAGGTCATGATCACGTCAGCTACATTCACAGCTGATTCCATTTGTAATCAGCCAAAGGGGAGTGTCTTCTGCAATTAGTGATGCTAAATCCAATCATGGGAAGCCTTTTAAGGAGGACTCAGAGGAGACAGGTTGCATTCCTGCTTTGGCTGGTGAGCCTCTCCTGTGGAGTTCGTCCAGGCCATCCATTGGAGTCATCGGCTTCGCAGCCTGCCCTGTGGATTTTGGACTCTGCGTTCCTACAGTCACGTGAGACACTTTCATAATTTTATATTTGCAAGTGTTCCCTGTTGGTTCTGTTTCTCTAGAGAACCCTAACTAATACAATGTGGAACAACTAGAACTCTCACACGTTGCTAATGAGTGACAATGCTTTAGAGAACTGTATGACAGTTTCTTATAAAGTTAAACATACACTTACTATATGACCCAGCCATTTTACATCTAGGTACTTACCAAGAGAACTGAAAATATATGTTCCCAAAAGACTTGTACACAAATGTTTGTAGCAGCTATGTTCGTATATAGCCAAACAGTAGAAACAAATCAAATGTTCATCAAGACAGGACAGATAAGTATATTATGAGATGTCAACACAGTGGAATATGATGCAATAATAAAAGGAAGCAAGCTAGATATACAACAGACATGGATCTAAAAAATATGCTGAGCAAAAGAAGCCAGACAATAAAGAACACATACCATATGATTCCAATTATAAGAAATTCTAAAACAAGCAAAACTAATCCATAGGGTCAAAAAGTAGATCAGTGGCTGCCTGGTACCAGAGGTAAAAAAGGCATTGACTGGGAAAGGTAATGCAGGAACTCTTTGCAGTGATTGAAATAATCCAATATCCTGATTGCTGTGGTGGTTACATGGGTATACACATTTGTCAAACCACAGAAAACAATACACTCAATCATTGTGTCACAAGATTCACCTACATACCTAACAGCAGGACTAAATTTATAAAGACTGGGAATACCAAGTGTTAGCAAGGTTGTGAAACAATCAGAACACTTGAACATTATGGAAAATTTTTTTGGCAATTAATGTTAAAGCTATTATATGACCCAGCGATTCCACTCCCAGTTTTAAACTAAGAGAAATGAACACATCTGTCCACAAAAAGACCTGCAGAAGAATGTCCATAGTATTTTATTCACAACAGCCCAAGACTGGAAACAGCCCAAATATCAATGAACAAGAGAATGAACAAATTGGACTGTGTTCATACAATGGAAAACTGGTAACAATAAAAGGACCTACTAATGATACAACAATGCAGATGCATCGCAAAAGCATTGTGTGATGTGAAAGACACACATAACAGTACATACAATTTCCTCCATTGAAATGGATTTCAAAAACAGGGAACACTAACCCATGTGGAGAAAAATAAGATCGGTGCTTACCTCTGGACAGGTGAATTGACAGGAAGGAAGCACAAGGGATTTCTGGGATGATGGAGATATTCTATGTCTTAATCTGGGAATGAATGTAGGCAGTTCTCAAAATTCATCAAGCAGTACACTTTAAGATTGGTGCACTTTACTGTATATGAATTATACCTTGACAAAGCACTAATAATATGAAGAAGAGATAAAAATGACATTTGAAGTGAGGGAGATTTGGGGGATGATGAGTTCTTTGGAGCATGTGTTCATTTTTACTTGTTTTCTCATTTTCTGAGATTCCAGAGAAGCTAATTATCAAGAATATTCTTCACAAACAACAATATTCCTCTGAGAGCAAAATGACATGGAGCTTTAGTCCTTTGGACCACAAAGAAACAAAAACAGGGGCCTGAGGAGATGTGGAAGCCCAAAACCTCTCAACACACAGAATAGGGAATTCTAAATTGGGAACCAAAACATTTTCTGTTTCCTAGCAGAAATATTAATACATGCAAAAGCTTCAGGCAAACAACAGGCTATCAAAATGGTAGTCTGTTCATCAGAGATGTCTTAAAATCCATGCTGAAGCTGCTCAGTCCCACTTGAAAGAAATGTGGCTTTCTCCCAGTTTCTCACAGCAACCCATGCACTCGGCAGTCACAGTTAATCTGACTTGCAGGACCCTGGGCTTGAGGGTTCTGTGTGTCAAAAGGTTCCTCATATGCCTTTGGACAAACAGTGCTTGCCACACAAGAAGCAAGGTGCTGCCTGTGGCGATTTATGGCTGCTATCATGAAACGTGAAGTGGCATGACTGCACAATCAGCAATGGCCCTCCCAAACAAGGGCAACATATCCCAGCTCACTGGACCACAGCTCCAAAGCTTCTGCCAGATAAATTTCATAATGCAGACACCAAGTGATACACTCACTTCTGAAGTGTAGACAGCCTTCTGATCAATAGGTAGGTCATGGTGAGAACTCAGTTGCTTAGGAAGCATCTGCAGATGAGTAATTCTGATGAGAGGCTGGTGCTTTATGGCGGGTGTAAGCTAGAAATTCTCAAGCTTAGAAGAATTTTATTCAGGGCCGACCTTGTGGGTGTGCAACCTGTGCAGACCCACAGGACCTTGTGTTCAGGAAGGTCGCATGCTTAGTTTATCACTCAGCTCTGGCTGCCTTGAAATTCTTAATTTTTTAACAAGGAGTCTTGTTTGTATTTGATACAGGGCCATTCAAATCATGTAGCTGGTCCTAACTTCTACTGCTAATGCTAATCTCACAGTACCTTGTGGTAATCAGTACTCTAATTTCTGTCTCAATGAGCTTCTGTATTCTGCGATATTTTCTTTGTAGTGACCACGAGGTAATTAAATCTATAAGAACATACTAAATCTATAAGAACTTCATTTGCTTTGATACCAACTTAACTTCAATAGTATACACAAACTATGTTCCTATATGCCTCCCCCTCCCCACTTTGATGTACTTCTTGTCACTGATTACATGTTTCTACATCATGAATTCCAAAGCCATTGATTGATCACTACCTTTTATGCATTTGCTTTGCAGATCATGTAGGTACCAGTTTCCTCCCCATCCCCTTATTGCACTGTATGTCCTACAGCCAGCAATCCCTGGCCCTAAGCAGCAGGGCTTGACTGCTCTACCAAAAAAACCTTCAGTAGGAAAGCTCTATGAGCCACCTTCATGCAGGGCAAGTTCTAGGATGATGACTCCCTCAGGCCACCACCAAACAGAATGGGCCAGACATACATGCCCCCAGTATCAGCACAGCAGTTACTCTCTGCTGCCTCTAGTACAGGAATTGGAGGGAGGGGGCAGGCAGGGCACCTTGCGTTCTTACAGCTTTCAACTGGCCTTTATCTTGATTTGGTGCTCACTCTGTTACTACAATCCTTTAACTGTTTTCGGCAGCTTTGAGAAAGACATTTCTACCTGTCCTTGATTGTTGTTCAAAGTTTCTGGGAAGGGTGGGGTATTGCCCTAAAGTTTTTGCCACTGGTTTTGGAATTGTATAATTATTTGGGGTGGCTTATCAAAGTGGTAGAGATCAGGGTTTTGCTACCACTACCACTGCCACCCCTTGGAACCATCACTGTATATAATTTTGGTATCTGAAGTGTTTGGCACATTGCCCAACATGTGGTAAAAACACAATACATTAAGTGAGTAACCACTGGGTTGGTAGAAGATTCTGGTAGAAACCCATATTCTCCAATGGGAGCTGGAGCACACACTACTGCAAGCAGGTCCTGGGGTAGACAACAGGAGAAGGATGGTGAGGGAGCAGTGCAAAATAAAATAAAGTAGACAAAGCCAATACAAGAGAAAACGATTCTTTTACATTGCAATTTTGTCCAAGCTCTTAGGTGTTGTCTTTGACTAAGGACTTAAAAGCAAGAAGAGCTTGCAAAATCAGATAAATTCCAATTATCATAAAGTCCCCTAGTTTACATTATAATCATCCTATTGCCACCGGACTGCAGTGATTCTCACAGACAGGGCCATGTCATGCTAATCTTAAACTAGAACATCCAGATACTTAAAAATGAATGAATAAATTGAAAGAAGGAATACTCTGTCAAAAAGGTCAAATTCACATTGCCACAAAACTACTGAAGAGTAATTTTTTACTGACATAAAAAATAGACATAAAGATCAATAGAATAAAATTGACAGTCCATAAATAAACACGCACATTTATAGTCAATTGATTTGTGACATGGGTTCTGAGACCATTAAGTGGCAGAAAGAATAGTCTTTTTTTATTATTTCCTATCAGTGAGATCACACAATATTTGTTCTTCTGTGTCTGTCTCATTTTACTCTACATGCTGTCAAGGCTTTTTCTAGTTTGCTAGTTGCTAGAATGCAATATACCAGAAATGGAATGGCTTTCAAAATGGGGAATTTAATAAGTTGCTATTTTACAATTCTAAGGCCAAGAAAATGTCCCAATTAAAATTAGCGTATAGAAATGTCCAATCTAAGGCATCCAGGGAAAAGATACCCTTCAAGAAGGCTGATGAAGTTTAGGGTTTTTCTCTGAAGTGGAAAGGCACATGGCGAACACAGCCAGGGTTTCTCTCTAGGCAGGAAGGGCACATGGCGAACATGGAGTCATCTGCTAGCTTCCTCTCCAGCTCTCCGGGAGTCTTTTTCCTTCTTCATCTCCCAAAGTCACTGGCTGGTGGACTCTCTGCTTCGTGGTTCTGCGGTGTTCTCTGTTGTGGCTTTCTTGTGGCTCTGTCATTCTTCTCTGCTCTCTGTGGATCTCCCACTTTCTCAAAAATGTTTACTCTTTTATAGGATTCCAGTAAAGTAATCAAGACCAACCGAAAGGGTGGAGACACATCTTCACCTAATCTAGTTTAACAACCACTCTTGATTGAGTCACTTCCCCAGGGAGATAATCTAATTAAGGTCGCAGATATACAGTACTAAATAGGGATTAGAAGAAATGGCTGCCTTTACAAAATAGGATTAGGATTAAAACATGGCTTTTCTAAGGTACATGCATCCTTTCAAACCAGCACAAGGCTCATCCATATTATCCCATGTATCAGGTTTTCATTCCTTTTTAGAATGAGTAATATTCCAGTGAATGTATATACCACAGTATGTTTATCCATTCATTTGCTGATGGCCATCTGGGTTGCCTTTATCTTTTGGCTATTGTGAATAATGCTTCTATAACATTGGCGCGTATCTGTCTGAGATCCTGCATCCAAATCTTTTGGATAAATGTTGAAAAGTGGGATTGTTGGATCTTATGGTAGTTCTTTGTTAACCTTTTTGAGAAATTGCCACAACAGCTGCACCACTTTACATTCCCACCAGCAATGTACCGGGTTCTTATTTCTCTGCATCCTTGCCAGCACTTATATTCTGTTTTTAAAATAGCCATCTGATCCAAGAATTTTCATTGTTGGGAAGTTTTTGAATGCTAATTCAATCTCTGCTTGTTATAGATTTGTTCAGATTTTCTATTCCTTCTTGAGGTAGTTTGTTAGTTTGTGATTTTTTAGGAATTTGCCCATTTTATCTAGGTTTTCTAATTTATTGATGTACAATTGTTCATAGTATTTGCTTATAATCCTTTTTGTCCACTTAAGGTTGGTAATAATGACCCTTTTTGTTTCTTTTTTTTCCCATGCTTAACTTTCTTTTTTTTTTTACTTTTTTTATTGTATAGTATAACATACATACAAAGCAAAGAAATAAAAAAGCAACAGTTTTCAAAACACTCTTCAACAAGTGGTTACAGGACATATTCCAGAGTTTGTCAAGGGCTACCATACGATTTTCTCGTATTTTTCCTTCTAGCCGCTCCAGAATATAGGAGGCTAGACAATTTAAATATTATTTTTATCATCACAAATAGACTTTTTTCCCTTCTTTTTGTGAAAAGTAACATATATACAAAAAAGCTATACATTTCAAAGCATGGCACCACAATTAGTTGTATTTCAGACTTTGACATGGGTTACAATTTCACAATTTTAGGTTGCTCTAAAATACTGGAGACTAAAAGAGATATTAATTTAAAGACTCAGCAAGGAATAGTCTTTTAATAAACGTTGGTGGACACTAGATATAAATAAAACTGGACCTTTCCATACACTATAGAAAGGAATTAAGTCCAAATGGACCATAGACCCAAATGTAAGAGCTGAAAGTATAAAACTCTTAGAAGAAAACATAGGAATATATCTTTGTGACTTTGGGTCAGGCAAAGCCATGTTAGATATAACAATGAAGACACAAGTAAAAATGAAAAAAAAAGGTAAGTTGGAATTCATCAAAATGATAACTTTAATACTTCAAAGAACACCATCAAGAAAATGAAAAGAAAATCCAAAGAATGAGAAAAATATTTGTAAGTCATATATTAGATAAAGAACTTGTATCTGGAATATGTAGAGAACTCTTACAACTTTATAACATAAAAACAAACAGCCCAATTTAAACATATGCAAAGGAACTGAATAAACATTTCTACAAAGAAGATATACAAATGGTCAATAAGCACATGAAAAGGTTTTCAACATCATTAGTCTTCAGGGAAATGCAAATCAAAACCACAATGGGATACTACTACACTCACTAGCATGATTTAAAAAGACATAATAGCAGGTGTTGGCAAGGATGTAGAGAAATTGGAACCTCTTGCAATCCTGATGAGAAACCTAAGATGGTATAGCTGCTTTGCAGAACAGTGTGGCAGTTCCTCAAAATGCTGCACATAGAGTTACCATACCACCCAGCAATTCCACTCCTTAGATGTACACCCAAAGGAAATGAAAACAAATGCCCACATAAAAACTTATACACAAATTTCCATAGCAGCATTATTCATCACTGAAAAGTGAAAACAACACAATTGTTCATCAACACATGAATGAATAAACAAAGTATGATATATCCCTACAATGGAATATTATTCAGCCATAAAAAGAATGAAATATTGATACACGCTACAACATGATTAATCTTTTAAATATCATGTGAAGTGAAATAAACAAATCACAAGAGACCATATCTTTGTCTTCCCCTCTATCTTATCCCCTTATCATATGACGTAAGTTGTATTGTTCATGTCATAGCATTTAAGGTACAGAATATCAAGTTTAAGAGTGGATGTTACCCAAGGACTTGCACCCTATTCTGGAGAGATTTAGTGTATTTCTGGCTGTACAGAGGACATTTGAGTATTGTTAGGTGAAAAATATGTCTGTTATTGTGTTCTGTTTAGAGACTAAGTATGGAACTGTTATGATTAGGTTCATGTGTAAACTTGGCTAGGTGATGGTGCCTAGTTGTCTGGTCATGCAAGCCCTGGCCTAACCGTTACTGCAAGGACATTTCATAGCTGGTTAATAAACCAGAAGGCTGGTTTATTAAATCATCAGTCAGTTGTTTGCATCCATGCCTGATTACATCTATGATCAATCCTGGGGAATTCATAGAAGATCTTCATCGGAGTTGCAGCCTGCCCTATGGAATTTGGACTCATGCATCCCCACAGGTGCATGAGACACTTATAAAATCTTATGTTTACATATATCTCCTGTTGGCTCTGTTTCCCTAGGGAAACCTGACTAATACAACTAATACTTTATGATTTCACTTATTGGAATCGTCCAGTATAGGCAAGTCTATAGGGAAGAAATTACATTAGTGGTAGCTGATGGGTGGGACAGTTGGAAGGAAATGGGGAGTAATTCTTAATGGGTGTAGGCTTTGGTTTGGTTTAGTCATTAAAAAAAAATTATATGGAAATAATTTCAAATGTACAGGACAGTTTCTAAAATAATTCAAGTCCCATACAGAGAATTCCAACATACACTCACCGGCCAGATATCCAGATCCACAAATTTTAACATTTTGCCACCTTTACCATTTCCTTCCTCCCTCCCCCCTTCCACCCACCCACCCACCCATCCATCCATCCATCCATCCATCCTGAATGTTTGAGAGCAGGTTGTCACATCATACTCCTTGAATATGTAATACATCCATATACATTTCCTATGAACAAAGAGATTCACTTATGTAACCACCTTAAGTGGAGTTATCAAGCTCAAGAAACTTAACATTGAGATAAAGCTTACAGTCAATATTCCAGTTTTTCTTACATTCCAATAATATCTTTTGAAGCTTTTTCCTACATTCTTAGATCCCATCCAGTATCACGTATTGCATTTAATTGTCATTGTTTCTTTTTTGTTAAATATAACATAGATACACATAAAAGAAAGAAAAAGCTATGCCATCGTTTCTTTAGTTGTCTTTCTTTTTTGTCATTTATGAAAATACATACAGCATAAATCTTCGTGTCCCAAACCCGTAACATTCAGTGGGGTTAATCACATTCACAATATTGCAGCACCCTTACCACCAGCCATTACTATCACTATCCTTTCATCACAACCTCAAGCCCCATACTCTTTTATATTAACTCTCCACTGTACCCGTCCCCGACCCCTGGTAACCTGTACTCTACTTTCTGTCTCTGTGAGCTTGTATATTCTCTTTGTGGTTACCTTGGGGCTTAAATTTAACATTCTAAACCTATAATAATCTCATTTTCTTTGATAACTTAAATTCAATAGCATAAATGAACCACAGTCCTATACCCCTTTGTCCCCCAGCCTTACGTAGTTCTTGTCACAAATCATGTTTATATATTATGAATCCAACACCACTGATTTATCATTACATTTAATGCATCCTGTAGAAAGTAAAAAGTGGAGTTACAAATCAAAACTAAAATAGTACTGGTATTTATATTTATCCATATCATTACCTTTACTGAAGACATTTATTTCTTCATGTGCCTTCAGTCAACTGCCTAGTGTCCTTTCCTTTCAAATGCACAACTCTTTTTATCAATTTTTGTAGGACTGCTCAGGTGGTGACAAACTCTCTGAGCTTTTGCTTATCTTGGAATGTGTCAATCCCTCCCTAACTTTCTTTTTTTTGGGAGGGGGGGCATGGACAGGGTCCGGGAATCAAACCTGGGTCTCTGGCAAAGCAGGTGAGACTTTTACCACTGAGCCACCATTGCACTACCCTCTTCCTCACTTTTGAAACACAGTTTTGTCAGACATAGAATTCTTGGTTGGCAAGTTTTGCTTTCAGCACTTTAAATACTTTAAATATGTCTTCCCACAGCCTTCTTAGATCCATGGTTTCTGATACGAAATCAGAAAATCTTATTGAGGCTCCCTTGTATATGACACAAGAAACATGTTGCTTTTCTCTTGGAGCCTTCAGAATTCTCTCTTTATCCTTGGCATTTGACAGTTTGCTTATAACATGGCACAATGTGGGTTTATTGGGCTTATCTTGTTTGGAGTTCTTTGAGATTTTTGAATGTGCAGAATTCATGTCTTTTGTTAAATTTGGGAAGGTTACAGCCATTGTTTCTTGGAATATTCCCTCCAACCTTTCCCCTCTTTCTTCTCCTTCTAGGATTCTCAAAATGCATATGTTGATTCCATTCTGACCAAAAGGGGGAAAAGAAGTGTAATTAATAAAGTATCCATGGCAGAGAGAGTTCAAATAGAGTCAAGAGGCTACTCTGGAGGTTGCTCTTATGCAAGCTTCAGTTAGACCTATCATAACCTGCCAAACCCCAACCAGGACCATTCCAGTCAATCCTAAAGAACAGCTAGGGCAATATATAAGTTTCCACAAGGGTTGCATACACTCGAGTAACTTTCCAGAAAACCTCCAGATAGGTTCCTGAACCAGATAAGTCCTGAAACATACAGGGCCTAGGCTCTCCAGAACATCAGATAGTTCCATTTCCCTACCCCATAGTAGTGACAGACCCTTTCAATATGAAAAATTTAGACTGGCCATAGCCCAAACACCCCTAAAGAGAGGGGTGGGAAGATCAAAGGTGATGGTGGAGTTATACAGAGAAGAAAGGATTTAACAAATGAATATGAATGCTGAAACATTAAATTGATATCTCTTTTAGTCTCCAGTATCTGAGAGCAGCAGAAGTAAACACCTAAAACTGTGGAATTGTAACCCATGTCAAACTCTGAAATATATTCTACAATTAACTGTGGTGCTGTGCTTTGAAATTTATTGCTTTTTTTGTATATATATTATTCTTCACAAAAAAAGAAGGAAAAAAAGTCAATTGTGGTGATCAAAAAATATTTAAGCCTTCTAGCTTCCTATATTCTGGAGCAGCTAGAAGGAAAAATCTGAGAGGATTGTATGGTAGCCCATGGCAAGCTATGGGATCTGTCTTGTAACTACTCGTTGAAGAGTGCTTTGAAAACTATTGTTTTATTTCTTTGCTTTGTATATATGTTATACTATACAATAAAAAACTTAAAAAAATGCATATGTTATATGATACCCCACAGGTTCCTCAGGCTCTGTTCACTTTTCTTCATTTTTTCTTCTTTCTGTTCCTCAGACTGGATGATTCCATTGTCTTACCATGAGGGTTTCTCTGCCCCCTCTAGAACCGGGACTAGGGATACAGAGTGGGAGCATATGGGCCAGCTGTGTGCTGAACTTGTGAGGGGTGGGGCAGGGGCCAGCCAAGGTGCCCCGAGAGCCAACCACTTCTAAACGGACTTTGTCTTGATTTGACACTCATCCAGTTACTGCAGTCCTTTAACTGTTTCCTGGAGCTTTGAGAAAGATGTTTCTGCCAGTTCCTGCTGGTATCCCAAAGCTTATGGGATAGGAGTGGGGGAACAGAGGCCTGAAGCATCTCTCTCCACCATCGTGATCTGGGTGGCATTCCACAGGTTTCTTTTAGGTATAATGACAATGTTCTAAATGACTGTGGAGGTGTTTGCACAATTCCATGAATATATTAGAAACCAATGAATTCTATATTTTAAATGAGTGAGTTATATGGCTTGTGAGTGGTATCTCAGTAAAACTGTTTTTTTTAAAAAGCAATGTTTAAGTAACCAGTTTTATCATGTTAGCTTCCTTTATCAGTCAATCTTTGTAGTTGAATGAACCAAGACACCCAGAAAGAGCTCAGCAACATAAACTTTAGTTATAATCTAAGCCCACTTTCCACTGAGTCACTAAATATATAGTCATGTGAGTGATTTGTGTCTCTCAAATGAATTTGACTCTTCTGATGCTGCCTCCCACATCTTTGCCCTTAGTTGTAGCTTTCTTAGCCATCAAAAGTGAACCGTTTGTCTTTCTAACACAAGGTTAGCAAAAGCTAAGGAAGATGATAAGCAAAACAATTTTTTTTTGCTTTGTTTAGTTCATATAACACAAAAGTCAGCTGCCTTTTGGGCCATGATAGAATTATTAACCAAAACTTTTTCTAAAAATCATCCTAAAGAATGTACAATGTATCAAAGGTTAACTGCATGTGGTCCTTAAAAATACAAACTACTAGGATGTTTCCTGGAGCGTTATTAGTTACAGAGAATTTTTCCTCTGCCTCTAATATTTTTGTGGCTGTGCTTCCTGGAAGCTTTTAGAACAGGGGCTACTGTGGAATGCTGGAGAATTTCTTCCCAGGGTCCCTCATGGCTGAGTTACTCATTTGTTCCATTCCTGTGGGCTTCTATTAAGAATGGCAGTCTTTTTTTTTCTCACACGCATGCACACACGCAATTTCTTTAGATCTTACAAGTCCAAATTTACTTGATCAGTTTGGGAAGTGCATAAAAATTGATGAAAGGAAGAGACAAAGGAGTATGGAAGGGATCAGCAATGTTTAAAGTACTATGCATGGAAATGATCTAAGTCGCGGGGCTTGATGGAGCAGAAGCTATTCAGCCAACAGAGTGTGGAATCCATGATGGAAGGCTAAACTGAACACACTGGAAGTCAGCAATGGTGGGCATTTCTGGAGTGGAGTCCTGGAGAAAGAATCATTCTAAATCTGAAATATAGGATGTCCAGTTAAATTTGAATTTCAGATAAACAACAAATAATCTTACAGTATAAGTATGTCCCAAATAGTGCATGGGATTTACTTACACTAAAAAGTAGTTAGTGTTTCCTGAAGTTCAAATTTAAGTGGGTGTCTTGTATTTTTATTCACTGAAACTGGCAACCTTAATTCCCGGTGAAGAAAGCCTGTCTTGGGTAATGCCTGGTAAGTGTGAGAGGGTAGAGGAGATTCTGAATACAGCCACAGCCCTTCCCACTCCTCCAGCACAGGGGAGACAAGACACAATGTCAAATGAGCTTACAAGTAATAAAGGACAGTAGAATCATTGCACTAAATCTGACAAACTTCTACCCAGCTCAGTGTTCCACCAGTTGGAAACCCAAGAGGCAGGCTTGGAAATAGGGGCAGAAGAGGGCCTCTCCTCCAGATGAGCAGGTGAAAGTCTGGAAGCTGGAATGCCAGGAGGCCAGTGTATTAAGCAGGTGGTTCTCAATGAGGGGGAAATTTTGACAATGTCTGCAGGACATTCGTCACAACAATGGGGTGAGGGATGGGAGCCAGCATCTAGTGGGTAGAGACCAGGGACACTGTCCAATGTTCTACAGTGCACAGGACAGCCCCCATGACAGAGAATGATCCAGCTCCAGATGCCAACAGTGCTGAGGTTAAGGAGCCCTGTTCTAAACTAAAATGGCTCAGAAGAGTCCAAACCGGGAAGAGAGGCATGACAGTGGGAGCCATTGCTGCCAGCTGGGATACTTCACTAGCAGATGGATTGAAAACTGAGGAACTGGAAGACTCTGCACGACACCTGCACAGCCAAAATTCCTGTTCTCAGGTCAAACCCCTTCTGGAGGCATCTTAATAAGTTGGGGCAATGTGCAGAGAGCTGATGAATGGATGTTCCAAGAGCATGTCCTCTCGGCACTCGTCTTTCCATTGGGGCAGTCCCTTTCATACCTGGATTGCCCTGGTTTGCTTGGTGACCACCAAGCAATGCATACCTACTCCTCAGCTCTGGGTACAAGCTTGATGCCACTGTGGACTCTAATGAACCCTGGTGTCATCTGTTTCTATCTTCTCTGATCACTTCCCCACTGTTGGGTCCAGAGGCTCTGAAATGTTCTTACTCCAGCCAACACTGTATCTCCTGCATGAAGGACTGCCCTCAGGCTTCCAGAACCCTCTTGACCTGCACACGTGGAGAGGCAGAAGTATATCCCCTTTACCCTCCCCTGGGTGGGTGGGGGCAACCCTGACCAAGAGAGAACTGAGTGTGATCTACACTGTCCCCAGTGATCCTTGGTAGGAATGAGCCTATGTTACCCTCTGGATCTGGGAGAATTTGCTAAACCCTGCACCCTTTCCTTCTTCATCCCACTTCTCCTATTAATTTTTCTGGGAGCATTTACTGATAAATCCCTTTCACATTAATCCCATCCTTAGAGTCTCCACTGAGACAGAACTTATCCATATGTCCTCATCAGGCCTGAAGAATGGACAAAGGACCCAAACAGGCTGTAGCAGACACTGGCCATCTCCTTATCAAACACCACCATCCCTTCTGCCCTGACACACAGTCCTCTAGGTGTTTAGGCAGAGAATCCTTGACATCAGGGAAAGCAGGTCCCTCTGATAGCCTCAGGGGCTGAGTCGGGATTTTTCCAAGCCACTCATGGTGGCCCCATTGTTCCTTGCCAGTGATGGGGGTCTCTGGGCAGACACATGACCCACTTCTGGCCAACAGGATCTAAAGAAAAGTCCAATGGGGATTTTATAATGTAGAGATCTTCTACTCTAAAAAAAACAAAATTGTAGCAGAGAGAAAGATGCCTATTCTATCCTTCTTTCCTCCCTAGGACATGGAGATGAAAAAATGGTGATTGGAGCAGCAACAACCATCGCAACCATGCACCAAAACTCAAGAGGTTCACCATACGCTGTCCATGTACCTTGATATCCCTGAGCCATCTAATCAATGCAGGAGCACCCTACCTCCAGTCCTCTAACTCTGGGAGATAATCAAATGTCTTCTTTTCATTTAAGCTCTTGTCAATTACTCTTTTGCTTACTGAGGAAAACATCTTAAAACAAAGGTAAGTCATAGCCCACACATGAAATTGGGTAAGAAATTTGGATGTTGTAAGGGGGAGGGTTCTGCTTTATCTGGGACCATGAGTTATAAGGATGGATGTTTGTTTCTGATGGCCAGTGACCACTTTCCATAACTAGAGAGAGAAAGCTGCCTGCAGTGGGAGCAAAAAAGGCCACCAGGGAGGAAAAAGGAGCAAGGCCAGCTCCTGTAATAACGTAACTCTTGTAGTGACACTGGCTTCAATCTCGCTGTCTGTAAAATAGAAATAATGATTCCTACCATGCAAGGACTACTATGAAGTTGACTTGAAGTGACATATGTAAAGTCTCTAGTTCCACTTCCCTTAAATTGAAAAACCTTGGAGAATGAAGTATTCCAGCCTTATCTGCAAAGACACTTAATGCTTTGTTATTTGATAGTGTTTGGGCCGTCTCCTAGAAGTCCATGTGCCTGAACTTGAAAACAGTCTTCCCTTGAAAAAGACTTTGGCACGGATGTAAACCCTGGTATGTGCAGCAGCTGTGTTCAGACATGGGGGAGGGAGAGAGGTAGGGAAAGAGAGAGAAGAAAAGATGAAAGAAAAAGGAAGAGAGAAGAGAAAGAAAACAAAGAACCCACAAGTGGTACCCTTGATTAGAATTCCAAAAAGCTTCCTGGATCTCTCCTTTATAGAGGCTCTCTTGAGCCCAATCTATGAAGAAAAAGATGAAAGCTGAAATTTGCTGGCTACTTCCTGCCATAGATACCCTGTTTAGCATTTAATTTGCAATATTATATTTAATGCTCAAAAATATATTAAATAGTGGCTCTTATTCCTATTTTACATTTGAGATAATAGAAGATCAGAAAGATTATATAAATTGTCTCAAGTCACACAGCTAAGCAGGGAGTCCAGGAGTGCCGAAGTCCACCTGTGGTGCTGTTTGCCACCCTTGGGCTAAATGACACTGAAGGACAGTTACTGAGAAGGAAAAGATACCTAACAATCACAGGGAGTAATTAGCTCAGTTCTGTACACTTGAGATCCTTAACATAAATAGCAGAAAATAAAATGAAAGGCAACATCGCCCCTGCCTGGAATTCACAGCTTAGGGTAGCGACAGAATGTAAATATAGTTTCAATGCACACTAACCGTTCTATAAACTCACTGGAGAGCTGCTGAAAGTTTCACAGAGAAATTTTTTCATGCCAGGTCTTCCAGGATGAGTGAGGATTTATCAAGGATATGGTTTTAGAAGAAAAAGGGAAGAGAAGAAGGTACCCTTTCAGAACACATGCAAGGCATTGAGAGAGGTGAACACCTGAATGCATCAAAATAAAACTGTAGGAATTAACGTCCAAAAGTATTCTGAGCCTACCTGATATTAGATAGCCCCTCTTCTCAACCACTGAGGTAGTTCTTAATGGTGAAATAAACATCATTTCTTAAAAGTCCCTCTGCTGATTTGTCTCTCTTCCATACAAGTAAGTAAAAGAAACTGCAGCTGTACAGCAGTTTGTAACAGTTCTGTGTGACTTTTTTTGGAATCGGTTATAATAAACACTAAAAAAAAAATAGAATTGCATAAATTATAATGCTCATTCATATACCTTGCCTGCTTGCTTTCTGATGATTTGGTAGGGAAATCCCAGGGCATTTATCTCCCAAATTTGCAGGTTCAAGAGGAAGGGATTTCCCTCAAGACTCTAAGCTAGAACCCCGCCTCCTGACCCCGGGGGCCTCTGGGGACATCATGGCCCTTCCTTTCCAACTCATTCAGACAAATTACAGAAAATGGTTCCCAAGTCTTTGTATGTATTTTATGAGATAAATATCTTATTTGATAACATTTTGATTCTGAGTCAGAAGCAGCAGTTCATTCTGATCTCAACATAAAGAAATTCCTTCTAGGCAAACTATTAAGTCTGCACAGGGGCCTGGAACAGGGACAAGCCTGGAAGGCATGAAATGTGAACCCAAAACAAACACAGGAACTGCCTCCTAATAAGCACAAATGATGGTCAGGCCCTTCTCTTGCAAGGAAAAAATCTAGGTTAGGGTGACCTGAAAATAAACTCCCCCAGACGTCATACCAGGTCAGGTGGGAAATTGAAAAAATCAGTCCATGTATTCATCTGTTCATTCATTCACTCACTCACTCCTTCACTGGATAATCTCTGAGCGCCTTTTACAGAGCAGGCACTATGGCTAGTCTTGGTAATATACCAGTGAGTGACCCATGTTAAGAGCAGGAAACAGACAACCAAGAAATATATCAGTATCATTTCACACAGTAATGAAGAGCTTCCTTCCCTCTTCCTTTCCTTCCTTTCTTGAATAATTCAATCCAAGAACCATTTGGTGGGGCTGAGCAGGGTATGTATCTGCATGGGCCGAGGCAGGGGTGACAAGCCAGCACAGTTTGTTAGAGCCCAGTTAGTGTTAGGAGGGCATTCGCTTAGGTTGGCCTGCTGCAGGGGGTCAGAGAATGAATGGCACGAGGAAGGCATCCATACAGGGTGACATGTTGGTGGTCTGGCATGGATTAGGGAAGCCTGAACGGGTGACCATGTAATACATGGGAGGACATGGTGGTGGTAGTGGCTTGGTGTGGGGGTTTGGAGCTCAAGGCAATGAGAAGCAGTTCAGTGTGGGATGTTAGAGCCCAAACAAGGGTAAAAAGGCATCCATATAGGAGCCAGTGGTGATAATGGGAGGATGGTAGATCCACTAGGTTATAATGAAGAAGGGAGAAGCCAAATTTCTCATTGTTAGAGAAGTGGAAAGGGAAAATCTCAAATTATCCATGTGGTAATGGGTTGGAACTAGAAGTATTGGTGTGAACTCAGGTTTTTCAATATAGAGAGATAGATATAGAATTAAATATATATGTAGATGTAAGTATGTGTATATATTTGTGTCTATAAATACATACATACATCTACCTGGAGCTGTTCACTAAGAAGGCCTAAGAGTTGTGATACCCCAGTAACAATGAGCATACTTTGTGTTCAAATCTTGGTTTCTAAATGCCATTTTCCATGAAACAGAACCAGGTCTCCTTAGGGAAATGGCTGATTCCAGGGGCCGAGGCAAGAAAAGTACAAGATGATCCTGGAACATCTTATTGGGCCAGAGAGCAAAGAAGAGCTTAAATGATGAGGAGATATCGAAAGTATGCACAAAGCATCTTGAAGGGGCTCCCACTGTAGGGCTGTCACATTTGGAATGTAAAAATATAGGATTCCCAGTTGAATTTGAATTTCAGATAAACAATGAATAATTTAGGTATCAATATTGTTTTAGTTTGCTAATGCTACCAGAATGCAACATACCAGAAATGGGTTGGTTCTTATAAAGGTGGTTTATTAAGTTAGAAGTTTATAATTCTAAGGCTGTAAAAATGTCCAAATTAAGACTTCCAAAGAAAGATATCTTACATTAAGAAGAAGGGCTGATATCGTCTGGAATAACTCTGTCAGCTGGGAAGGCACATCGCTGGCTCTGCTGGCCCTTTGGCTTCTGGTTTCAAACAGCTTCCCTGGGGGTGTTTTCTTTCTGCATCTCCAAATGTCTCTATTTGTGTCTGCTCTGAAGCTTTTTCCAAAATGGTTCCCTTTTAAAGGACTCCAGTAGGAGGAGTAAGACCTACCTTGAACAAGTGGAGACACAGCTCCATGGAAACCAACTAATCAAAAGGTCCCACCCTACAATAAGTGTGTCCCCACAAAATTGGACTAGGAAAAGAACAAGGTTTTTCTGGAGTACACAACAGTCTCAAATCAGCATAGTTATGTCCATGTAACATCAAGTATACATATTTCCATGCAGTATTTGTTGGTCCAACTCAAATTTAACTGGGTATTTGTGTCTTATCTGGAAACCATATCCCCAGTGGCTAAATACAGGACTGTTTAAGCATCAAAATAGATGAAAGTAATGAATTATAATCCATTGAATAACATAGGAACCCATGAGTCCAGAGTAAGGTAAATAAACAAATAGGAAGAGTAGAAAGCTTTTCCCAATGGTGAAATGTCAAATAATAAGTGTAGAAAGCATCATGGAAGCAGAATATGAGCATCTGGAAACCATCATATTATTAATTAATTTAGCTAAGAAAGATCAGTGGATACTAAAGCTGATGGGTGAAAGTTTGATGAGGAATGGGATATTTACACGTTCTCAAATGGGACAGTCCTGACAAAACCACATAACGTGAACTTAATCATGCAGAAACATTACACAAATTCAAACGTGGGAACATTCATCAAAACAAGCTGGCTTATAATTTCCAGAAGTCCCAAGATTTTACAAGTCTAAGAAAGACTAAAGAAGTGTTCCAGACTGAAGGGGACTAAAGAGACTTAACTAAATTCAACTCATGATCCTGGTCTGGATCTTTTTGCTGCAAAGGAGAATACTGGGCAAGTTGGTGAAACTTGCATAGGGTCTAGGGATCAAATAGCAGTAATGCACAAATGTTAATTTCCTGATTTGATGACTGCATTGTTGGCATTGCAGTAATTACACACCAAAGTATGAGGAGTGCTAGGCACCAAGTTGGCAACTCACTCTGAAGTGGTTTGGGGATAAAGTTATTTGTACTACCCTTTGCAACCTTTTCTAAGTTTGAATTTACCTAAAATAATTTTTTAAAATATCACCACCATAAAAATAATGTTTTTAAAAAGGCAAAGCAAAGAGAGGGCTTTTTAATGGTAAAGCAATTTGTCACATAGATCTATCATCCATACCTTCAATGCTAAGTCTTTGTTTATCTCAATCCCATGGTAAGTACTTTATTGGATGCCAAGGGTCTGACACAGTTCCTGTGTACAATGATGAGATAGCCTACAGGTGATCCAGGAGTTTTGGGGTGTAATTTAAGAAGAGTGTTAAATGAGTCTTATACCCAGCAAATGCAAACTGGGTAAAATCTTTGAGCTAGTTTGCTGTCAGCCTGCCCACAGAAGGTATACTCTTACTGAATAGCAGTAGGCAAAGAGGGAGGAAAGAGAATTCGGAATCAGACAAGGCTCTTAGATGCTCACACAATGGAGAGCCACCAAAAGCTTCAAAGGAGAGGAACTCTTATTAGCTGCCGGGATCCAATGAGGAGATGACTGAGTCAATCTAAATGTATGATAGCAAGAGAGTCAACTAAGGTGAGTAATGGCAGAAGGAACAGAATGTAACAAAAGTAGATGCTATCAGAATTCTAAATGAAAAATAAGCAAGACTGGCTTTCCTCAGTCTAGAGCATGGTTCGGAAAACATGTTCTGTAAAGGGCCAGATAGTCAATATTTTCAGCTACATAGGCCAGATAATCTCTGTCCCAACTCCTCAATTCTGCCATTGCAGTGCAAAAGCAGCCAGAGACAACCTGTAAAAAACATAGGCATGGTTATGTTCCAATGCAATATTATTTACAAAAGCAGGCATGCGGGTCAGACTTGGCTTTTGAACCATTGTTTACCAACTCCCGATTTAGAGAAGTCCAAGATGATTCTCCAATTTTGAACCCTGGTGACTTGAAAAATTATCACACCACTGAGATGAGTAGAAAACTCAGAAAGAGGAGGTATTCACTAGAATGGCTTCAGTTTCATTTTACCCATGTTGCATCTGAAAACTCAAAGCAGGAGGTTAATGATATCAATGCCTTCACTATAGCGAAGAGAAGATCCTGGAGACAGGCAGAGGGATGTTTTTGAGATGTGGGGATCCAGAAATAAATGGCAGCTTAGAGAAGGTGCAGACCGAACCGAGTGTTTGAAGTTAGGCACCATACAGGTGTCAAAGGGGCAGGAGAGGTAAAATGGAAAGAAGACGATGGTTAAACCAGAAAAGTAGTGTGGCAGACACACCCTTAGGTGACTCCCACCCTCTCACCCCTCCCACCTCCAAGTATGGGAGGAACCTCTGAGTTGCTACTAACTGAATGAATATGGCAAGGTGCTGCGGCAGTCACTCCCGTGATTATGTTTCATTATGTAAGAATCTTCTTAGCAAATTGGAGGAAGAGACTCTTGCTGGCTGTGAAAAAGTAGGCTGCCACATGTGAGAGGGTCATATGACAAGGAATAGGGGTGGATGCTAGGAGATGACAGCAATTTCCAGCTGACAGCCAGCAAGGAAACAGGGAGTTCAATCTTCAACTGCAAGGAACTGAATTCCATTAACAAATGCATGGGTTTGAAAAAGGAACCTGGGCCCTGAAGAAGAATAGAGCTTAGCTGACACCTTAACTGTGAGGCCAAGGAGAGGCCCTAGCTCAGCTGTTCTAGGACTCCTAACCCATGGAAACTGTGAGTTAATAAATGTGTGCTGCTTTACGCCTCTAAGTTTGTGGTCATTTGTAATGCAACAACAGAAAACTAAAACAACAATTAGGAACAAGGTGCCACAGATGGTGATATTGTTTCAGATGGCAAGTGATTTCCAGATCTGCTTCTGTTTGTCAGTTTATGGATATTCATAGTCATTGGAAGACCTGATCCCAGAAACAAAAAATTAACTATTATCAACTTTTTTTTTTCATTTCCTTATTCCTTTTCAAAGAGTGATTGGGAGGTAGGAGGAAATCATACCTAAATTGTTTTACTTAAACTGAAATTTGATTTTATTGTGAGCAATATGACCCACTCATAATCCATCAGCATTGGACATTATTCAAAGACCATGTTGATTTTTCTAAAAGAAGACTACTTAATGTTGAAATTGTAGTAGCAATGATGAACAGTCAAGAGTGGGAATGAAGCAGCCAATAAGCCAGAACTGAAATGGGCATTCTATTATCCTTCGCCTGCTCAGGCTGCCTCTTCTGAGAAATGTCGACAGTACAAAAAGCAAGCCAGCTACAGACTTCAGTGGAATTTAGACTTGTCTCCAGTTCTTGGAAAAACTGAATACAGACTGGGCTTTGAAGAAGAGCCTTCCCCAGCTGAATTTTCTGTGAGAACCCAGTCCTGACACCTTGATTGCAGCCTCGTTGAAAGGCCCAGATACATTGGAAGCAGCCAAACTGTGCCTGGACTCCTGACCCACAAAAACTGAGAGATAACAATTGTGTGTTGTTGTAAGCCACTAAGTTTGTGGTAATCTGTTACTTAGTAATAGATAACTGATATAATACCTGAGTGAAGTAACAAATATCCTTACTATTTAAGAAACATTCAGTCACATATACTGTTTCTTATAGCCAAAAGCATTCTGATTGATACACAGGGAGATTTCTTGTGTAGATCCTGTCTTTTTGTGCTTGGAATATTTGTTAGCATAATAATGAGCTATTGCTCATTATAAGATTTATTGTCTTACAATCTTTTGTTATTAGATACCCAAAAAAGCCACTGTGCTAACTTTATATTCAAATAAATTAGAGAGATTTGCAGAATTATTATGTGTTCTTCATTAGCATTGATATTTGAAGGTGATCCATTTAGGATAAATGCATTCTGATTATCTTGAGCTAGCAAATATATATATATTGCACTTGTGAATATAATTTTACAGCATTCTTATATAAACAGATATTTTCCACATTTTTGTTGTTGAACAAAGCATGGAATTGGACACACCTCTCCATTTATTTCTGGCATAAATTCATCATCATTTTAGCAGAATGAAATCACCTGCCATATTAATTTAATAATGCTAATATAAGATGTATCCATTGTTATAGTTAAAGTCTTCATTTGTTTTACTTTAGAGATGTAATAGTAGGTGGTCCCAATGGAGTGGAACAACATACTAGAGAATCATTACCCATCAAATAAGTCCCTTTGCCCTTTGTCTGGAAGCATCACAGGGCTGCCCAATGGGAAAAGCTTCCATCATACATCAGCCTGCAACTTGGGGTGCCTACTTTGGAGACTTTGGAGGGAGAATATTTGAAACCCCATTTGTTTTCTCTGCCATAGATGTATATCATATTAGATTTGTAGTCTTAAGATCCTCTTTCTTCTACCTTGGCTTCAGCTGCTCTAGAGGAAGAGTATCTAAATTTTGAGGTTTCCCAAGGGTTACCAAAGTGAATGTCCTGCATGCCATGATGCCTGTACCATCACAAATGTAACATGAAAATGTAGTCCATTCACCTATGTTTACATTATACAAATAGACACAAACTTATTTGGATTATATACATAAGCATTCTATAAGGGTTTACTTATAGTTTTATATTTCATTAAGGTCAGAAAAAGTAAACAATGGGAGTCTGTGAAAATTTTTCCTCTTAATTGGACATCGTATGAACAATAAAACTCTGAAGTGATGGTTTTGAACTTTCTATTTCTTTTTTTAATCACAACACATAAAACAATGAAGCTCACATTAAAAACATTCTCCCATGGAGGTATAATCCCCCAGTCATTTACAATGAACTATAACCCCTTTATCTTGCAATCAAAAGACAATATCAGAATATGAGTCAGTATGCCATTATTGGTGATGTAACTTTGCATTTACCTTAATTTACATATATAGATTATATCATATTATCATTTGAGACTGTCAATATGCCATAATTTATCTATTTTCCTTTTGATAGGTTGTTTTCAATTTTTTTCCCATCACAAATAATGCTGCAATGAACACTGTAATGCACATGGATGGAAATTTCTTTCGAGTGTATATTTAGAAGTAGAACTGATGATTCAAGAGCCTAGCATTGCTTCAACTTTACAAGACTCTGCCATATTGTTCCCCATATTAGTGGAACTAATTACATGCTCAGCAGCAATATATGAGGACTCTCATCTTCATATTATCAAGTTTTCATAATGGTCTCTATTTCTTACACACTTTCCATTCCTCTGAGACTCAGAGATGTTCAGATTTTTTTCCCAGCAATTCCTTCTCCAGAGGGCAACAGTTTCCCTGACTTTTAGGTGTTCATAAACTGCTGTGTTTTCTCACATCTCCCAGCTACCCTCGGCTCCAGATTCTCCTATGTATCATTTCCAGGGGTAATGTTCTCAGTTTCCCTCCATCTCATTCTTCTGCCTGAAGGGACTCAGACCAGCCTCTCCCAGGCGCTGCTGGATGATACAAACATCAAGAGGAAAGAGCCACACGGAGGTCTACCCTTGAACAAGCGCTGCTTTTACATTCTGAGGCATCTGGTTTTGCCAAGCGTGACTTCGGCTGGAAATAATCTTGAGGTGGGAGAACTTTCTGAGCTGTATTCTGCAGTTTTATGTGTGTGCGCAGCAACATTCTTCCTAAAGATAGATTCAGACACTTGACTTGTTGTGGATTATTTTGTTTGTTCATTTGCTAATTGTCTTAGTTTGCCAGGCTGTATTGACAAATGCCACCATAACAGGAACTTATTGGTTCATAGTTTTGAGGTTAAAAGAAGTACAAAATCAAGATAGCGCAAGACTTGCTTTTCCGAGGAGTTTGTAGTGTTCTGGTGCTGGCTGTCAGCAATTCCTAGGGTTCCTTGGCTTGTACTTGGCCTCCTGTCACATGGTGATATCCTTGCCTTTTCTCTGCTTTTCCAATTTCTGCTGATTTCCGGCTTCTTCCTGTGTGGCCTTTTCCAACTTCTGGCTTCCGGTTTCTTCTCTTTATATGGCCGCCAGTACATGGTTTAAGACCCACCCTCATTTGGTGGGGCCACCTCTTAACTAAAAATAACATCTTCCAGAGGTCCTATTTACAATGGGTTCACACACACAGGAATGCAGATTAAGGTTAAGAGCATGTTGAAATTGACATACTTAATTCTATCTACCACACTTATTTTTCTTATTGGAAAAGTAATGCTATTTTTCCACAAAGTCTTTAACATTGGAGGATAACTAAGGATGGGATAAAAGTATCTAGTCACATGTAAAAACTTCTCTGTAAATATATAGTATGAAAGAACTCAAAGGGTATTAAGGGTCACCTGGTTCAGCTTTTATTATTATTATTTAGTTCATAAATATTTATTAGGTCCTTCCTTTCTCTGAAAGGGCCTTCCCAAGACCTTCTACCACCTATGTACCTCATCAGTGGGGGCGCCCTCTCTGTGTCTGTACCTCTCCCAACCACCTCACTGGCTTCCTTCCACTCTGCATGATGCTGAAAATTAACTAGCCTTTTTCCAAAGCATGTTTTTAAAACTTTTCATTAAATCCCACAACCTAAGAGTCAGAAGCATTTCTTTCATAATTAAATTATTAGCATATCATTTTTTGAAATCACATAAAATAGTCAAGTCTATTTGAGGATGAGGGAGCGCTGGTGTATAAATCTCAAGTGAGGTTCAATGTTTCATCAAGCAATGGCAACTCTCTCCTGTAAGCCTGAAATCTAATACAGATGAAGATTTCCATGCAAAAAAATGCATGTTAATACCATAACATGATACCATGAAACATCCACTGGAGCACCCACAAGAAAAACTAACACAAAACCGCAGATAGTGCAAGACGTGGCAAGGTTGTGAAACCCTTAAAATTCTAATCCAGAGGCCAGCAAACTTTTTCTATAAAGGAGCAGTTAGTATACATTTTTGGCTTTGTGGGCCATACAGTTTCTGTTGCAACTACTCCACTTTGCAGTGGTGTGAAGATAGCCATAGAAAATACAAACACAAATGTGTTCCAATAAAACTTGATTTACAAAAACAGGCACGTGGGTCATCATTTGAATCCTCCTGTTCTAATACACTGTCAGCGAAATTGTAAATTTGTACAACCAGGTTGGAAAACTAAGGCTGAACACACATATACACACACACACACACTCACATATATATACATACACACACACACAAAGCCTCAGCAATTAGATTTCTAGGTATATATGCATGGCTATACATATCTACGTTCACTAAAAAATGTGTACAAGAATGTACATAGAAGTATGACTTATATAGCTGAAAACTTGGAACAATCAAACTGTTCATTGATAGTAGAACAGATGAACAAATTGTGGTATATTCATTTAATGGAATACTATGTGGCGATGAAAATGAATAAATTACAACTACATGCAACAACCTGGGTGAGTCTCACAAAAATAATATTAAAGCTAGATGCAAAATAGTATATAATGTGTGATCACATTTATATAAAGTTGAAAAACAGGCAAAACTTATCCATGTGATTAGAAGTCACGATAGTGGTGAACTGAGGTGGATGGGTTAGATAGTGCCTGGTGAGGGGGCAGGAAGGGTTTCTGGGGTTCAATTTCACAGGATTTTCTTTATCTCCACTTGGATGCTGGCTGTATATGTGGGTCCATTTTGTGAAAATGGATTGAGGTGTGAATTATGATTTGTACACCTTTCTGCATATGTGGTCTACTCCAATAAAAGTTCACAAATTAAGCCTATGAGAATTTCTTCAATAAGCCACACAGTTCAAATCCCACTTCTTCACTGAACCTTTCCTTATGACCCCGGGCAGAATTAATCACTTCCTCCTCTGGGTTCTCATGGCATACTGCTCACTCCTCTCCTATGAGTACTAAATCCATGATTATTTATAAATCTTCCAGCCAGGGCTAGGTTCTTTGTTGCTTGAGGGCAAGGACTATATTTTAATTACCTTTGTGTGCCCAAAGCCCAATGCATTGGCCAAGCCAAAGTAGACCAGAAATAAATGCTATTAAATGAATCCAAGAACTTTGGGAACTCATCAGAAAATACCACCACGAATTGATTACTTTGAGCCATTGCCAAAGACTCATTGGAGACATTTGATAATCCAGACAGAGATTCCCAGAGTCTGAAGGAAACATCAGCCATCTCTCCCTCTTGGATCCTTAGAGACTCTACCCTTTATTTATTGGAGCACCAGCAAGGGCAGTAGCTGAATCATATTAGTTCATCTCCTCAAATAAATGCATTTAATTTCACAAGACCTAATGTTATGCCCTCTGTTATTTATTTTTTCTAGTATAGGATCAAGACCAGAAACATCCATTTGTGCACACACACACATAGATACATGCAATTTGAGTCTTTTGCAAAACCACAGTTGAAAATTTATTTTATTAACCAGAGAAATGAGATAAATTCTTCTTTGACCTCAGTGCCAAGGAAAATATGGGTTGCCTTTGTTGATGAACTTATACATTCAAGGTTTCCTTAGGGAAACCAGGAATTGTTTCTCCATTTCTTTGTCTCTCATTCATCAGGAAATTCAGAATTCTATCACTGTTCAATTTCAATGATTAAGTCCCTTCAGGCCCCCAGGGACATCTACATTTCTGCTCCTTTTATTAAGTTTCAATTCCAGTTTTATTTGTAATTGCCCCTTTTTATTATGCTTAATTTATTAACCAGTTCATAGTCTTTTGGAAAGCAGGTAGAATATCTATTTTGAATTACAGTTTCTCAAACTTGGCCCTGTTGAAAATTGGGGCCAAAAAATTCTTTATTGTAGGTTTTCAGCAGCATCCCTGGCCTCTACCCCCTACATACTAGTAGCAACTCCCCTCTCCTCTCTCTACTAGTTTTGAGCACCAGAAATGTCTGAAGACATAGTCAAGTGTCTTCCAGGGACAAAATCACCTCCAGTTGATAACCATTATCTTAAATAAATAAATATGTCCAATAATCTTTAAAGTCCTGTTCTAGTTTGCTAGGTGGCGGAATGCAACATACCAGAAACAGAATGGCGTTTAAAAAGGGGAATTTAATAAGTTGCTAGTTTACAGTTCTAAGGCCAAGAAAAAGCCCCAATTACAACAACTCTCTAGTAATATCCAATCAAAGGCATCCAGGGAAAGATATCTTGGTTCAAGAAGGCTGATGAAGTTCAGGATTTCTCTCTCAAGTGGAAGGGCACATGGCGAACACAGTAAGAGTTTCTCTCTCATCTGGAAGGGTATATGGCGAACATGGCATCATCTGCTAGCTTCTTCTCCTGGCTTCCTGTTGCAGGAAGCTTCCCAGGAGGCATTTTTCTTCTTTATCTCCAAAGGTCGTTGGCTGGTAGACTCTGCTTCTCCTGGCTATGCCATTCTGCTCTGCTCTCTCCAAATCTCCTTCCTTCTCCAAAATGTTGCATCTTTTATAGGACTCCAGAAACTTATCAAGACCCACCCAAATGGGTGGAGACATGCTGTCACCTAATCCAGCTTAACAAACCACTCTTGACTAAATCACATCATCCAGGGAGATGATCTGATTACAGTTTCAAACATAAAGTATTGAATAGGGATTATCCTATGTTTATGAAATGGGATTTTGATTAAAGCATGCTTGTCTAGGATCCATACATCCTTTCAAACAGCACACGTTCCCATCCCTAAACTTGCTCATCAAGTTGCTATTAAACAAGATGCAATCCAAAGCATTGATTAAAACCCAGCCATATCCTTCACCAGCATTGAGGGCTGAATAAGTAGGTCTCTAACCAAATGAGGAACACACATATGTACCAACCAGCTGACTTAGCCAGGAGACACAAGGCTGAAGAGAGTTTCAGTAAAGGTTAATGGCTGGAGGCTGATGTTTCATGCCTTTCTCAGAAGTAAACAAATAGGGGGGGAAATGACCAGAAATTATCAACAGGCACAAACAATGTTATAAAGAAATTGCAGATGTCACATTGGGGAAGTCCTAATGGGAAAACTGAGCCCCAAAGGAGTGGATGTTCCTTTTTATATTTCTCCTCCCTAGCTCTGGTAAACTAACACATCTGAATGAAGGAAGGTTGAGTTTTTCGTTTTTTTTCAAAGTGTAAAAGGGATGAAAGGTATGGATGACTTTTATTGAACATATGTGGAACCTTTCTTGAATACTTCCCAGCAATGAGCTATATATGAAGGAAGGAGTGATAGAGCCTCCTAGTATGCAGGAGCGAAGCCTGTCAATAGTAACACTTCTCACCAGTGTAGTACATTCCACTTTCACTTTCAGCTCCCATTTGACATTCTGAGGTAGCCACGACAGGTTCAATTAACCTTATTTTATACTTGGGTAAGTATTCTAGTTTGCTAGCTGAGGGAATGCAACACATCAGAGATGGATTGGCTTTTAATAAAAGGGGATTTATTTCATTAGTTCTTCAGAGGAAAGGCAGCTAACTTTCAACTGAGGCTCTTTCTTACGTGGGAAGGCACAGTGTGATCTCTGCTGACCTTCTCTCCAGGCCTCTGGGTTCCAACAACATTCCCTGGGGTGATTCCTTTCTGCATCTCCAAAGGCCTGGGATGAGCTGCGAGTGCTGAGATGAGGTCTTCTGAGCTGCTTGGGCTGTGCTACGTTGAGCTCTCTCATTTAAGCACCAGCCAATTAAATCAAACATCATTCATTGCAACAGGCATGCGTCCTAGCCGACTGCAGCTGTAATCAGCAACAGATGAGCTCCACATGCCATTGGTCCATGTCCACAGCAATAGAACTAGGCCCCTTCACCTAGCCAAGTTGACAAATGAATCTAACTACCACAGGTAAGTCAACTGCATAAATGGCACAGAAACGTGAACTTGAGGTCATCTATTATTGAGTGTTATAAAACAGAAGAGCTTGAGTGGGGATTACTCTAATACTAGACAACCTATAAAACCCAAATCCAATGCCATCTCCTTCCTGAAGTCTCCCCTGATTCCCCCAGCCCTAGTTCAGAAATATCTGGTTCTTCTCTTTAGTTCTTCTTTTTCACTCTAATATTAGAATTGCCTGTGTATGAGCTTTTTGTTCCTACTTTAGCACAATGTGCCTCAATCATCTTTGTTTCTCCTTAGCATAAAGCCTTGGAGAATTCCAAAATGTTCTTTTAATCAGGCCTGATCTATTCATATACTTTGGAATCTCTACAGGTTATTCAGTTGAAAAAGTTGAGTAGTGAAAGCCTCACCTAAATGGGAAAGGATTTCTTGAACAGAGTCTAGAGGTTTGGGACTCAAGCCTGCTAAGAAGGAACACGAGTGTTTATGCTCAGGGCAGGGGTGCTGATGACAGCTTGTTGCAGGGTGAATCCCTCACCTACTCTCCCCACAAAGTGACAGCATGGATATAGCAGCATAGCCTTCTAAGCAGTTAATAGAGGACATACCTGAGTGAGAAGGATTTTACATATCTTTGAAAGAAGGGATACCTGCTGAGTTGACAGAGACACTTATCTCTCGATCTTGTTTTTATGGTGTACAAATTTGCATTTGTGTCTTTAAAAAATCATAATTATTATCAAAACACACTATCATCTACATGAATTCACAATTCTCATTAGTGCCCATGATGTAGGGATTTTAATCTCCATTTTGTAGGTGAGAAAACTGAGGCTCACAAAGCTTGAAGGACCTTCTTATAGTCATTCTAGCACTTCATGATAAAACAGGCCATCTGATTCTCAGTCTAGGGCAGCAGTTCACAAGTGAGGAGGATTATGAACCCCAGGAGACAACCGATGATGTCTGGATACAGTGTGGTTTGATGCAACTTGGGGGTAGGATGGGTGAAACTGTCATCTAATGGGTAGAAACCAGGGATGCTGCTAAACTTCCCATAATGCACAAGAGAGTTCTCCTGCCACAAAAAATTATCCAGCCTCCAAAAGGCAGTAGCACTGAGGTTAAGTGACCCTGGTCTAAGTAACCCCAACCCTGTCCACCTCCACATCTGAACACATCTGAACACAGCATGGACATCCACACCACCTGTGCCACCAGGCAACATGCCACTGCAGGCACAGCCTGGAGAGTCACCTGGAAGACCCAGGAATCCTTTGTAAGTCTTGTGGCTGGAAGACACCCCAGCAAATGCTGGCCACCATCAAAGGCAGCAGGTGAGGAATGAAAGAGAGTGTTAACCAATCAGTCTCTAAAAGGGCTTCAGGTCAAGTTCTTTCACTCTAGGGGTTGGCCACCATTTCCCCAGTCTTCAAATGTCTGAATACATAGAGTTGAGTTAGGAGCATTCCTCTTCCAAGAGCAGTCCTATATTAGTTAGGGTTCTCTAGAGAAATAGAATCAACAGGAAATATTCATAAATACAAAATTTATAAAAGTGTCTCACATAACTGTGGGAACCTAGAGTCCAAAATCTGCAGGGTAGGCTGTGAAGCTGATGACTCCGATGGAGGGTCTAGATGAACTCCACAGGAGAGGCTCACCGACCGAAGCAGTAAGAGAGTTTTTTCTTCTGAATCCTCCTTAAAAGGCTTCCAATGATTAGATTAAGTATCACTCATTAAAGAAGACACTCCCATTGGCTAATTACAAATGGAATCAACTGTGGATGTATCCAACGTGATCATGATTTAATTCTATGAAATGTCTTCATAGCAAAAGACAGGCCAGCACTTGCCCAACTAGACAATCAGGTACCACCACCTGGCCAAGTTGACACATGAACCTGACCATGACAGTCAACCCCTTGTCAACTTGACAGCTATACTCAGCACCTTAAACCATATCTAATTTCTAAATAGAAAATAATAAAAGACACATTTTTTCTCTCACCTAACAATACTGAACTGTCCTGCATATAACCGGAAACACATTAAATCTCCCCAGAATAGGTTGCATAATATTCATTCTTAAACTTGATATCTTACAAGTTAAATAGTATAACATGAACAAAACGGCATTATAGTCCTTGTTTCTATAACTGATCACCTGGTCATAGTTCATATTTATCACTACCTTCTTCCACTACCTATTCCATGTTCCCTTTACCCTCAGCAAGCACTCCAGCTGGCTGTGGTTCTTTGCCTGGTGGGGTGACCCAAAATTTCATTCCTGAAGTTTCAGAGCCATTGGTATCCCTGCCTAGATTGGGTTGTTGCAGTTTTCCATTGATTTTAATCACAGGGCATGGTAGTACTAAAAGATACCCTAGGGGATCTCCTATTTTCCAGGAAAACTCTTCTTTACCTCCATTGTGTGGTTGCAGTCTTATTTCCCCTGATAGGGTCAATCACCCCAGCCAGGAATGTAATCCCCTTCTTGGCTTGTTGATCCAGGGGCATAAGTAGCCCAAAGTGACCAGGTGGCAGTCTTAGATTCCAGTTCAATGTAATTATTGTTGTTTCTCCTGGTGGAAGCACTCCCCCTTTTGGAACTAAAATGTGTAGACTAGCAGAGCTCGGGTCACAGGGACAGGAAGAAAACATTTTCCTAGTGGATCACTAGGGGTAATAGTCAGTGGTGCCATTCCCATTTCCACCCCTTGGTTCCTGGACCCATGGATCCGGGCTATGGGAGAAACAGCACCATACAGTGGATGCTGATTCAGAACATACGCAGCTTCCTAGAGAACATTACCCCACCCCTTCAAGGCATTGCCACCAAGTTGGCACTGTAATTTTGTTTTCAAAAGGTCATTCCACCGTTCTATGAATCCAGCTGCTTCTGGATGATGGGGAACATGGTAAGACCAGAGAATTCCATGAGCATGTGCCCATTCCTGCACTTCATTTGCTGTGAAGTGTGGTCCCTGATCAGAAACAATGCTGTGTGGAATACCATGACGATGGATAAGGCATCTGTAAGCCCACGGATGGTAGTTTTGGCAGAAGCACTGCATCCAGGGAAAGCAAACCCATATCCAGAGTATGTGCCTATTCCAGTTAGAACAAATTGCTGCTCTTTCCATGAATGGAGTGGTCCAATGTAATCGATCTGCCACCATGTAGCCGGCTGGTCACCTTGGGGAATGGTGCCATATCGGGGGCTGAGTGTGGGCCTTTACTGCTGGCAGATTGGGCAGTCAGTAGTGGCTGTAGCCAGGTCAGCCTTGGTGAGTGGAAGTCCATGTTGCTGAACCCATGCATAAAATCCATCCCTACCACCATGACCACTTTGTTCATGAGCCCATTGGGCAATGACAGGAGTTGCTGGGGGAAAAGGCTGACTGGTGGCCACATAAAAAGTCTTATTATCCACTTGATTATTAAAACCTTCCTCAGCTGAAGTCACCCTCTGGTGCGCACTCACATGGGACACAAACTTCTTCATGTTTTTAGCCCACTCAGAAAGGTCTATCCACATACTTCTTTCCCAGACCTCTTTGTCACCAATTTTCCAATTATGGTCTTTTCAAATCCCTGACCATCCAGCCAAACCATTAGCAACATTCCATGAGTCAGTATACAAATGCAATTCTGGCCAGGTCTCCTTCTAAGCAAAATGAACAACCAGGTGCACTGTTCGAAGTTCTGCCCACTGGGAGGATTTCCTCTCACCACTGGCCTTCAAGGACACAACAAAAAGGGGTTGTAGTGCTACAGCTGTTCACTTTTGGGTGGCACCTACATATTGTGCTGAACTATCTGTAAACCAGGCCCAAGTTTTCTCTTCCTCAGTCAATCACTGTAAGGAACTCCCCAAGAGGCCAGAGCTCTGGTCTGGGAAAGAGAAGGCAATGTGGCAGGAGTGAAGACCATGGGCATTTGTGCCACTTCTTCATGTAACTTACTTGTGTCTTCAGGACCTGCTCTGGCTCTATCTCATATATACCATTTCCATTTTATGATGGAGTGCTGTTGTGCATGCCCAACTTTATGGCTTGGTAGGTCAGACAACACCCAACTCATGATAGGCAACTCAGGTCTCATGGTAACTTAGTGGCCCAAGGTTAAGCATTCGGTCTCTACTAAGGCCCAGTAGCAGGCCAAAAGCTGTTTCTCAAAAGGAAAGTAGTTATCTACAGCAGATGGTAAGGCTTTGCTCCAAAATCCTAAGGGTCTGAGTTGTGATTCTCCTATAGGGGGCCTGCCAAAGGCTCCAAACAGCATCTCTATTTGCCACTGACACTTTCAGCACCATTGGATCTGCTGGATCATACAGCCCAAGTGGCAGAGCAGCTTGTACAGCAGCCTGGACCTGTTGCAGAGCCTCCTCATGTTCAGGTCCCTACTCAAAATTAGCAGCTTTTCTGGACACTCAATAAATGGGCTGGAGTAGCACACCCAAATGAGGAATATGCTGTCGCCAAAATCCAAAGAGACCAACTAGGTGTTGTGCCTCTTTTTTGGTTGTAGGAGGGACCAGATGCAGCAACTTATCTTAGAAGGGATATCTTGACATGCCCCACACTACAGTACACCTAGAAATTTCACTGAGGTGGAAGGCCCCTGTATTTTTGTTGGATTTACCTCCCATCTCTGACACACAAATGCCTTGCCAGTAACTCTAGAGTAGTTGTTACTTTGTGTTCACTAGGTCCAATCAACATGATATCGTCAATATAATGGACCAGTGTGATGTCTTGTGGGAGGGAGAAATGATCATGATCCCTGTGGACAAAATTATGACATAGGGCTGGAACGTTGAGATATCCCATAGTTAGGAAAGCAAAAGTATATTGCTGACCTTGCCAACTGAAAGCAAACTGTTTCTGGCGGTCCTTATTAACAGCTATTGAGAAAAAAAGCATTTGCCAGATCAATAGCTGCATACCAGGTGCCAGGGGATGTATTGATTTGTTCAAGCAATGATACCACATCTGGAACAGCAGCTGCAATTGGAGTTACCACCAGGTTGAGTTTATGATAATCCACTGTCATCCTCCAAGACCCATCTGTTTTCTGCAAAGGCCAAATAGGAGAGTTGAAAGGGGATGAGGTGGGAATCACCACCCCTGAATCCTTCAAGTCCTTAAGAGTGGCAGTCATCTCTGCAATCCTTCCAGGAATCTGGTACTGCTTCTGATTTACTACTTTGCTAGGTAGGGGCAGTTCTAGTGGCTTCCACTTGGCTTTTCCCACCATAATAGCCCTCACTGCACAAGTTAGAGAGCCAATGTGGGGATTCTACCAGTTTCTCAGTATGTCTATTCCAATTATGCATTCTGTAACTGGGGAAATAACTACAAAAGGGGTCTGGAGCCCCACTGGACCCACTGTGAGATGGACCTGAGCTAAAACTCCATTGATCACATGACCTCCACAAGCTCCCACTCTGATTGGTGGACCAGAGTGATGTTTTGGGTCCCCTGGAATTAATGTTACTTCTGAACCAGTGTCTAATAATCCCAGAAATATATGATCATTTCCTTTTCCCCAATGCACAGTTACCCTGGTAAAAGGCTGTCAGTCTCCTTGGGGAAGGCTTGGAGGAAGATTAACAGTATACATTTGAGGCAGTGTAACAGCGTTCTCCCCAAAAGGGACCTCGCCTCCCTTTCATTCAAGGGGCTCTGGGTCTGTAAACTGTCTCAAGTCTGGAAATTGATTAAGGGGCCATGACTCTGTCTTTTTGTAATTCAAGTTAGACTTCTGTTCACTTGACCTAGAACTCTTTTGTTTATACAGCTCCAACAAGAATTTAGTAGACTGCACATATATTGTATTTCTAGGTACCCCTTGATTTACAAGCCAATGCCAGAAATCTGTGTAAGTCAGATTATTTTGACTCCTGCTTTGAGTTTGCTGTCTACTATAATAGCCACGTCCACCCTGTCTTTGGTGATTAAGTGCTGCCACCTGGCTTCTGCCAACTCGGGATCCTGTCATCCCCATTGTGTTTAAGGATTCCAGCTCAGTGACAGCAGTTCCTACAGTAATATCTGGCCTACAGAGAAGTGCAACCACAGAGCTCTTGAGGGATGATGGTGCTAGTCTCACAAATTTATTTCTCACTGTTCTGGTAAAAGGTGCATCCTCTCGACATTCTTGGGGTGTAAGAGCAGGCTTTGCATGATAAATCCACTCTAACATCCCAATCTCTCTAAGCCTCTGGATCCCCTCATCTACATTATACCAGGGCAGTTCTGGCATTTCAACCTCAGGTAATGTTGGCCACCTTTTGATCCATGTTTCAACCAACCACCCAAACAAGCTGTTAACACCTTTTCTAACTGCTCTAGCTATAACATTGAATGCAGAATCTCTGCTTAGTGGGCCCATATCAATAAATTCAGCCTGATCCAGCCTTATATTCCTCCCACCATTATCCCACACTCTTAAAATCCATTGCCACACATATTCCCCTGATTTCTGTCTATATAAATTGGAAAACTCACACAGTTCTTTTGGAGTATAACGTACCTCCTCATGTGTGATACTTTGTACCTCACCTTTAGGGGCCTGTTGGGACTTTAGTCTAGTTATAGGTCTAGAAGAAATGAGGGGTGGTGGGGGTGGGTCATGAAAAGAATTAGAAATATCTTCCAAGCCATTTGCTTCAGGGCTTTCATTTGCAGTTTCATCTGGTGAAACAGGATTAGTAACTCTAGGGCTAATCCCTTCAGGAGGAGGTTGGGTGGCCAATTCCTCAAGGCAGGCTGGAGGTGGGGCGGCTATGTCCTCAGGGCAGACTATTACAGGGTTATCTAAAGAAGGCTCAGCATGGTCTAGGGTTTCAACCTCACCCCCAACATCATTATCAATCCATATGTCACCATCCCATTTTTCAGGGTCCCACTCCTTTCCAATCAATGCCCTCACTTTAACAGCAGACACCATGCAAGACTGAGATTTCAGTTTACGTTGTAAAGTTGCTACTCTAACAATAAGATTCTGAGTCTGATTTTCAGAGATCTCAAGTCTACGGCTACAGGAAATAAAATTTTCCTTCAGGATACTCATAGAAACCTCTACATCTTTCAGACGGCACTTAAGCTTCTTGTTTGAAGCCTTAAGCCCATCCCTTTCACCCTTTAATGTAGACAGTGTATCTAACAACAACCAACCAACATCTCTATAACTCTTATTTCTACAAAACTCTGTAAAGGTGTCAAAAACATTATCCCCCAGAGTCTGGCTTCGTACAAGTGAAGCATTAGGAGAATCGAATGATGATATTTTGACTATCTCCTTTGCCAACTCAGTCCATGGATTGGGAGTGTCATTCTGATTACGGGAATCAGAGTCCTTAGTGTCTCTAAGCCAGTCAGAGTAGAAAACCATTCATAAAAACCCATTTTTAAGATTCTGTTCCTTAAGAACCACTCCCGGTACCAAGATGTATTAGTTAGGGTTCTCTAGAGAAACAGAACCAACAGGGAACACTTGCAAATATAAAATTTATGAAAGTGTCTCACGTGACCGTAGGAACACAGAGTCCAAAATCCACAGGGCAGGCTGCGAAGCCGATGACTCCAATGGATGGCCTGGACGAACTCCACAGGAGAGGCTCACCAGCCAAAGCAGGAATGCAGGAATGCAACCTGTCTCCTCTGAGTCCTCCTTAAAAGGCTTCCCATGATTGGATTTAGCATCACTAATTGCAGAAGACACTCCCCTTTGGCTGATTACAAATGGAATCAGCTGTGGATGTAGCTGACGTGATCATGAGCTAATCCTATGAAATGTCCTCATTGCAACAAACAGGCCAGCGCTTGCCCAATCAGATGAACAGGTACCATAACTTGGCCAAGTTGACACGGGTCCCTAACCATGACAGTGAATATATCTCAATAGAAATGAATTTTTTAAAAAAGGAACAAACTACCCCTACCTGCTGCAACTAGATGAACCTGGAAAGTGTTACACTAAGCGAAAAGAACCAAACACAAACTGTTAACACATTTAGAATTGCATTTATACTTGCAGCATTGCTGCGTAGCCCCATTGCATGGATCAGTATAAATCATTTCACCCAGCCTTTCTTGCAGGTTTTGAAGTTGCTTCCCAGTTTCCAATCTTACAAACAGTGCACATTTTCATGGTCAAATACTTTCGTCAACGTTAATTATATCTTGGGACACACGCCTTGTGCTGGTTTGAAAGGCAGAGAATGCTGCAGCACCACGAAGCAGAGAGTCCACGAGCCAGTGACCTTTGGAGCTGAAGAAGGAAAACACCTTCCGGGGAGCTTCATGAAACCGGAAGCCAGGAGAGAAAGCTAGCAGATGACGCCGTGTTCGCCACGTGCCCTTCCTGATGAGAGAGGAACCCTGACCGTGTTGGCCACGTGCCCTTCCTGATGAGCGAGAAGCCCTGACCGTGTTCACCACGTGCCCTTCCTGATGCGAGAGAAGCCCTGACTGTGTTGGCCACATGCCTTTCCTGATGAGCGAGAAGCCCTGACCGTGTTGGCCACGTGCCCTTCCTGATGAGCGAGAAGCCCTGACCGTGTTCGCCATGTGCCTTTCCAGCTGAGAGAGAAGCTCTGACTGTGCTCGCCATGTGCCTTCTCACTCGAGAGAGAAACCCTGAACTTCACTGGCCTTCTTGAACTGCAGTATCTGTCCCTGGATGCCTTTGATTGGACATTTCTATAGACTTGTTCTAATTGGGACATTTTCTCGGCCGTAGAAACTATAAACGAGCAACTTATTAAATTCCCTTTTTTAAAAGCCCCTGTTTCTGGGATACTGCATTCTAGCAGCTAGCAAACTAGAGCACGCCTGAAGCAGAACTGCCTGTTTCAAAGGTCTGTGCATTGTGAGACTTGCGATCAGGACCCCGGAACGGCCCTTCACAGCGTGTGCTCAGCCTGAACTCCCTGCAGCAGCACCAAGGGCCACGCGTCTCTGTCCGGAGGGGAGCACGTCCCTCCTGGGTGCTGCTGGTCCCCAGGGAGGGGCGGGGATGGAGGGGGGGCACGACCCCAGGCCGAGGCCCCCTCACCACGCCCCGTATTTCTTTGCAGTTCCTCGGAGCACACGACCACCCTGCTCTTAGCCCTCAGCAGCGTCCACCACCAAGTGGCCGGCCTGGCTGCTGGCACCGTGGGCTGGGTCCTGTCCATCATCTCCATGGGCCTGGCGGCCTGGCGCGTGTGGCACCTCGGCTCCAACCCCCCCTACCGGTCCGGCCTGGTGTGCGTGGGCATGGGGAGGACGTGCGTGTACCACCACGCCAACCACTTCTGCGGGGTCCCGCTCTGCTACGGCTACGCCTCCTACAGCGCCTCCCTGCCGCTGCGCCTCCGCGGGGCCCACGGCCTCCTGCTGACCGCCGTCCTCCTGGGCCTCCTGGGCCAAGTCAGCGCCGTCATCGCGCTCCGGACCGCGTACGTCGGGCTCCGGCGCAGGGAGGCCACCTCCCTTTGGTTCCGGGTCGCGGGAGCCCTGCACCTCACAGCCGGCCTGTGTGTCTGCGGCACAGTGGGCGTGAACTACCTCACGGTGATGCGGGAAGAGGGCATCTCCTTCCCCCCATCTTTCCAACTGCCCTTCAAGCCGGACACCCAGGAAGTCGGGAGGGCCAGCGTCGTGGCGTCCCTGGGCGCCCTGCTGCTGCTGGTCAGCGGCTTTACCTTCCTCTCGTACAACTCTTCCTCCCAGAACCGAGTGCACCCCGAGTTCCCGGGGCGGGAGCTCCCCGATGACATGGGCTCTCTCCACCCACCCTGAGCCGGAGGCGGCCGGCAGCAGCACCAGGACCCACGGCCAGGCATTGCCAGGGTCTCAGGACTTGATTAGACGTCATTGGGGCAGAAACTGTTGCCCCCCGGTATCTTCTGTGTCTAAACTGGGTTGGTGGTTTGACTGGTTGAATGAAGAAACTTGTTAAAAATAAAATCTTGCCTAGCTGCCAGTCACTTGGACGGGGTCTGGATTTCCATTCTTCTTAGCTAAAATAAATCATCAATACTCTAAATCTAGCGTGTGGACATGAGAGTCTGGGAACATGTTAAACTCCCTCTTAAGCTTCTGCTAGCCAGTGATTGGCCTGAATTCCTATGGCATGAAAAGAACATCCTGCTTTTATTATACACAATTTTCCAAAACACATACAAGTAGAGAGAATAGGGTGAGGCCTCTGCATGCAGCTGTCTGCACCCGCAGCAGTCAGCACGAGCCCGCCACATTAGCTGCCTCTCTCCTGTCTTTCTACTTCATCTGTTTTTTTTCTCCAAAGTATTTCAAGGTAAAGCCCAGACATCATGTCCCTTCATCCCCACATATTTCAGTGTCCTTCTCTAAAAAATATGCACATTTCCTTACCTGATCACATACCACCTCAACACATTTTTAACAATTATTCCTCGTTATTATGAAATACCCAATCAGAAATGTTTAGTGCCTCAAAAATAGTTGTACAGTTTATTTGCTCCACATTTGCTGCCTACTTTTTCTCTTCAGTTTTAATCCAATGCAGTCTCCTTCACTCTCCAACCCCCATCTTCCCCTCCTCTTCCTCTTGTTCTCCTCCTCCTTTTCCTTCTTCCTTCTTCCATTTATTTCCCGAGGAAACCAGGCCAATTGTCCTGTAGAATTCCCCACAATCAGGAGGTCCATTTGCCTCCTAATGTCATTTAACTTGTTGTCTCTTGATTAGATTTGGGCTCAGCTTTTCGGGGACCGGGATTGCATAGGGGCTACCAGCTACCTCAGACGGACTGCACTGTACCAGGAGGCACATGATGATCTCCCCCCATTTCGGGACGCTAAGGTTGCTTGATAGATTCTCCAGGTGAAGACCTGATGCCTATTTTAAATTTTCTCATCAAACATCCTCCTAATGGTTTTATCTATTGATGGTCCTGGTTTGAATCAGTTATTTCATTAATGATTGAAAAGGGTGACTTTCTAACTCACATGTTCCTGCCAGATATATTGGCTGAAATGCTTCCGTAAAAAATAACTTTTCCTCATTGCTATGGCTGTTCGGTTACCCTTAAATTCAGTTCATATAAAAATAATCTGGGGTAAATGCTTTGTTCTTTCCCTCTAATTAATAAGTTCCTGAGTAAGGAGGGAGTGGCCTCCTTACACTGCAGTGGTGACCGTTGCATCGTTTATTGATTTTGCTATTTTCTTTTATCTTTTCTGTTTTGAAACATGGACTCAATTCCGGAGTTTGAACACATGGGATTTTCTTCCACGTTTTTATTATGGAAATTTTCAAATGCATTCAGAAGTAGAGAGACTATTATAATGAGACCACCTAGACTTGTTATTCAGCCCCGATAATTATCAATATGTAACCAATCTTGTTTCAACTCTACCTTCGCTTGACCCCCCAAGCCAACCTTGGATTATTTTGAAACCAGTCCCTGTCAACATATCACTTTATCCAGAAGTACTTCAATATGTATTTCTAAAAGATAAGAAATAATATTTTCTTTTTAAAAGTAATCGCATGTCATTTATCACACCAAAAAAAGATTAACAATGATTTCTTAATAGAGTCAGATCCTTAACCCATGTTCGGATTTCCCTAACTGGCTCAGAAATGTCTCTAACAATAACAGTAACATAAGAGTTTCTATGTATTCAAAGTGTTTCATTCCACTGCACCTGTTATTCCTTTTATTATCAAATTGTCTTTATCTTTGTCCTTAGAACCACTGTTATACACATACCCTTTGACAGGTCTCCATTTGTCTTTTTCCCAAGTTTAAAAATCCTTTATTCAAGATAATCAATGTACATTGTTTACTGCAAACAGTTCTTTACTTTATCAACAAAGTTTCTCTTCTAGAAAATGAGTTTCCTAAGAAGCAAAATGGTAGCACATCACTGGGTACAGCTGACAACCACTTTCATCAATTGTTAAGGAGAGATATAGAAATTAAAGCATGTTTATTTGCTCTGCATCTAAATGTCTCTTATAGCCACAGTTCTTAACCTTATGGAAGCTCTCTCAGAATAGTACACAGACACACACAATTTTGCATACATTTGCAACCTTCTTGAGGCCTACTCATGTGTTTCACTTTTAAAAAAAGTAATGATTTCCAAAAATTGATTCATTCTTTCATGTACTTCCTAGAAACTCCTTCTCATAATCCTCATGTTATGTGGCTAGATTGCTCACAGCATTTTTGACATTCCAAAGGCCTCAATAAAAAATAAATGGCTGAGTAAGTACGGCATTAGTAGGTTAAAATTGGACAGATTTTCCCAGACCATGTACCTCCCGCCCCCCCCCCAAAAAAATTAGACTTCTTTAATCTTCGAATTCCACAGACCAAAGTACACCAGACAGAAATCAATGGAATGTCTTCCTTAAATAGTACTTCAGTCTTTAAGAACAAAATGCTTGGAAATTTCTCCATACTGTGACATATAGTACGTCTGTCAATTAATGTATGGACCATAAATGCTGCCTATTGGACCCATGTAGACTGAGTGCGCTCCAGAGAATATTAAACAGATGTGTGGGCAATAGATTCTTCCTCTCTGATGGGGATTTTGTAAAATCTTGGTAGTGGTCTTTGGTGAATATCCTGTCCATTTTAATTTGCATAATACCTTCAGCACACAAGCACTGGGAGCTAGGAGGCAAACTCACCCTTTCATACTTAGTTCAATAGTTCCTGACTTCTTTCCCGTATCTTTGAAAGGACCTTAGGTCTGGTCTTGGAATGACTCCCATGTATTCTTGATGCAGCTATGAGAATGACTTGTAAAATTGTTCCCTAGGCAAACACTACATTTCCCCAGTGAAATCTTTCCTTCTAGCAGGCCTATTAAGGCCAACCTTACAAATGGAGGCTTTGTAAAAGAGTTATGGATGGGAACACAGAATGATAGAACCACTCTGATAGACAGTGTAGCCATTTCTTACAAAGCTAACCCAGTCTTCACATAAAATTCAACAACCATGCTCTGGGTATTGATGCAAAAGAGCTGAAAATTTATGTCCGCACAGAAACCTGCACACAAATGTTTATAGTAGACTTATTCATAATTACTAAAAACTGGAAGCAGCCAAGGTGTCTTTCAATAAGTGAATAGATTGATAAAATTATATAAGGACCTGAGGACCCCTCAGAGACACAAAACCTGTGCCCTACTTCCTCTTTGAACTCCCTTTTGAGTTTTCTCTTGCTATCTTTTGAGATTGGAAATTCCCACCAAGGCTTTGGCCCCCAAATATCCAATCAAGCTCCAAGTTCATTACATTTACCCCAATACATAATAAAACCCACTTGCCCTAAACCTGCCCCATAACATAACCTTTGCCCAATCAATGAGACAAGCTAAGTTCCTTTTTACGTCTATAAAAATCATTTGCCCTCTGTAGAAGCTTGAAGCGGCTTCCATTTTAGCAAGTGATTTAGCTTCCTTGCAGGAGCAAAACTTTTGGTGTTTTGAATAAAATAGTGGAATGTGGAAACCTGATTCTGATTTGTCTTTCTGAAGGATAAACAAACTGTGATACATCCATACAATGGGGTATTCAACAATGAAAAGAAGTGGTCCAGCCACAAAAAGGCAAAGAGGAACCTCAAACGCATATTGCTTAGTAAGAGAAGCCATTTTGAAAAGGCTATATACTGTATGATTACGAGCAAATATTTTAGAAGAAGCAAAATTATACAGAGAGTAAAAAGATCAATGGCTGCCAAGGGCTTAGGAGGAGGGAGGAAAAGATGAATCCTCACTATTCTCTGGGTTCCCCCCTTCTGGAAACCCAGAATTTTCCAGACCATCAATTTCTGGTTTCTTTTTCACCCAAGAGTTCAGTTCTCAGCTTTTCTCTTTCCTATCACATTTTACCACAAGCTACAAAGAGAAACCAGGCTGCACTTTCCACATTTAATTTGGAAATCTCTTCTGCTAAATATCCAAGTTCATAGTTTTAAAATCTGCCTCCCATCCAAAGCCAGTCTATTTTGCCAGATTCTTTGCCACTTTAAAACAAGGATCACCTTCCTTCCAAGTTGCCAATCCACATGGATCATTTCTGTCTAAGAGCTTAGAGTCCACGTTTCTACCAACAGTCTCTTCAAAGTATTCTAAGCCTTCTTTATCAAGCTCCTCACAACTCTTCCAGAATCTTCCCCGTATCCATTTAAAAAGGCAGTCCAACATGTTTGGTATTTGCAGACCTCAGTAACCCATGTCTCTTGTATCAAAATCTGTTCTATTTTGCAAGCTGCTAGAATGTGATATACCAGAAATTGAACTGCTTTTAAAAAGGAAATTTATTAAGTTGCAAGCTTACAACGCCAAGGCCATGAAAATGTCCAAATGAAACCATCAAGGGAAAGATATCTTAACTCCAAAGAATGGGTCAATGAAGTTTGGGATTTCTCTCTCAGCTGCGGGGGCGCATAGTGACATCTGCTAGCTTTGTCTCCTCGCTTCATAAGGCTAGTGTTTTCCTTCTATCCAAAGGTCTCTGGCTGTGTGGACTCTGTTGGTTTTGGTGGCTCTGAAGCTTTTTCAAAATGGTTCCATCTCTAAAAACTCCAGTAAGCAACCCCACCTTGAATGGGCGGAGACACATCTCCATGGAAACAATCTAATCAAAGGTCACTACCCACAATTTGGCAGGTCATATCTCCATGGAAACAATCAAAAAGATTCTACCTGGCAATACTGACTGAGGATTAAAGAACATTGCTTTTCTGGGATACACAACAGATTCAAACTGGCACAGGTGCCAATTGTACCCAAGGTGACTTACAGATTCAGTGAAATCCCAATTAAAATTCTAACAGCCTACTTTGCAGAAATGGAAAACCAATCATCAAGTTCATATGGAAGGGTAAGCAGCTCTGACTAATCAAAGCCATCTTGAGAAAGAGGAATGTAGTTGGTGGACTCACATTTACCAATCTTAAAACTTATTTATACAGTCTTAGTAATCATAACTGTATGGAACTGGCAAATGGATATACATATAGACCAATGGAATCCAACTGAGAGCTCAGAAATCAACCCTAAAATTTATGGCCAACTGATTTTTGACAAGGGTGCTGTGCTGGTTTGAAACTGTTATGTACTCCAAAAAAAACCAAGTCCCCCCCCCCTTTTTCCCCATTTTTAAACAGTTTTACTCAGCCTTTCCAGAACATCTTGCTCCATCCCCCATCCCATATTATTCACAGCCCCTTCCAACATGTAAAAGTTAGAATGGGAATAACCCAAATATCCCTAAAGAGTGGAAGAAAGATCAAAGGTGATGGTGGAGTTATACAGAGAAGGTAGGGTTTAACACATGAGAATGGTGCTGAATCATTATACTGAGGTTTCTTTTAGCCTTCAGTACCTTGGAACAACTAGAAATAAAAACTTAAAATTGTGGAATTCTAACCCATACCAAACTCTGAAATCTGTTCTACAAGTAATTGCTGCGATGTACTTATAGCTTTTTTTGCATACATCCCATTTAAAGAGAAGGAGGAGTATACAGAGAAGATAGGATTTATCAAATGAGCATGACTGCTGAATCATTAAATTGATACTTCTTTTGGTCTCCAGTATCTTGGAGCAGCTAGAAGAAAAAAAATTAAAAATCATGTAACTGTAACCCAAACCAAACTTTAAAATCTGTTCTATAACTACTTGTTAAAATGTACATGGAAATTTATTGCATTTTTTGTATGTTATATGTGATAATAAAAAATTTAAAAAAAGTTTTATCCACACATGATGTAATCCAACCTAAATGCATAAACATGCCTTTGCCACCATAATCTATCTGAAGACACTTCTTTTTCTTCCACAAAGAATCCACAGCCCTTCCCCATGCCCCCTGCCAGCTGTCATTTAGTCTTGGCACAATACCTTTGCTACATTCAGTGGAAGCATATTACAGTGTTACTGTTGATTATAGACTCTAGCTTACATTCATTGTACTTTTTCCCGTATACTGTCTATTTTCAACACCCTGCGGTATTGACATTCATTTGTTTTCCCTCATGCAAACATTGTTTTTATTTGTACATTTAATCACCATCACTGTCCACTCTAGGCATTCCTAAATTACCATCTCAGTCTTTATCCTCTATCTTTCCTTTTGGTTTCATATGTGCTCCCAGCTCTTCTCCCTCCAGCATACTCAAATTCAGCTTTATGCAGTACTTACCTTACTGTGCTACAATCAGATAGTATTGTGCTATCTATTTCTGAATTTTTACAGTCAGTCCTGTTGCACAATCTGTATTTCTTCTGCACCAGTTGCCCAATTTCTACCCTACTTCTATCTCCTGATAATGTGTTCTTAACTTCAATTCTCCACGTTTGCTCATTAAGGTTAGTTCATATTACTGAGACCATCCAGTATTTCTCATTTGGTTTCTGGCTAATTTCACTCAGCATAATATCCTCAAGATTCATCTATATTGTTACATGTTTTGTGTCTTCATTCTTTCTTACAGCTGCATAATATTCTACCCTATGTATATTCCACAGCTTGTTTAGTCACTCATCCATTGATGAACATTTGGACTATTTCCATCTCTTGACAATCATATTGTTGCTATACACATTGGTGTGCAAATGTCCATTTGTGTCCTTTCCCTCAGGTTCTCTAGTAATGGGATTGCAGGATCATATGGCAATTCTATACCCTGCTTCCTAAGGAACCACCAAACTGCCTTCCAGAGCAGTTGTACCACTTTACATTCCCTCCAACAGTGGGTAATTGCCTATAGGTTCCACATTGTCTCCAGCACCTGTTGTCTCCTGTATTTGTTTTTCTTTTCTTTTTTTGATAATGGACATTCTAGTAGGTGTGAGATGATATCTCATTGTGGTTTTGATTTGCATTTCCCTAATAGCCAGTGAAGTTGAGCATCTTTGCACGTGCCTTTTAGCCATTTGTATTTCCTCTTCTGAGAAGTGTCTATTCATGGCTTTTGCCCATTTTTAAATTGGATTGTTTGTTTTTTGTTGTTGTTGAATTGAAGAATCTCTTTATATATTCTGGACAGTAAACCCTTATCTGATATGTGGTCTTCCATTGTGTGGGTTGTGTTTTTACTTTCTTGACAAAGCTCTTTGATGCACCAAAGTGTTTAATTTTGAGGAGTTCCCATTTATTTATTTATTTCTTCAGTGCTCATGTTTTGGGTGAAAGGTGTAGGAAAACCCTCCTATTACAAGATTTATAAGATATTTCCTTACATTTTCTTCTAAACTTTTATAGTCAGAGCTCTAATGTTTAGGTCATTGATTGATTTTGAGTTAATTTTTGTATAGGGTGTGAGAGATGGAGCCTCTTTCATTCCTTTGCATATGGACTTCTAATTCTCCAAGCACCCATTACTGAAAAGGCTGCTCTGTCCCAGGTGGGTTGGCTTGATCACCTATCAAAGATCAATTGTCCATAGATGAGAGGGTCTATATCTGAACACTCTATTCACTTCCATTGGTCAGTGTATCTATCTTTATACCACAACCATGCTGTTTTGACCACTGTAGCTTCATAACATGCTTTAAAATTAGGTAGTGTGAGACCTCCCACTTAATTTTTCATTCTCAAGATATTTTTAGCTATTTGGGGCACCCTGCACTTCCAAATAAATTTGATTATTGGTTTTCCAATTTCCGCAAAGTAAGTTTTTTGATTTTAATTGGTATTGCACTGAATCCTTATATCAGTTTGGGTAGAATTGACATCTTAACTATATTTAGCCTTCCAGTCCATGGACACGGTATGCCCTTCCACTTATTTAGATCCTCCATGATTTCTTTCAGCAATTTCTTGTAGCTTTCTGTGTATAGGTCTTTTGTATCCTTAGTTAAATTTATTCCTAAATATTTTATTCCTTTGGTTGCTATTATAATTGGAATTTTTGTCTTGATTTCCTTCTCAGATTGCTCAGCACTAGTGGATAGAAACACTACTGATTTTTGCATATGGATCTTGTACCCTGTCACTTTGCTGTACTCATTTATTAGCTCTTGTAGTGTTGCTGTAGATCTTTTGGGATTTTCAACATATAGCATCCTATTATCTGTAAACAGTGAGAGTTTTACTTCTTCCTTTCCAACCTGGATGCATTTTATTTCTTTTTTCTTTTTTCTTGCCTAATTGCTCTGCCTAGAGCTGCCAACACAACGTTGAATAACAACGGTGACAGTGGGCATCCTTATCTTGTTCCTGATCTTAGAGGGAAAGTTTTTATTCTTTCCCCATCAAGGATGATGTTAGCTGAGAGTTTTAAAATATATTTCATTTATCACGATGAGGAAGTTCCCTTTTTCTCTTCTTTGAAGTATTTTCATCAAGAGAGGATGCTGAATTTTTTCAAGTGCTTTTTTGGCCTCAATTGAGATGATAGTGTGGTTTTTCTGCTTTGATTTGTTGATATGGTGTATTTCATGAATTGATTTTCTTACATTGATCCAACCTTGCATACCTGGAATAAATCTCACTTGGTCATGATGTATAATTCTTTTCATCTGCTGCTGGATTTGATTTGCAGGTATTTTGTTGAGAATTTTTCCATCTATATTCATTAGGGAGATTTGTCAGTAATTTTCTCTTATTGTAATATCTTTGTCTGGTTTCATAGAATGAGTTAGGCAGCTTTCCCTCCTCTTCAATTTTTTTGAAGAGTTTGAGCAAGATTGGTACTAACTCTTTTGTGAATGCTTGGTAGTATTTACACGTGAAACCATCTGGTCCTGGACTTTTTGGGAGCCTCTTGTTGGGTCATTCAATCTCTTTACTTGTGATTGGTTTTTTGAGATCCTCTATTTCTTCTCAAGTCATATTGGTTGTCCATGCCTTCCTAGGAAGTTTTCCATTTCATCTATGTTGTCTAGTTTATTAGCATAGACCTGCTCATAGTATCTTCTCATTAACTCCTTTATTACTGTGGGGTCGGTGGTTATGTCTCCTCTTCCATTTTTTATTTTATTTGCATCTTTTCTCTCTCTCCTCTCTCTCTCTCTCTTTTTTTGTCAGCCTAGCTAAGGGACTATTAATTTTATTGATTTTCTCAAAGAACCAATTTCTGGTTCTGTGGATTTTCTTGATTGTTTTCATGTTCTCAATTTTATTTATTTCTGCTCTAATCTTCAATATTTCTTTCCTTTTATTTGTTTTGGGATTAGTTTGCTGTTCTTTCTCTTGTTCTTCCAAGTGAACAGTTAATCCTTGACTTTTACCCTTTCTTCTTTTTTAATATTGGCATTTAAGGCAATAAATTTCCCTCTTAGTACTGCCTTTGCTGTGTCCCATTAGTATTTTATGTTGTGTTTTTATTTTCATTTGCCTTGAGATATTTACTGATTTCTCCCTTAATCCATGTGTTGTTTAGCCTCCATATATTTGTAAATTTTTAGGCCTTCTGCCTGTTATTGATTTCCAACTTCAGTCCATTATGATCTAAGAAGGTGTTCTGCATGATTTCAAGCCTTTTAAATTTACTGAGATTTGCTTTGTAACCAGCATATTGTCTATCCTATGAGCACTTGAAAAAAATGTGTCTCCTACTGTTGTGGGGTGTAATGTTCTGTAAATGTCTGTTAAATCTAGTTCACTTATGTATTATTCAAATTCTCTGTTTCTTTACTGATCTTCCATCTAGATATTCTATCTATTAATGTGAGTCTGGAATTGAAATCTCCAACTATTATGGCAGAAGTGTCTATTTCTCCCTTCAGTGGTGTTTGTCTCATGTACTTTGGAAGCACTCTGGCTCAGTGCATAACATCTGTGATTGTTATGTATTCTTGTTGAATTGTTCCTTTTATTAATGCATAGTGTCCTTCTTTGTCTCTTTTAATTGTTTTACATTTGAAGGCTATTTTTCAGGTATCAGTATAGCTACTCCAGCTCTTTTCTGATTGGTGTTTGCATGAAGTATCTTTTCCCCACCTTTCACTCTCAACCTATTTTTGTACTTGGGTCTAAAGTGAGTCTTCTGTGACAGCATATAGATAGCTCCTGTTTTTTAATCCATTCTGCCAGTCTATGTCTTTGATTGTGGAGTTTAATCCATTAACATTTAATGTTATTTCTGTAAAGGCAGAACATTCTTCTATCATTTTGTCTTTGGATTTTATATGTCATACCTATTTTTTTTCTCTTTTTACTTTTACTGATAGTCTTCATTTCTACACTGTTCTGCAGACCTCTCTCTCCTGCTTTTTCCTATCTGTCTGTAGTGCTCCCTATAATATGTCTTACAAAGCCTATCTCTTGGTTACAAATTCTCTCAGTGATTATTTGTCTGAAAATGTTTTAATTTCCCCCTTCAGTTATGAAGGACAATTTTTCTGGATACATAATTCTTGGCTGAACTTTGACTTTAATCTATTTGTATCCTAGTGTCTAAGATGAATCTCTTGTAAGCAGCATATAGCTGGATTATACTTAATCCATTCTGCTGATCCGTTCTGTTTAATTGGTAAGTTTAGTCTATTAACATTCAAAGTTATTACTATAAAGGCATTTCTTGAATCCACCATCTTATCCTTTGGGGGTTATTTCTCAGATCTATATATTCTTTTCCCTCTTTCTTTTTTAAACTTTTGGTTACCCTTACTGGTGCTCTTCAACTTTGTGCCCTCCTCTGGAACTCCTGCTCCTGTCTTTTTTTTTTTTTTTTAGCCACCAGAAAGCCATTTAGTATCTCTTGTAGTTCCAGTTCTTGTTGACACATTCTCTTGCCTTTGTTTGTGTATGAAAATTTTAATTTCTCCCTCAGTTTTGAAGGACAGTTTGGCTGGGCACAGAATTATTGACTGGAAGCCTTTCTCTTTTGGGATCTTAAATATCTCATTCCACTGCCTTCTTACCTCCACAGTGCCTGTTAAGTAGTCCAAACTCAGTCTTGTGTGGTTTCCCTTCTACATAGTAAGCTGTTTTCTCTTGCTACTTTCAGGATTTTCTCATTCTCAGTCTGAAGAGAATTGACAGACTGATTAATATGTGTCTTGGGGTAGGCCTATTTGGAGTTCGTTGGGCTTCTTTGATTTGCATATTTATGCCTTTTATAAGGTGCACCGGTGAGGGTAGTGCACCCAAGGAACGTGGCCTGGCTTACTGCTTAGTCCCGTGCTCCCATCCATGCACTCCTGCAGGCTCTGCCACTCTGCACCTCCATGCTAGGCTCCAGCTTTCTGCCTTTCAGTTCCTCGGCCTCTGCAACCAGGGCTGCCACATGTGGTGCAGAAGGCTCTCCCAGGTCCGCCGCACTCCCGAATTGCTGCCTCAGTCACCCTCCTGTCCCTTCCCTACCTTTTCTGTGGAACAGGGCTAAGCTTGAGCTAGTCTATTCAGCCATCTTCCTGGAAGTCCTTGTTTTTGTTTTAACAGTGGGGAGGTGGGTAGGAGAATGGAAAAGAAGAATTCTGGATACAATTATTTGGAAGAAGAGTAGATGTAAAGAGTATAAACCCTACCTTTTCATCATCTACAGCAAATAGTTAAAAAAAGAAGAACAAAAACAAACAAACAAACAAAAAAACCAGAAACCTTTCACCCTTGGGTATCTTTCTCTAAAAGCCTACTTTCTAGCTACTAGCCTATTCATGGCAATAATTTAAAATTCACTTGGAATACCTTTCATGTCCTCTGAATACTACTATGCCCACTGTTGCAGCACATTCAAACAAACACCCTACATGGCTGGATAGGGCTAACCTAGGACTGATATGAGAAAGGCTTGCAAACAAGAGGCCAAGATGTCATTTCTCTGCAGGTAGGAATACTGCCCATGGTGGGAAGGACACATCTACCAAGCTGACCCCTATAAAAAGTTCACACAATATTTAAGCCCTCTAGCTTCCTATATTCTGGAGCAACTAGAACAAAAAATCTGAGAGGACTGTATGGTAGACCATGACAAACTCTGGGATCGGTCTCATAACTATTTGTTGAAGAGTGCTTTGAAAACTATTACTTTTTAAAAAATTTCTTTGCTTTGTATATATGTTATACTACCTAATAAAAAAGATTTAAAAAAAAAAAGCATACGCAAAAGCAGGGAATTTAAGTGTTTTGTTGCAAGAAAAACCTGGACTTTGTTGAGTAGTTTTCTCCATCATTTGCCCTCTCAAGGGAACCTTATCAACACACACACACACACACACACACACACACACACACCCATTGGTCTAGGCCATATCATAAACTCAGTGGGATTTCAGTAGAAACAGCAGGAAACTAGTAAAAAATGAAGTAAAAATAAACCAAGTAAATGTTTAAGGGTTCCTTTTGCACTTGGTTTGTCAAACCAAGGCTCAGTTTTCGTATAGGGGGTAGAATTCTACCGGAGTGTCTATTACAAGCCAGACAGCAGTGTATGGGTGTTTCAACAGCAGAATGCCTATCATCCACGTGGAAGACCTGGGCTCACTTCCTGCCCCATTCACTACCCTCAAAAATATAAAATAGAAATATGAAAAACAAATGTAAACATACCTTGACAGTAGTAGGCCCCAAAGTCAGAAGGAGACACCGCAAGATATATTTTGGAATGAACTCAGACTGGTGCCCACAGAAGGGAGAGAAAATAATTTTTAAAAACCATAAAATTTTAAAAAATAAAAATTAAAATATTAAAATATATAGAAATAATAATAATAACAATAAAATATTTAGAGAAAATATATTTTAAAAAGTAGAAAAAAATAGAGAAAGAAAAACAGCATCTAGGCAGAGAAGTTTCCCGACCTGCACTTACCACTTCTCACCAGCAGGGAGCACTCCGAGGCACCGCTTCCTTTCAGGCCTGCTGCTCCTGACTGCCGTCGAGGGTGGGAAGATAGCGGGCATAGCAAGGAGGCTGCTCCAGGCCAGCGGCTGCAGGACCGCTGGTCCTGATGTGGGACAGGAGAGTGGATGGCTGAAAACGGGGGCGGGGGGGGTGCGGGGATAGCTATTCATCTGCCAGATGAATCCACCACACACCATGTGGGACAGGACGGCTATTCGCGGTACCCAGCAGTGTGATCGCTCCCGGTTCCCAGAGTCCCACCTCGGGGCTCTCTACAGGCACTGCTGACCGCAGAGCCACTGGGAATGTTTCCCCAGACAGCAACTCGGACAGGCCAGAGCAGAGGGACAGTCAGCTCCTTCTACTCTGAGCTCTCCACACTGTCCGACCCCAGTGGGCATCATGGCTGACCCGACCCACCTTGCACTCCCCACCCCGAAACCACCCCCCTCCCAAGAATCACTGAAGACCTCTATACTCAACCCCCAACTACTGCAGTCCTTGTCTTTCTCTCCCTGTCCCCTATCTTGTCCCACAGAGCAGGGGGTAAATTCAGTCCACGTCACTGCACCATCTTCCTGGTATCCCCAATGCCTGGCAATATTAGGAGAGCCAGGAAACATTGCATCTCATGGCAAGGACTCTTGCCATCTATATCTGTGTGACCTTGAATAAGTTACTTAACCTCTCTGTGCTCAGTTCTCTCATCTGTAAAATGAGGCCCATAACTGTGCCACCATCCTAAGGACTGAATGGGTTAACACTGTAAAGTCCATAGAATAGGGCCTGATCCACATAAAGCACAAGATAAGCATGTAATAAATAATTTTGGGGATCAGGATTTCTGGCTTTATTAGCCCCAAGTTCTATTTAACAACATTCCTTTTACTGCAGGTGGTTCATCTCTCACTGAGGATCTTTAAATATTGGCTGGGCATCTTTCCATTCCTATTGAACATTTCTTTCTGCTCTGAAGCAAATTTGCTGTCCCTCAAACATCAAGATTTTAAGTCCTGCCACAAGGCCCAAAGGTAAAATTATAAAGTAAGATAAATGGAGTCTTTCAAATGTGAACTTCAGAATAATCCTGTCCCCACACACCCTGATTTCAGACATAGACAACACCAAACTTTCCCGTGGCTGACACATTTTCCTGGCAGCTGTAACCTGCTACTTCCTGAGCCCTTCTCTCCATCAAAATTTGAAACCTCTGGGTGTTACATGGGGGCGAGGGGGGGGACCGGGAAAGGCACTGCAACTGGAGCTGCGGAGGCTGTGTTGCCCCTCCCAACATGACTTCTGGAACCGCCCCTTCCGGATGACATAACTTCCGGAACCACCCCTTCCAGATGACATGACTTCTGGAACCGCCCCTTCCGGACACCTGACTTCCGGAGAACCTCCCCTTCCTGACGTCAGCTGACCTGTTTGTTTAAAAACTGTCGACGCACTCACCCAGGCGTAGACTTGCTTGTGTCGGTTGGTCTTGGATTCGGTGAGTTCTGCCCCGGAGCGCAGAAATAAACCTGCCCACTTTAAATTTCCCAGTCTACCTTTCTTCTTTCTCACCCTTTCACCTCCTAAACCTTTCACTGGGGTCTCTCCCCTCAGGCCCTTGGAGCAGGGAGGTAGTCACGGACAGGGAGATGATCACACTGGCCGATCTTGTGAATGTTTCTTCCTAAGTAGTAAAGCTGCTGATCTTGTATGATTAGAAAGCACATTCCCTAAAAGATTGGGAAAGAGTGGCTGCAGTTTTGGGGCATCCAGATTCCCAGCCAGAGGATAGAGTTTGGAGCCCCTGACCCTCCCTCACCTGGGCAGTTGTCAGCATCATGCGCACAGCAGGTGACTCTGCACAGACGCCATCTCCTTCCCTTCAGGGCCACATGACAGAGGGGAAACCCGAGGAGAATTTTCTAATTATCACAGCTTCTCACACTCAAGGATAAGAACTGGCAAGAGATCCAATTAAGTGGGTTCACAACCTAAATTTGGTTTCAGAGTAGATATTTGCTCCGTGTAAGACACATCAGGAGTTTTTGTTTTTTAAGAAACCAATATCTCTAAAGCTGGAATTTTGAGGAAGTGGTGGGTAGAAAAAAAAAGTCATGATTTGTTGTGTTGAGCATATTGTAGCTCATCAAGGTGGTATTTTAGTGTTTTTGGTTAGAAAAGTATATATGCTTATCCTAAAAGATGTATGAGTTATAGTAAATTGTGCAAATAAAAAATGAAAATCTCTCCCTCACGCAATTGGTCTCATAGAATTGTGTTCTTCTTTCTAAGATTTTCAGAAAGTATACGCATATGTTTGTATATATAAAGAGAACTCTGTTTTCCTTATGATGCAAATGGTCATACTCTATGCATTGATGTTCATTTTGCTTTTGGGCTATAACACAGATATTTCTTCAGACAGTTGAACTCATTCTATGTAATGGCCATGTGATATTCTACAGTAATCCTAGATGCTTTTGGCCATAATTTATTTAAGCATCCCATTACTTACAGACATTTAGGGTTTTCTCTCCATTGTAAACATTGTTGAAGCTAATGTCCCTGTACATATGTTTTTGCAAATTTGGGACTAGCTTGGTATTATTAATTCCTGGGGTTGGAGTTGCTAGATAAGAAGTATGAACATCTCAAATTTTGATCAACAGAGCCAATTTGCACTCCCAAAGTGGTTTGCAAATTGATACTCCCACCATGGCCAAAGATGTCTAGGTTTCTTTTAATCTTATCTAAAACACTTAGAACACTAAATGAAAGGTAAGTATATATAGCATCCTTAAGTGTAACTTTTAGACAAGAAAGTAACGCAGATATTTAGCACTTTTGAAGCCATAGCTCATCCAGTATGTTTGTTCATTTTTTTCTTCTTGGTGTTCCTGACTTGACTTCGTAATTCCTCAGCCTCATCTATAGTCAACATGAAGCAGCACTTACGCCAGAAAATGATTGGCCTCTCTCTTGGTTATGTAGCTTTGGCTCTTGGCCTGGTCCTAGCGAAAAGCAAGTCCTGGCGAGTGTGGGAATTTGACAGCAGCGTTGTTCCTGTAGTGTCCATTGGACTTTGGAAAGCTTGTCATGTTCAAATTTTGAACATGTCTGGTTCTCTGGTTGAGTTGCCAGTATACAGTGAGATCAACATGAGCTGGGTCATTTCTAATGAAATTGCATATGGGCAGGAGCTGATGTTGCTGGATAATTTTATGAAGTTAGTAGCCCTTGCGCTTGGCTCAATGGGTTTTTTCGCCCACTGGATCAGTGGTGAACAATATCCAGATTTCCTCCGAGCGTATTACCACAGGGCTGCCATTTTTCTTTTCCTCAGCTGTGGTTTTACTGTGGCTACAGTGAGCTGGAATTTCAGTGTGGACTTTTTTGGCCAAACCACCCTTAATTTTCCACAAGACTTTCCTATTGATAAAGAGATGCTAACGAAGAAACGCCTCTCCTATGTGTTGCCACTAGGAATCACGACTGCCTCCTTGTCACTAATAAGTTCTGCCATGCTTGGCTCTGGGAAATATTTAGCAAAACGGCAGAATCAAGTGAAGCCTATGACTTATGACCAAATTTTCTAAGTAAAATGTCTGGACTGAGAACTTTTAGTTTTTGAAATGGCTGTCAAGATTTTTCTTAAAGAAATTTCCTATTACACATAACATCGTTAATAATTATCTACATATTTTTAAAAAAGCATATTTGATATCTCAGAGAATTCTGAAGCTTATCTTCCTCTCTCAGCGCCATTCTGAAACTCTTTTCCTCTCTTTGAAAGTTTTAACTTCCTGGAATCTGCAGACAAACATCCTCTATATATACTGGGTCAAAAACCAAAGGCAGAGGGAATATAAGATGGTACGGTCTCTCTGGAAAACCATTTTCAGTTCCTTGAGTAATTGAACAGTGCGTTACTGTATAACACGGTAACTGTACTTCTATATATGTGTACCTGAGATAAATAAAAGCTTATGTCCATACAAAAATTTGTGCACTAATTCTTATAGCAGCATTATTCCTAATAGCTAAAAGGTGGAAACAACCCAGATTTCCACCAATGATGAATGTATAACAAGACGTGATGTATCCTTACAGTGGAATCGTTTATTTGGCTAAAAAAAAGATAACAAAGCTGTGATACTTGATACAACAGGGGTGAACTTCGCAAACATTAAGTGGAAGAAACCAGACTAAATTCTACAAATTATATGTGTCCATTCATATGAAATTTGAGAATAGAGGAATCTGAAGAGAAAGTAAGTTTATTAGTGATACTTAGGGCTCAGGGATGGGGAAAGGGGAAAGAAGGGAGGAAAAGGTGATACCATAGATTATGGGGTTCCGTTATCTTTCTTTTCTTATTAAAGAAGTTGTGCTTTTATAGAGAAAGCATGTATAAACTCAGGATTCCCATATACCACAGTATTTTTTTTTTATTTTAACAATGTAGATTTTATGAAAGTGATAAAATATGTTTACAGATGTAAATATACTCCCTTTTCACTCAAATTTTTATCCCTGCAAAATCTGCCTGAGGCTGTCTATTGCCTAGCACATTCAGTTTCATGGCTGTTTACCATGTACTGGTGTTTTATTTGTTGTTTTTTTTTTCTTAAATCCTGCTCTTTTCCAGTGACAGTCCTGTCATGTCCAACATCTGCTTCCACAAACTCTCTTGGTTTGGATTTTTGGGTGTGCATACATTGTTGCTATGCAAAGAAAGTACAGAATGGTGGTATTAGATTATTGCTTTGGGGTATTGCAAATGCTGTCCAGGTGGCCATATGCACATGCAAATTTTGATGGGCCCTTTTTGGAATCACTTGTCATTTGTGTAAATATTCTCGAGTCATGTCACCGTGCTTTATTTTTTGAACTTTTCTTAGGTCTGACTATACATTAGATTGAATGTGCTAATTCCTAACAGAAATTCACTTCCGGTTGTCTTTGGCTCTTTTCATTCCTTGGTGCAACAATGGCCATGTCTGGATCCCTAAGAACCTGAGACCCAGCCGCACCCTCAGGCAATGTCAGCCACCTTTTGATCCCTTTTTCAGCCAACCATCCAAACAAACTGTTAATGCCTTTTCTAACCCTTCGAGCTATAATACTGAATGCAGAGTCTCTGCTTAGCAGACCCATATCAATATATTCAGCCTGATCCAGCCTTATATTCCTCCCACCATTATCCCACACCCTTAAAATCCATTGCCACATATATTCCCCTGATTTCTGTCTGTTTGGAGTATGATGTACCTCCTCATGTATGATACTTTGTACCTCACCTTTAGCGGTCTGTTGGGACTTTAGTCTAGTTATAGGTCTGGAAGAAATGAGGGGTGGTGGGGGTGGGTCAAGAAAAGAATTAGAAGTATCTTCCAAGCCATTTGCTTCAGGGCATTCATTTGCAGTTTCATCTGGTGTAACAGGATTAATCATTCCAGGGCTAATCCCTTCAGGTGGAGGTTGGGTGGCCAACTCCTCAAGGCAGATTGGAGGTGGGGTGGCTGTGTCCTCAGGGCAGAATATTACAAGGTTATCTAAAGAAGACTCAGCATGACCTAGGGTTTCAACCTCTCCATGGACATCATTATCAGTACATATGTTGCCATCCCATTTTTCAGGGACCTGCTCCTTTCCAATCAATGCCCTCACTTAAACAGCAGACACCATGCAAGACTGAGATTTCAGTTTATGTTGTAAAGTTGCTACTCTAACAATAAGATTCTGAGTCTGATTTTCAGAGCTCTCAAGTCTATGGCTACAGTAAATAAGATTTTCCTTCAGGACACTCACAGAAATGTCTACATCTGTCAGACAGTGCTTAAGCTTCTCGTTTGAAGCCTTAAGCCCATCCCTTCCACTCATTAATGTATACAGTATATCTAACAACAACCAGCCAATATCTCTATAGTTGCTATTTCCACAAAACTCCATAAAGGTGTCAAAAACACTGCCCCCCAGAGCCTGGATTCATATAAGCAAAGCATTAGAAGAATCAAATGGTGATATTTTGACTATCTCTTTTGCCAACTCAGTCCATGGATTGGCAATGTCATTCTGATTATGGGAATCAGAGTCCTTAGTGCCTCTGAGTCCAATCACTTTAGAAAACCATTCATAGAAACCCATTTTTAAGATTCTGTTTCTTAAGAACCACTCCTGGTACCAAGTTGTATTAGTTAGGGTTCTCTAGAGAAACAGATTCAAGAGGAAATATTCATAAATATAAAATTTATAAAAAGTGTCTCACATAACTGTGGGATCATAGAGTCCAAAATCTGCAGAGCAGGCTGTGAAGCAGACGACTCCGATGGGGGGTCTGGGTGAACTCCACAGGAGAGGCTTGCCAGCTGAAGTAGGAAGAGAGCCAAAGGATTCTCTTCTGAATCCTCATTAAAAGGCTGCCAGTGATTAGATTAAACATCACTCATTAAAGAAGACACTCCCCTTGGCTTATTACAAATGGAATCAGCTGTAGATGTATCCAATGTGATCATGATTTAATTCTATGAAATATCCTCATAGCAACAGACAGACCAGCACTTGCCCAACCAGACAAACAGGTACTACCACCTGGCCAAGTTGACACATGAACCTGACCATGACAAGTCCTGGAAATGCCTTTAAACAAATCCTGATGACTTAAAAATTATTTTCTCCAGTGCCCAACACTCAGCACAGAAACTGTCTTGGAAAAAAACTTTAGTTTCCAGGTACCAATACCTCTCTAGATTGTCTCACATTTCCCCCTTTTCTTTTCCCTTGAGAAAGTTGGGATCATTTATTACTTGCCTCCCAATTAAGAATGGCCTTTTATTTCCGATCATTACTAATGAGAAAAAGAACTTTCTTTAATATTCCTGGAATAAACCTTGATGGAGATCTAGTCAAACCACCTCTAGAGAGATAAAGCACAACCCAGAAGGGGAAGGTGACTTGCAGGGTCAAAGACAGCCAGTGTCAAAACCAGAGCTGACACCCAGATGCCTGTACTATTTGCTCCTTTCCCTCCCTTGCTTCTCTCACAGTTCCCAGGAGCCCACCTCTGTGGGAGAAAAAGCAATGTTTGTATAGAATCCCCTCTTCTCCCATATATGCTGGACTACGTAAACTCTTAATGTTTGCTCCCTCAACCTTTTTCTCCAATTTTGTTTGTACAGATGAATGCATTTTATAGCTCTCCATTCTCATTTTTATTTTATTTACCAAAAACAGAGATCTCTGGCTTACTGTGCGTCAGACACTGTTCTAGATGCTTTACAAATATTAATTCATTTAATCCACATAACAGTCTTGTGAGATCAAAGTGAATTCCCCCCCACCCCATTTTACAGACAAAGTTCAGAGAATTCAAGCATCTTGCCAGTGTTGCACAGCAAGCCAGAAGGAGAAAAACGATCTAACATCCTTGGACACTCTACCTCAGGACTTCCGTTCTCAATCTCTAAGCAACCTCTGTTGACATTGCTGTAATTTAACATGTTTAAAGGAGTCTTACCATAGTTGGTGCTGTAAAAATCATGTAGATCAAAAAGGAAAGTATCCTTTCTGCTAGATATGTTCTAGGGTGTGACATTTCTAGTACTATTAACACAGGTTGCTTAACAGAATTTGGTTAATTATGAGAATGAGGATAAAGTAAGGGGAATGTCACCTCCTGCCTTGACCTCTTTGCCCCCAGTTCCCTGGAGCTGCTGCTACTGACAAAACCCTCTTTAGGCTCAGGCCCTTATTATAGAGCAGTTTTGCCAGAAGTTGCAGAGATATTATCCAGTGGGGCTTGCAATTAAGTCCCATTGCTAATAGAGCCAGTATTCATTCATTCAAAAACATATTTCCTGGGCAGGCAATGGTGGCTCAGTGGCAGAGTTCTCACCTGCCATGCCGGAGACCTGGGTTTGCTCCCTGGTGCCTACCCCTGTAAAGCAAAAACAAACAAAAAACCAAAAACAAACAAATAAAACATATTTCTTGAACCTCTCTTATGTGTTTGCCCTGGAGATATGCTAGTAATCAAACCACCCTTATGGAGTTTGGTTTCTGGCAAGGGAGACAGTCAAACAAGAAATCACTCAAATAACTAGAAATGTGCAAGGAGAGAAATGTAACAAGGTGCTTATCTAGTATGAGAGTGGGTGAGCAGGGTTGTCAGATTTGGCAAATAAAATACAGGACCCCCGTGCAAGGGTAGTTCAGTGGTAGATTGCTCGTCTGCCATGCAAGAAACCTGGGTTCGATTCCCAATCCATGCACTTCCCAAAAACCAAACAAGTAACAAACAAACAAACAAACAAAATTCAACAAATGGTGCTGCAATAGCGGGATGCTCACATGGAAAAATAATGAAATGTGATCCCGCCATACAGCATACAAAAAAAAAAAATACAGGAGCCCTAGTTAAATTTGAATTTCAGATAAGCAATGACATTTTTAGCATAAGTGCATCCCATAGAATATTTGGGACATACTTATGCTGAAAAAATGTGGAAACATTACTTCTTTGCAATCATTTTCTCAGCAGCCATCCTTCTTTTCACATCTTAGCTTCCTGACATCTTCACTGCCAGCATATATTGCTGAAATTCCAAATGTGCCCCATGCCCCCAACCAACTCATGTTATCATACAGACACTCTCTCTCTCATACACACAAATACACACACATACACAAACATCACACATGCAAAGAACAGAACGCTCTCACCATTGATGTAGAATTTTGTCATCCAGGTATCTCTATTTACCAGGGCCTCCGTGATTCGCCAGCACAGTGATAACCCTGACACTCCATGGCATAGGAATCATAAAGGAAAAAATCAATTTACATGCATCTGAGTTTGGGGGATAAGTTCATGCTTTTGATTTTAATCTTCTGCAGTCCAGCAATCTACTTACAGTATGGATGATAACTCCATGAGAGCTTTAGAATCAACACATCTTATCTCTACAATGCCAGTTAAGAAGCTTCTCCACACTGTGAAGTTTCCCCCAAATCACTTATTCATCACTCATGTTTAAGAGCTCCTCAAAGTCCCATGCCATCTTAACCAACTAAAGAAAATTAAAATTTGGATTATTGTACCTAGGCCCAGGGAGGAGTGGGGGTAGACAAAAGTAGGAAGTTCAGGTGCTCAAAGATAATGGTTTGGGTACATTATATAACATAGCCCTATGTTCAGGTAATAGAAATAACTTGGTAAAAATTTTTTTATATCAAATACTATACAGCATTCTGGTTTTGTGCTATTTGTGGAACCTCAGAAATCATATGCTTTCAGAATTGGGAGTGACTTTTAGATCACCTACTATTTTGAGATACAACCACTGAGGTCCTGCAAAGCTAAGTGACCCCAACAAGCAGGTATAGCATGCTCACTCTCAGTCTTTCCTAATGTTTCCCTGCAGGAAGATGACTGCTCGTTGATTTATTACTTCTCAAATTCAGGGTGCAGGTTAAAAAAAGGAGTTGTTTTGCAAAATGTTCTAGTCAGGAATTCAAAGTCATAAGTCTAAAATCCAGAAGGTTATCAAAAAAGAAATCCAGAAAGTGAGAAAGGTTAGAAAAACATAAGACACTCTGTCCTGTGTTAAAAGTTGCATCAACAAATGGTGAAGTGGAAAGAATGTGGCTAAAGCAAGAAAAGCTATGTTAAACAGTACTCGGACGGTGACGTGAGCACAGCCATCATTAGGAAAGGGTCCAGTGGTTTCATGGGCCCCATTTCCAGGAATAAACTCCTCTCACCTCCTTGTGTGCAGCATGAGAGGACCTCTTGGGTAACAAGGAACCTTCAGATGCTAAACAAAGGACAGTCACCAACAAGAGTTGATGGTGCAGAATCTTCTCACGGAAAACATTCAGTTGACCTTTAGTGTATCAGATTAGGCCCTGGAATGCCCAGTCATGTGTACTTTCCCGTAAAAAAGATCTCAAACGAGAGCAAAATTATAAATGGCATTTTCCTGCAAATGACTAAGAGCAATAGTCATAGGATGCTATTCTTTCCTGAAAAAAAAATGTTAAGATGGACTATTTATTCCTTTCTTTTCTTGTCTCAATACAAGGTTGGTGGGAAAATAAGATGGAGATTATTAAATTTTTCAACAAAGGAAAGGAAGGTGAGGGTGATAGACTGCATTAATTGTCCCAATTTTTCACCCTTCCCTGAATCGACACCCACTGTAGTTCCTCTTCCTAAAGGGTATATTTGTCTTCCTGTTGACTTTAGATCTGGCCACATGACTTGCTCTGACAAATGGAATGTTAGCAGGTGTAATACAACTAATGCACCTGGCAGGTTTGCCCTCTTGTGAGTCTGCCATGGGCATGAAAATAGCTTCCTGCAGGTAACTACTACCACTCAACTTGGGACCCAGAATAAACATATTGGGAGGCCTCCACCTCCATAAGAAGTCACAACCACTAGACACAGAACTTAAAACAGTTACCTGGGCCCAAGCCAACACTGCCTGAAGATTGGTGAGTGATAATGGCAGTCATTTAAAGCTAGGGGATGACAAACTATGGCCAGTATGCCAAATCCAGCCACCTATTTGAGCCACCAGTGAGCTATTATAGTTTTTACATCTTAAAGGGCTGAAAACAAAACAGAGGTTTATTTTCTGACATAAAAAAAAATGTATGAACTTGACTTCCAGGAAGATGGTTGAATAGAATAGCTCGAGATTAGCCCTGTTCCATGGAAAAGTTAGAGAAGGGACAAGAGGGTGACTGAGGCAGCGATTTGGGAGTGCAGCTGACCTGGGAGAGCCTTCTGCACCACATGTGGTAGTCCTGGTTGCAGAGGGCGAGGAACTGAAAGGCAGAAAGATGGAGCTTGGCATGGAGGCACAGAGCCCTCAGGAGTGCACGGACAGAAGACTGGGACTAGGAAGTAAGCCAGGCTGCGTTCCTTGGGCATGCTACCCTCACCAGCGCAGTGCCAAGGCCAGCAACTCACCCCACACCTCTTGGACCTGAGCCCTGTCACCTGCTCCCATTGCCCACACTCCAGGCACCCCCACCCCACTAGCCCCCAGTGCACGTACCTGCCCCACATATCCACCCCAAGTACAGCCCAACCCACTTCTCCTGCAACCCTCCCAAGTACTACCTTCCCCTCCCTGTTCCTTCCAGGCTGTTGTCAGCACTTAAAGGCTCCGGGCAATAATCTCCATACCTAGGCTACCCCTGCCCTCCTGCAGATAGTGTCACACAGCCTTACCCCATGCTCCCTGAGCTCTGCGTATCAGTTAATGCACTCCTAGGCCCACATATGTGCATGAGCCCCCAATCACATCATTCAGCTCTGGGAACCACACTTTACAGCAGTCTTAGAACCACACATATGCACAGCCCTCAGCCATGCTTCTCACTTCTGAGAGAGTGCTGACCTGCATAGCCAGGTCACATCTGCCACCAATCCACAAAGGTGTAACACCAACCTGCTGCCACAGCTCTACACATACGCACAAAAAGCCCATTGCCTTAGACTAGCACACACCAGAGTTACACCCCCCAGACCAATGCACACACACAGCTACATCCTCCCTGGCCACTGGGCGCCCATGTTCACAAGCTTCAGCATAGCATCCCCAACCTACGCCTATACCTGCCCTGAAACAAATCACCACACTGAGTATCCCACCCCATACCCTGCTCCCTGCTGTACAACCATCCCACAAACACAAGGCCTTAGACTACTGAAAGAAATCAACTCCCAAAGTAAATCAATCAAGATATTTATATGCCATGAAGACAGCAGAAGATCACTAAGCATATCACAATGCAGCAGATATAGCCCTGTCTAATGACCAAATTAAATCACCAGAGGAGACACAGATGTTGGAACAACTAATCAAAGGTGTCCATACAATTTTACTTAATAAAATAAGTGGGATGGCAAGTGACATAAAGGAAATCAAGAAGACAGTAGAAGAGCATAAAGAGGAATTTGAAAGAATAAATAGAAAAATAGCAGATATCAGAGATTAAAGAATCTGTTGACCAAATACAAAACACACTATAGGCACAGAACACCAGATTTGAAGAGACATAAGAAAGAATAAGCAATACAGAGGACAGGATAACTGACTTCGAAGACTCAAAACAACAAACGGCAAAAAAAGATGGAAAAAAATTGAATTGGCTCTCACGGAAATGATAGACAAAACAAAGTACATAAATATAAGATTCATGGGTGTCCAAGAAGGAGAAGAGTGTAATAAAGGGCTAGGAAGGGTAGTTGAGGATATAATGGGAGAAAACTTCCCAAATCTCATAAAGGCCATGAATATACAAGTCAAAGAAGCCCAGTGAACTCCAGACAGAATAAATCCAAATAGGCCTTCCCAAAGGCACATACTAATTAGTCTGTCAAATGTTGAAGAGAAGCAGAAAATCCTGAAAGCTGCAAAAGTAAAAAAAAAAAATCTACTACATACAAGGGAAACCAAATAAGACTGAGTTCAGACTACTCAACTAAGACCCTGAAGGCGAGAAGGCAATGGTATGATATATTCAAGATCCTGAAAGAGAAAGATTCCCAGCCAAGAATTCTGTACCCTGCCAAATTGTCCTTCAAAACTGAGGGAGATATTAAAGTTTTCACAGACAAAGAAGTCCTGGAAGAATTTGTCAACAAGAGACTGGCCCTACAAGAAATACTAAAAGGAGTTCTGCCAGCTGAAATAAAAAGACAGGAGAGGGAAGTCTGGAGGAGGGCACAGAATTGAAGAATACCACTAAGGGTAATATAAAGAATACAAAGAGAAAGAGGAAAAAGAATATAGAGAGCTGACAAAATTAAAAAGATCAGATGGTGGTATCAAGAAACACCTTTTCAGTAATAACTTTGTTAACAGACTAAACTTACCAATTAAAAAATGCAGGTTGGCAGAATGGAATAAGAAACAGAATCCAGCTATATGCTGCTTACAAGAGACTCATTCTAGAGTCAAGAATACAAATAGATTGAAAGTGAAAGGATTGAAAAAGATGTTGAACGCAAGTTGTAAACAAAAGAAAGCAATACTTTATTAGTATAGAGTAGTTATACAAATATTGGATAAAATAGACTTTAAATGTAAAGACATCAGGAGAGACATAGAACAAACTAGACAACTTAGATGAAATGGACAAATTCCTGGAAACATACAAACAAGCTACACTGACTCAGGAAGAAATAGAAGATCTCAACAAACCAATTACAAGCAAAGAGATTCAATTTCATCAAAAATCTTCCTACAAGGAAAAGCCCAGGGCCAGATGGTTTCACGGGGGAATTTTATCAAACATTCCATAAAGAACTAACACCAGCCCTGCTCAAAATTTTCCAAAAAATTGAGGAAAAAGGAACTCTATCTAACTCATTTTATGAGGCTAATATCATTTTAATACCAAAACCGGGTAACGACGCTATAAGAAATGAAAACTACAGACCAATCTCCCTGATGAACACAGAAGCAAAAATTCTCAATAAAATAACAGCAAATTGAATCCAATAGCACATTAAAAGAATTATACACCATGACCAAGTGGGGTTTACACCAGGACTGCAAGGATGGGTTCAACACAAGAAAATCTATTAATGTAATACAGTACATTAAGAAATTGAAAGGGAAAAATCACATGATCATCTCAATTGATGCTGAAAAAGCATTTGACAAATTTCAGCATCCTTTTCTGATAAAAACACTCCAACAGATAGGAATCAAAGGTAACTAACTCAATATGATAAAGGGAATATATGAAAAACCAACAGCCAGCATCATACTCAATGGAGAGAGACTAAATGTTTCCCCCTAAGGTCAGGTACAAGACAAGCCCAGTGTCACACTATTATTGAATATTGTGCTAGAAGTTCTAGCTAGAGCAATCAGGAAGGACAAAGAAATAATAAGCATCCAAATTGGAAAGGAAGAAGTAAAACTCTCATTATTTGCAGATGATATGATACTATACATGGAAGATCCTGAGAAATCTACAATAAAGTTACTTGAGCTAATAAACAAATTCAGCAAGGTGGCAGGATGTAAAATTAATGTGCAAAAATAAGTAACAGTTCTATACAGAAGCAATGACCTAGCTGATGAGTCAGTTAAGGAAAACATTTAATTCAAAACAGCAACTAAAAGAATCAAGTACTTAGGAATGAACTTAACTAGGGATATAAAGGACTTGTACACAGAAAACTATATAACATTGCTAGAAGAAATCACAGAAGATGTTCTAGTTTGCTAGCTGCTGGAATGCCACACACCAGAGACAGATTGGCTTTTAATAAAAGGGGATTTATTTCATTAGTTCTTCAGAGAAAAGGCAGCTAACTTTCAACTGAAGTTCTTCCTTAAGTGGGAAGGCACAGGATGGTCTCTGCTGGCCTTCTCTCCAGGCCTCTGGGTTCCAACAACTTTCTCCGGGGTGATTTCCTTCTGCATCTCCACAGGCCTGGGCTGAGCTGCAAGTGCTGAGATGAGGTCTGCTGAGCTGCTTCGGCTGTGCTACACTGAGCTCTCTCATTTAAGAACCAGCCAATTAAGTCAAATATCATTCATTGCAGCAGGCACACCTCCTAGCCGACTGCAGATGTAATCAGCAACAGATGAGGTTCACGTACCATTGGCTCATGTCTGCAGCAACAGAACTAGATGCCTTCACCTGGCCAAGTTAACAACTGAATCAAACTACCACAGAAGATCTAAATAGGTGGAAAGACATTCCCTGCTCATGGATAGGAAGGCTAAATATAGGTAACATGTTAATTCTTCCCAAATTGATGTACAGATTCAACACAGTACCAATCAAAATTGCAACAACCTACTTTGAAGATTTGGAAAAGCTAACTACCAAATTCATCTGGAAGGGAAGGAGACCCAGGATAGCTAAAAGCATCCTAAAAAACAAGAACAAAGTGGGGGGATTAACGCGCCCTGACTTTAAAACCAATTATAAAGCCACAGTGGTCAAAACAGCATGGTACTCGCACAAAGACAGAAGCACTGACCAATGGAATAGAATCAAGAGTGCAGAAATAGACCACCAAATCTATGGTCAACTGATTTTTGACAAGGCCCCTAAATCCTCTGAACTGGGACAAAACAGTCTTTTCAATAATTGGGCATGGAAGAACTGGATATCAATAGCCAAAAAAATGAAAGAGGACTCTTATCTTACACCGTACACAAAAATTAAATCAAAGTGGATCAAACACTTAAATATAATAACTAGCACCATAAAGCTTCTAGAAGAAAATATGGGGAAACATCTTCAAGACCTAGTAATAGTAGGTAGCTTCCTAAACTTTACATCCAAAGCACAAGCAACAAAAGAAAAAATAGATATGTGGGAACTCCTCAAAATCAAATGCTTCTGCATGTCAAAGACTTTGTCAAAAAGGTGATGAGACAGCCAACTCAATGGGAGAAATTATTTGGAAATCACATATTGGACAAAAGCTTGATTTCTTGTGTATACAAAGAAATCATACAACTCAACAACAAAAGAACAAACAACCCAATTATAAAATGGGCTAAAGATTTGAACAGGCATTTTTCTGAAGAGCAAATACAGATGGCTCAAAAGCACATGAAGAAATGCTCATTTTCATTGACTATAAGGGAAATGCAGATCAAGACTATGATAAGACACCACCTCACACCTATAAGACTGGCTGCTATTAAACAAACAGGAAACTATAAATGTTGGCGAGGATGTGGAGAAATTGGGGTACTTATCACTGCTGGTGGGAATGTACAATGGTGTAGCCACCATGGAAGACTCTTTGGCGGTTCCTTAGGAAACTAAATATAGAGTTGTCTTATGACCCAGCAATAGTACTACTTGGTGTATACCCAGAAGAGCTGAAAGTAATGACACAAACAGACATTTGCACACCGATTTCATAGCATCATTATTCACAATTGCCAAAAGATGGAAACAAATCAAATGCCTATCAACACACGAGTGGATCAACAAAATGTGGTATATACCTACGATGGAATATAATGCAGCAGTAAGACAAAATGATGTCCTGAAGCACATGACAAGATGGATGAGCCTTGAGGACATAATGCTGAGTGAAGTTAGACAGACACAAAAGGATAGATACTGTATGATTCCACTTTTATGACCAGCATAAAGGTATAATCAGAAGCTTATAATACAGAATATAGGGGACTTAGAGATACATAGAAGCTAGAGATGGGTGAACCGTTAACTAATGAGGTTGAACTCCAATGTAAGGAAATACAAGTAAAGGTGATTCTCTAGTGGGTCTATAAGTAATATTACCATATTGAAGATGAACAAGATTGAAAGGGGTTGTATAGACCTACGTGTCCCACTGATTAACTAGAAATCAGCTAGAAATATGAGTTCTCACAAGAATTATTTCAAAGACATGATTCTTGTATAAAGAGTGTTTAAGTCCAAGGTACAGGGAGAAAATTGCTATTGCATGCTATGAGTTATATTCAAAAGGAAAAGAGGCAAATAATGGGAGGAGAGAAAAAAAGTTAAGAGGAGGTTTAGATTTTCTAGTTGGTGAGGGTGTGTTTATTGGTTTTCTTTCTCTTGGGAACAATGAAATTATCCAAAATTGAGAATGAAGATGGACTGTGGACTTTGGGCCCTCTACATGATGCCTGATGAATGTAGATGGCTGAAGGATGCACTGATGGAGAAGTAAATTGGTGAACGATGGTGTATACTTATGAACGAAGGTTGTGCTGCTACAAAAAGGAACAAAGTCGTGAGGCATGCAAAGATGTGAATGAACATGTGGGACATTTGGTGAGACAAAATAAACCAGAAACAAAAGAACAAGAATGGTATGGTCACCTTCAGAAAATGCTTATAAGAAAATAGGGGCTTAGAACGTAAGCTTTTAGAGCAGACACATGAAGTCCAGAGTGGTGGTGATTATTTCTGGATTTTGAGAGGCTGTTTTATATATATATATAACCTGATATTTAGAGCTAAGAACAAAGCCAAACAGGTTGGGATTAAAGTAATTCAGAACATAGGGTTAAGGAAGACAGTGCCTATATTTTAGAACCACACATACTCTTTGAGACCAATGGAAGAAAGATTTATTTGATTTGGAACTGAAATTTTCTATAATGCACAATCTAATTCAACCTATCTGTATGGCTCATTTGAACAATTGAAACACAGGGAGCACAGAATAAGAGAGGTCTTTTAATCCTGTATAGATTATTGTAATGCCTGAATACATCCTAGAGTATATTAAGCAGATAATCAGAAAGTTTTGGACAAAAAAATATTGGCAAAATCCCCTGAGGGAGGGGAGAAAAATATGGAACTATTAAACCTTACCCTGATACTCTGTATCCCCTGATACTCTGTTAAACTTTAGGGACACCCAAATCAATAGGCCATGGCCTTGATCAGGAGGCTTACCTTTGTGAAGCTTATGTAGGTAGCAGAGAAACTTAGACTACTTATAGGCATGCCTAAGAGTTGCTTCTGGAGGACCTCTTTTGTTGCTCCGAATGTGGCCTCAGTCTCTCTCAGCCCAACTCTGCAAGTGAAATCATTGCCCTCCCCCACTACGTGGGACATGACATCCAGGGGTGAAAGTCTCCCTGCTGACGTGGGAGATGACTCCCAGGGATGAATCCAGACCTGGCACCATGGAATCAACAATTCCATCCTGACCAAAAGGGGGAAAAGAATTGTAATTAATGAAGTATCAGTGGCAGAGAGAATTCAAATAGAGTTGAGAGGCTACTCCGGAGGTTGCTCTTACGCAAGCTTCAGTTAGATCTTGCTACCTATCATAACCTGCCAACCCCCAACCAGGACTATTCCAGCCAATCCTAAAGAACCTCTAAGGGCAGTATATAAGATTCCACAAGGGTTCCATGCACTAGAGTAACTTTTCAGAAACCTATAACCTCCAGATGGGTCCCCGGTCCAGATAAGTCCTGAAACCTAGCCCAGCCTCTCCAAAACATCAGATAGTTCCATCTCCCTACCCCATATTAGTGACAGACCCTTCCAATATGAAAACTTTAGACTTGCCTTAGCCCAAATACCCCTAAAGAGAGGGGTGGAAAGATCAAAGGTGACAGTGGAGTCATATAGAGAAGATGGGATATAACAAATGAATATAAATGCTGAACTATTAAGTTGATATCTCTTTTAGTCTCCAGTATTTTAGAGCAGCTAGATGTAAAAACCTAAAATTGTGAAATTGTAACCCATGTCAAACTCTGAAATATGTTCTACAACTAATTGTGTTATTGTGCTTTGACATTCATAGCTTTTTTGTATGTATGTTATTTTTTCACAAAAAAAGAAGGGGGAAAAAGCTGTTTGTGATGCTAAAAAATATTTATGCCCTCTAGTCTCCTATATTCTAGAGCGGGTAGAAGGAAAAATATAAGAGGACCATATTGTAGCCCATGACAAACTCTGGGATCTGTCCTGTAACTACTTGCTGAAGAGTGCTTTGAAAACTATTGCTTTTTTATTTTTTTGTTTTTTATATATGTTATACTATACAATAAAAAGTTAAAAAAATATTATATGGGAACTAAAAAAATGCATGAACTTAAAATTCCAATGTCCATAAATAAAATTTTATTGAAACACTACCACTGTCATTCACTTATGTATTGTCTATGGCTATTTTGCACTATGATGGCAGAGTTGAGTGGCTGCATCAGAGCCCATATGGCCCGCAAAACTGAAAATATTTACTTTGGCCCCACACAGAAAATGTTTGTCAACCCTGCTTAAAACCACTGGGTGTTGAAATGGTTTGCTGTGCAGCAAGATGTGAGTGGGTTTTCTTCTACAAAAAAGTAGTAAATAATTATCAGTAATCACATCACAGTTTAAAATAACACAAAAATAGCAGAACAAGAGGATCTATTGGAATGAGCTATATATTCCTCAAATTGCTTGAGTGTATTTTGTGATGTTTCCCATACTTCTATGGATTACTTTGTATTCAAAGGCAGTGACTAAAAGAGAGGAAGGAGATACCTGTACAACACTTCAAACTCCAGAAAACAGTGGCACTTGTTTTCTTACATTGCACTAGGCTGTCTAGTAGGTGATACTGTAGCCAGAGAGGAGATCGAAATGTGTACATGAGAGTTTCCTCCTTAACCCTTGGGAGGTCTGAGACCATGTCTTATATGCCCTCTATATTCTCTCAGGGCCTTGCAGTGGGTGCTTAATAAACATGTGCTGACTGGGGACATATCTGGGAAGACATCATGGTCTTATCAAAAGTGCATGGGACTGAGAGTCCACAGGCCAGCGTCTATGCCTGTCCTTGCAAGTTACATGTGGGATGAACTGGCACCATTAATATTTTGATCCATTGCAGAACATCTTAACCAGCCCACTCTATTGGTGGGTTACAGGTGTGTGGTGACGGTGATCAACTCTCCATTCAGGCCAGCCAGATGGAACATGGGGATCATATTCCCCATGGCTGGTCCCCCAAGTTGGAAGCAACATTGACCTTTTGCCCTAGAGTGCCACAAAATGAGAATTATCTTTTCTGTGTGCCATGACATAAATGGTTAGGATGCACTTAGGGCAAATTGAGCCAGAATCTAAAACAGGAGATTATTTTAGTCTAACATTTTTTTAAAGCATAGGATATACACTAGGCCTTTTAAATTAATTTTTCACTAATGAATAATAATAATTAATGTCCTTGAAATTATTCTGGGAAGCTCATTAACCACCCTGGAGTTTAGGATTCTCAGAAATAAACAAATCAAGCTTAGTTCTTTCTTTCCACAATACACAGTTGCCTCCTTCCAGACTGTGATAGATTGATTTTATTGATAGTGCCAGTTAATAGCCCCCAAGTCCAGTCCTCTGCAATATCACTTTCCAAATATTCCCATTAAGAGATGGGTCTGCTTCCTCACTCTTGAACCTGAGCTGGCCTTGTAACTTAATTTGGCTAATACAATGTGGCAGTCCTTAAGAGGTCTTGAGGGCTTCCATTCTCTCTTATGGATACCCTATCGTGAGAAAAGCCCCAGAGAACCTGATGGAAGATTATAAACCATATGGAAAGAAGTTCACTTGACCTAGCCATGACTAACCTAGTCCAGCCTACAACCAGCCAACTTTCAAACATTTGAGAGAGCCAGCCAAGATCAACAGAGAAACCTGCAGGACCCAGAGCAGACAGTAGATGCAGCAGAAAGCCTAGATGAAACAAGACCATCTAGCTGACTCATACATGTGCTCAAAAATAAATGTTTATTGTTTTAAGCCACTAAGTTTAGGGTGGTTTGTTATGCATCAACTGCTAACTGAACCACAGACATGTTTATGTTACCCCCCCCCCATTCTAATGGAAGGGAAAATTATTCTTTTTCTCATTTCTCACATTCAAATATGCATTCATCTATGTCTTCAATAAGCTATTTTTAATCATATATTTTGTGTCAGACTCTGAAGCACACTCTAGGGAAACTGCAGTGAAATCTACTTGACCAATGGTTACCTTCAAAACTGCATCGTTGATGTTGCATCTTTATCTAATGACTTAGGGTCTAGTTCTATGTGAATATTTAACCATTACTGAAACTTCAACCTGTTCTAAATCTTAAATCATTTTCTCCTCCAGGACCCTGCAGCAAAATAAACAAACACAACAATACCATACACATACATACAACAACAACAATAACATTTTGTTCTCACTTTCTCTCTTTCCAAACATCCATTTATTCCTGCTGGGATGTAGGTGAGGCACTCTAGAGTACCTTCAAGATTATGGTTTATTAAGAAGCTGCAAAAAAAATCAACATTGTTAGGACCCAAACTGACCTAAACTACTTCATATGCCCTATTTCTGATCCATTTGGTGTGCAAAGACGTCTCTCTTTTAGTATATCATAAAGTTCTCCAGTCATACCACAAAAATCCAAAGTCCTTTACATGGTTTTTGATACCTTCTTAATTTGACTCAGTCTTGCTTTCCAATGTTCTCGAAAATTACCACTCAACACATCAAGGGAGTCACCCGAATGTTGTCCTCTTTCCCTTTGTCTATGCATTGCACACACTTACATACATACAACATACAGCTCCACTTTTGTGTGTGTGTTCCTACTACCTACACTCGTGAGGTTTTTATGGCAGTGGAAATCTCTAATTGATTTCTCCCCTCTTTAAATTCCTTGAACCATACAGGTATCTAACATAGGGCAAAAAATTGGTTTAATCTCACAGGCAAATGATAACTGATTGACAGACGCTGCCTGGAGCATGGCGTTGAAAGGTAAGGCAGTGTATAGGGTCAGCAGCAATGTGCTGTGATCAATCAGTGATGCCTGCCATGGACCTATCACAGAACGGTGGTCTCCAGGCCATTCTAGATTGTCTCATATTGCTCCTGCTTTCTTTTCCTGTCCAATTATAATTTCCTTAAAAGCAGGACCTATGTTTCACAGGCAAAGAGGACAATAGCTATCAGAAAAAAGCCAGTTTACAGGTCACTAATAGTACAGTGAAATTTCCAAAATAATTCCTAAATCTTTTACTAATACTTTAATCAAGAAGGAACATCTATACCCTGATGCAATCATTTCTTAAGACCTGTGTCCATCTCACTGTCATGTTAAGGAATTTTATTTTGATTTCTTCAAATCTGTTTGAGTAGAAATGTATATATTATATATTTGATGAAGCATAAAACATGGCCTGCCTCCCTTTTTAACAACCAAGAGTTTCCCCCTTAATAATCTTGGCCAAATTTCTAACTTGGTTAAAACTATAGTCTGTGAAAAGTTATACCATTTAAGATATTTTTTTAAGCAAATGCCTTCTAAAGATTTCTCTTTTGTATTTTTTTCTTCTAAAACATTTTATATTAAAAGAACCAAATTTGTCATTGTCGTGGGCACAAAATCATCTTCTTGTTTATCATAGAATGAGTCATACAAATTAGTTCTGGAAGAAATCTGCCCCCTTCCACTAGCAGTCAACAATTCATTTGCACAAAACACTGTCTAAAGTTTAGTTGACTTTTTATCTCAAAGCCACACGTGACTCATAAAATTTACTGACATTTCTATAACAAGAAATGAAGACTAAATCATTGGATGGCGTCAAATGATCCCATGAGCCTTTGCATTGTGAGGCCACCCCCACAAATGAAACAGCAAAGAAAAACAACAATTTTCCTGTTCAAATTGATTGTCCATGAATGGACCCAGATTTTCAAGTTGTCCTGTCAGTCTAATATGGCTATTTGCAAACCTGCTTCTGGGTAACTCAGAACAGCGTCACCATTCACTCATGTTTTCATTTGCAAAAGCATTTACTGCATCTCAGATCTACTAGTCACTAGTTGAGAATCTAACTGAGCACCTATTATTTCGCACAAGTTATATTTTGCATGTTTCTTGTCATAGAAATGTTTTCATCATTGCTTCTGAGAAGCACCTTTTCTTTACGTAAAAAATATTTCAAGTATCTGACTTTGAGTGTGCATGCAAAATTTTAGTTATTGTAATCACTATATGTTCCTTCAGTAAGAATTAACATTTACCTAGATCTCTGTTGTATTAGATTTATCACATATCATGATAAGTTCCTTTATTATTCCCAATAATCCTCAGGATAGGTCCACTTTCCCTCCATTTTGCTTATGATGACCTGGGAGTCTAAATATGTTGCTCCAGATCACACTGCTAGAAAATGGTAAAGACACGACTTGGAGGATTCCTGAGTCCAAAGCCTATGCTAGCTTTGTCTTCTTTTGCACTCTGGACCTCTTCTCTGTGATCTTCTCTGGCTCTTCCTCCAGAACTTTAAATGAAGGCATTCCGAGGTTATATTTTCAGTCAGAGCCTTTATCACCTTTCATATCTTCAGCTACCATTTCTAAGGTTATTTCTAGGAAGATAATTGTTAATGCCTAGCTGCAGCCCTCCCTCCAGACCTCCATATCCACACTTGCATAACAACCACAACAAAGTCACAAAATCTGAGAGGCACATAACAATATAACAACAGGTGCTGAATTAACTCCCAAGTCTCTGGATAAGCTAGAGCTGGCTGATTCATACTGGATTCTGTTCCATGTGCCATTCATCCTCCCCCTGGGACAAGTTCAGGTGTGTTCTTCTTCAGGGTTCAACAGAGCAAGCAGACACATGCAAGTTCTATTCAGGCTTAGGTTTGGAACTGGCCTGCTGTCAATTTCACTGTATTCTATTGGCCAAAACAAATCCAGAGCAAGCCAAAAGTCAAAGAGCAGGAAATTAGACTCTTGACTTTTTAGTGCATAGAACTTCAAAGTCTCTATGGAAAAAGGTGTGGATGCAGGGTTGGGTGAAGGCTTGGGGCTAATAACACAATTGAAACCACCAAGTTCTATTTTTGGTCTTATCTTCTTTTTAGGCTTCTTTCTCTATCATAAATCCTATCTATATCTACAGATTCAACTCTCATGTCTATGAATAAAGTATCCAAATGCATACCTCTAGCTCTCATCTTGTTCCTATGCTCCACACCCATGAGTTTGGTTTGACATCTTCATGCTAACATCCCTCCCCCGAGTACCTTAAACTCAGAATTTTCAAATCAGAAATCATAATCATCTGCCTCACTCACTCAGTCCTCCACCAACCTAAGCCAATTTTTCTTCCTGTCTTTGCAATATGTACTAATAGAGAATCTTAGTTATCCTGGGAAATCATCTCAGACCATTGACTTCCCCTACGGATAGCACATCTCTTACCTCTACCTGCTTCTTTCCCATTCCCACTGCCATCACCCTGGCCCAGCATCTCTTGACTTCTATGTGTGCCTCTATTTCCCTGCTTTGGAACTTCTAAGTAAAATAGGCTGTTTCTACCCAATGGCAAAAGTAGAACTAGCAAGTGATGGGGGTAGGAGGTGGGTACAGAAAGGCAGGTTTGGGCTTAGTAGAAGGACTAACAAGCAGGGTACTTAAGGAGAAAACGAGAAGGGTGATATAATGGGTAGAGCTTGGATTTTAACATCAAGTATCTTGGGCTCATAACTGTGCTCTGACACTACTAGTTGTATACTTTGGAGAAATTATTTAATCTCTCATGCCACGTTTCCTGAAATGTAAAGCAGAGATAATAATGGGATGTACCCCAATGGGCTACTGGGAGAATTTAGATCAGTTAGCACATGCAAAGTGCATAAAATTCATAAAATACAAGTACTCAATAACTGGGAGTATTATTGTAACTCTCATTACTAATAAAAAGGAAGTGATGTGGTTATCATTAGGGCAGAGAGAGCTAACTACTCAGCAATATCCTTGTTCTGGTTTGAAAGGTTGTATGTCCCCTAGAAAAGCCATATTTTAATCTAAATCCCATTTCATAATGGCAGAATAATCACTATTCAATACTGTATGTTTGAAACTGTAATCAGATCATCTCCCTGGAGATGTGATTTAATCAAGAGTGGTTGTTAAGCTGGATTAGGTGACGACATGTCTCCACCCATTCAGGTGGGTCTTGATAAGTTTCTGGAGTCCTATAAAAGAGGAAACATTTTGGAGAATGAAGGAGATTCAGAGAGAGCAGAGGAGAAAAACATAGCCACGAGAAGCAGAGTCTACCAGCCAGCAACCTTTGGAGATGAAGAAGGAAAATGCCTCCTGGGAAGCTTCATGAAACAGGAAGCCAGGAGAAGAAGCTAGCAGATGACGCCGTGTTCGCCATGTGCCCTTCCAGATGAGAGAGGAACCCTGACCGTGTTCACCATGTGCCTTTCCAGATGAGAAAAAAACTGACTGTGTTCACCATGTGTCCTTCTAGCCAAGAGAGAAACTATGACTGTGTTCGCCATGTGCCTTCTTACTAGAGAGAAACCCTGAACTTCATCGGCCTTCTTGAACCAAGGTGTCTTTCCCTGGGTGCCTTAGATTGGACATTTCTACAGACTTGTTTTAATTGGGTTATTTTCTTAGCCTTAGAACTGTAAACTAGAAACTTATTAAATTCCCCTTGTTAAAAACCATCCCGTTTCTGGTATTTTGCATTCTGGCAGCTAGCAAACTAGGACAATCCTCTTACCTTTTCTTTATGGGTAAACAATTAATACATGTTTCCCAGCATGCCTTGCAGTGAGGTGTGGCCATTTACTGGCTTCTGACCAATGGGATATAAGAGGAACAGCTGTGTGTTACTTTCAGATTTGGCCCATATACATTTCCCACACATGTTCCTCCAGAATGCTGGAATGGAGGAACCCTGGTGTGGCCATGGAAATGAAATACTGAAAATGACAAGAATGTCATTGGCCTGGGTCCTTGAATGGAGTTGATGAATGAAGCAGAGTTGGTCTAGCCTCCCTCCCCCACAACTCCACCCGCTTGAACTATGCTTGACTGTTAAATAAATAAGAACTGAATCTCTACTGTGTTGAGCCAGTAGATTCTGGGATGGATCATTTTTGTCCTGTGCATTATAGGATGTTTGGCATCATTTCTAGATGTGTAAGATGCCACTGACACACACCCAAAGTTGTGGCAACCAAAAAATGTCTCAGACATTACCAAGTCTCCCCAGGAGCACAAAATTACCCTGGTTAAGATACAGTGTTTTAGCCTACTCACACCAACATACCCATCTTCAGAGGCATTCAAGATGCTGTGCTCATGATCTCTTTCCAGGGGCTGTTGAGAAGAGAATCTTGAAGTGTTGAATTCTGTTCACAATCTAGGATCCCTTTCAAGGCTGTGATTTACACTAGGATTTATATTGGTGGAAGGGATCACATATATTCATCCATGAATAGATTCTTAGAGATCATCTGGTATAAATGGAAAAGAGGGCTGAGAGACATTGGAAACCAGGGCTCCTAACTCCCTGTTCAATTCTACTTGGCTGGCATGAGACTGAGATCATTTTCAGAGTGGATACATTGGTCCGTTTTATTATTCTGCAACTTTCTCACCAAATGAAATCATCTAGTTTATTTTAGTTTAAAGGAACATGGCCCCCAAAAGATGCTAGGAGGGAGGGACTAAAGGACAGCAGTTATTCACTATGTACTGTATATAACAATCTGTCAATTCTTTATTTACAATGACCAAAATTTACAGAGGAACAAAAAAATCTACCCAAGAATAATTAATTGATGTCAGGCTCTATTTACACATGTTGTTACTAACAACATGGCCTCCTCTGTCGAGAATTGATGCAAACCAGGCTCACCAACCTACTAACTCTGAAAAGGCTGGACTTACTCTCAAGACACAAAGTATCCCTCAGAAAAAGAATCCAATAGCTAGCCTTTTCTAGTGTTGGTACCTATGGCACAGTTTGAAACTATGAAAAATCTGAGTAGTCTCCCCCAACTTCAGTAGTCTCTTGATCTTTGAGCTCATTTCTACATTCAGAGAAAGGAACTCATTAATCCTGGGTCTTTCTATAAGATTGAATTCTCTAGTTTAGTGATTCCTAACCAGTGGGACATAGATGCCTGGAGCTGGGAGTGGGAGAATCCTCAAATTATATATGGGTATTGTACAGCTACAGAAAGCAATGAAGTCGTGAGGCATGCAACGAGGTGAGTGTACCTAGGGGACATTATGTGCTAAATAAGCGAGAAACAAAAGAACAAATATTGTATGGTCCCTTTCAGAAAATACTTATATGAAAATTGGGGCATAGACTGTAAGGTCTTATAGCAGTCACATATAGTCTGAAGCTGTAAATGTTATTTCTAGATTTTGAGATGCTGTGCTACATATGTATAACCTGGTATCTCCCTGGAACTCTGGTTATCTGAGTGACACTTAAGAATCAGAGTTGGAGTTATGCAGCTCTGAAAGTCAGCATTGCTACATATAACTGTTAAAGAAACCAAAAAAGAGCTCAGGCTTCAATTAGACATAAGAATAAAGCCGATCGGGTCAGAACTAAGGTAAATCAGAATATAGGGATAAGGTTGTCATTGTCGGATTTTAGAACATCACCTACCATATGAAATCAAAGGAGGAGAGGTTTATTTTGTCTAAAATCTAAATTTTCTGTAGCACATAATCTAACTCAACCCATCTGGATAGCTCATTTAAACAACTCAAACACATGGAGCCCAGAATGGAAATGGGGATTGTAATTCTGTATAGCTTAATGTAATATGCAGATATATCCAAGTATGTTCGACAGATAATTAAAAAGCATTGGCAAAGTATCTTGAGGGATGGGAGAAAAAGTATGAAACTATTGAGCTTTACCACTGGGGAATCCCTTGACACTGCGTCAAACATTAGAGACTCTCAATTCAATAGGGATGTTGATCTTGAGGCTTGCTCTTGTGAAGCTTATTTCTGTAGTGGAGAAGCTAAGCCTCCCTATAGTTATGCCTAAGAGTTACTTTCAGAAAACCTCTCTCATTGCTCAGATGACCTCTCTTTCTCTCTAAACCCAACTCTGCAAGGAAAATCATTACTCTCCCCCACTATATGGGACATGACATCTAGGGGTAAAAGTCTCCCTGGTAATGTGGGACATGATTCCCAGGAATGAGTCTGGCCCTGGCACAGTGGTATCGACAACACCTTCCTGACCAACAGGGGGAAAAGAAATGAAACAAAATAAGGTATCGGTGGCTAAGAGAGTTCAAATAGAGTCAAGAGGTTATTGTGGAGGTTACTCTTACACAAGCTTCAGTTAGATATTGCTAATTACCAAAGTTTGCCAAACGCCAACCAAAACCATTCCTGTTAACCCTAAAGAACACCAAGGATGCTATATGAGATTCTACAAGAGTTTTAAGCATTAAGATTACTTTCCAGAAACCTACAACCCCCAGATGGGTTCCTAGGCCAGATAAGCCCTGAAACCTAGAGGGGCCAGCCTCTACAAGAACATTAAGTAATTGGAAAATACTTAAGGAGAATTAGTCCTGATGCTTTGCTGTTCTGAGGTATGTATGTGTGTGCTTCTTTTAGACTATCTGCTTCCAAACCTTTATTAAATGCCAATTAGACTACACTCAAGCATTTAAAAGTCCAGGCTCCAAAGTTAAACAACTTAATTTTGAATCCTAGAGCTATGACTCTGCAGCTGTTTGGCTCAAGAGAAGTTATTTCTCTAAGCCTCGGTTTCCATATCCATAAAATGAGGTTTTTTTTTTAAAAAAAAATGATATGAACTTCTATGAGTGTTGCAAAGTTTAAATGATATATATATATATATATATATATATATATATATATATATATATAAGGCATCAGTTCAGAACCTGGTAGACAATAAATACTAAATACATGACAGTTAGCTTAACATCTCTTCTACTGCATCTTTTCATCTATTCCCACATCTTTCTATGGATGACATTAGATTAGCAGCAGGTAAAACACAGAACAGTCAGTTAAATTTGAATTTCAGACAAACAAGGATTGTTTTTTAGTATAAATATCTCCTAAATATTGGTTCTAGGTAGGCTAAGGGAAGTATGTTTTCTAGAAACCCTGTGTGCTGGTTTGAAAGGATGTATGTCCCCTAGAAAAGCCATGTTTTAATCTAAATCCCATTTCATAAAGGCAGAATAATCCCTATTCAATACTATATGTTTGAAACTGTAATCAGATCATCTCCCTGGAGATGTGATTTAATCAGGAGTGGTTGTTAAACTGGATTAGGTGATGACATGTCTCCACCCATTTGGGTGGGTCTTGATAAGTTTCTGGAGTCCTATAAAAGAGGAAACATTTTGGAGAATGAAAGCGATTCAGAGAGAGCCAGAGGAGAACAACACAGCCACGAGAGCCCACAAGCCAGAGGCCTTTGGAGATGAAGAAGGAAAATGTCCCCCGGGGAGCTTCGTGAAACCAGAAGCCCAGAGAGAAAGCAAGCAGATGATGCTTTGCTCACCACGTGCCCTTCCAGCCAAGAGAGAAACCATGACTGTGTTCACCATGTGCCTTCTCGGATGAGAGAGACCCTGAACTTCATTGGCCTTCTTGAACCAAAGGTATTCCCTGGATACCTTTGATTGGACGAACTGTAAACTACCAACTTATTAAATTCCCCTTTTAAAAAGCCATTCCATTTCTGATATATTGCATTCTGGCAACGAGCAAACTAGAACACCCTGGAATTCACAATCTCATTGTCTTAGCAATATCAAATGTTGCATGGAATACACTTATGTTAAAAAAAAAACTGTTTATGTGAAATTCAAATTTATCTGGGCATCCCATATTTTTATGTGCGAAATCTAGCTATGCTACACTAGATGAATGTGTTGATCACATGGGCACACAAGTCTTCAGGTTTTGTGGATATAAGTTTCAGTTCAGTTTTATAAATCTCTATTAAAGATTTTATTAAGCATTGTTGAATTTCCTTCAGGAGTGTTGGGTGAAAGATTCATGTCCTTGTATGGGTGATCATAACAGAACAGGACCCCGGATTCTGAACCCTTGTTTGAGAAGGGATGGACTATTGAGCTATTTCTTCTACTTATAGGCAGTGGGTTTTGTGTCTTTCTGGGACATAGTTATATAAAATATTTGCTAATCTCTCAGTACAGTGAGATGAAACACTGTGAGTGAAGTTTAGCTTATCTAGGGCACCTCTTCCCATTCCACTCAGGCACACATCTGAATCAGCCCAGGCATGATGTAGGCTCTGCTGATCCTCACATTTCGCTGCCTGCCTTTTACTAGCAGGGTTGCCTAGCAGGATCCACAGGGTTTCCAAACACAGAAAACTATATAAGAAGTTGCTTGTCCTTTTAATCTACACAATGTTATCAGTGCAGATTCTTCAGATGCTTTGAAAAGACCACATCGGAAATGAAGTTGTGAGTTCCAGGGCTTCTAAAACTAAATAGCCCCCAACCTACCTAGAACCAGTATAGAAGGCTCTTTACAAGACAGAACACAGATCCAAGATGGTAATGGCTTTGACTCTGGGACAAGTACGTCAAGGTTTCCTTAAGCAAAAGGCTGTATTAAGCTTTGGGGTCCTCCACCAAGTCTCCAAGATATAAACAAACAACAAATCTGAAACTTTTAGCTTTACCTGCACCTATGTCTAAGCTTGATGGTGTAAATTCTCAAAAGATCACTGAAACCAACCCAGTAATGAAAGAGAAAGCATGTCCAAATCAACATGGCTGGCATTCCAGACTTTCTACAGGAAAACATTAACCAGGAAACATAAACCAGGAAACATCTCTGCTTTTGATGTGACCCCAACATATCTACTTTTACTTTCCTTGGTCTCTTGTTCCAAAGGTAATCTTTTGAGTCTTTAGCTTGATGTCTGAAAACATAGTAAATGTTCGATAAATATTAAGTCTTAGCACAATTAACAGAAACTGTCACATGAAGCTTAAGGCTAGTAGACTCCAAGCTGAATTTTCAGTGTCCCCTATAATTCAGACTTGGACTAGAGGTAGTTCACAAATCACACGCTAGAACAGTGCTTCTTCAACACTATAGTGAAAGGCCACTACAAATTTGTTTATTTTCAATCCACTGCAGATTTATACTTTTATAAAATGGAATAAAAATAAATTACAAAAAAATGAAAAAGGCATACAACATACAAGCCCATATTTTATTAGAGCCAATGGACATAAAATTATGCTGTTAAATTTCTATAAAATTCTCCAAATCTTCATTCTTTCTTGATTTGCTTATCTTACTACATATCTGTAACCCCTTGATTTAGCACTATCAAATGTGGGAAAGGGAGAGGAAAACAAATTTTAAAACATATTCATAATATAGACCTAAATCAAGAGTTACCTCTTGAGTGCTTTCTAAACGTTCAGTCACTCACTCACTCTTTCATTCATTCCCTTATTCACTTATCTAACAAAAGTGTATTGCATACCCTACTATGTGCCAGATACTGCTCTAGGTGCTAGAGATACAAGTTGCAACAAACTATAGTTCCTATATCCTTAGGTTCATGTACTAATGGGGAAAGGGGGGGAAACAAATTAAAGAATATGTTTACAATATAGTGCCTGATATTTAAGTGTTATAAAGAAAAGTAAAGCACAGACTTAACTTGGTTTCCTCTTCTCAACCACAGAACAGAAGAAATATTTGAGAGAAACGATTTTCTCAGTTCTCCCAAGGGTAATGCATAACTACTACCATTCTAGAATTTAGAGGGGCTAATCCATTATCCACAATGGATGATTTAGGGAATAAGGTCTTAATTCTCAGTTCTCGGCCTGAAAGAGAGTGGCCTGGACAGTGCCTTAGATGCTATTTGAGATAATGTGTTCGGGGCAGCCTCTCTAAAGATTAAACAGAGATTTAAAAGGAATAGAAGAGTGAGTCACGTAGAATAATTCAGTGAAGTGTATACCAGGCAGAAGGAATAGAAAATACAAATCCCCCAAGAAACAGTGACCTTGTTGAGTCTGAAGAACAGCTGGGAGGTCTCTGTTGTTGGCAGGGGTGGGGTTGGGGGTGGAGTGAGTAGAGTGGGCAGGGGAGGGGGTGTAGGAGGGGTGAGTGAAGGGCAAAGCAATGGCAGTTAGGGCAACTTGTTAGGGCTAGAAGTCAAGAGTGTTCATACCAAGCCTTACTGGCTGACCGCTTCATTTGCAGTTCAGTTAAAGCACAGCCATCCTACTCAGTTGGGTGTATATTTTCATTCAGTTAGAAATGAATTATCTGTGTGATGCTCATCTTTCTATTTCTGCATGAAGTACTGTGACACATTAAGGCTTAAATATGTTGATGGAAAAAATAAATGCATGAATGAATACAGGGTTTCTCAATATATTATCTCATTAATTATTTGCCACCCACTGAGGAGGCAGGTATGGTATTATTACCTATATTTTTCAAATAAAGAAATCAAGGATGTTCACCAATTTGCCCCACAGTCACAGTCTTACAATCATTTAGTGCAAAGGCATTCTAAATTCAGATTTATTTGTTTGATTGACTTCTGATTTAGGCTTTTTTATACCCTAAATTTCCAATCATGATCCATAGAACAGAAAGATTAAAGATTTCAAATAATATCACTGTATATCACAAGGCTTTCCGAAAAAGGTAGATGCAAACATGAACATTTAATTTGCTAAATCTGGGGACTGACTGCCATCTCCTGGCAAAATGAAAAATAACATCAAATAAAAATTGGCATTCATTAATCTAGGATGCCCCAAAACATCCATCCTCCATCCTCCCCATCTCTCAGTAGCCTCTTTCTTTCCTGGATATACTTTACATTCCGGTATTGAGCTTGGCTTAATGACAAGGGTTACTATTTCGTGCTAGAAGAGTTATTTTAAAACATGAACGGATTACATATCTCATTTCTGTCTGTCATTTGTTGCTTTAAAATTTATTATGATCCAAAATTATTTGAATATATAGAGATTTCATTTGTTTTTACTTCCATCTATCTTTGGATGGAACATACCTTATACTCATTTTTCCATTCGGTTATTAGTCTACAGTATGCCAGGACCTTCCTATATCCATATAAAGGTTTATGTACTAGGATTATATCTTCATTAGTCACATATGCTGAGAATATGATAGCTGATTGGTCTTATTAATTAGTAGTTAGAACTTATTTTTAAAGTCCATGGATATCATTAGCCACTGGCAAACATACTTAAATGAACAACAACAGAAAATCACTGTCCATAAATTCATGCCAAACTCTGAATATTGTTAGGATTTTAACAATCTATTAGTTTTCCCTGGACTTCTGAAGATGCATATATTTCAACTACAAACCTCCCAGGTATTCCATGAAGACTGGTCAATTATTGTAGAAAGAAGACAGTGACCATGCTGTAGTGAAATTCATTCTTAAAAAAGATTTAAACTGCTGTAAGATTTTAAGTATCCAGTCAAAATGCATAAATATGAGAAATATTTAAAATGCTCATCCCATGGGATAATAGTGATATGATGAAAAAATATTTTTGATTTTCAAATGTCCCCAAGTAAACACAACCAGGAAATATCAGAGCAGTATCATCAATTCTCTCAGCTCACTTCAGGGGTGTTAAGTTGGGCTAGGCTTTTAAAACTCTGTAGGGCAGTGTGAAGAAGGCAAAGAAAAGATCAAACTGGTTTTTCTCAGGGGGGAAACACACACACACACACACACACACAGTGAATAGCTATCTCCTGAGCCTTGAGCTTCTAGTCATACTCCTATGTTCCCCCTTTTGCCCAAGATCCAGACAGCTGGCTGCCGTGTGACCCATTAAAGTCAAATAGATGTAAGATTATTCAGATTAAAAACCCCTTATTAGCACAGTACTCTAAGTCCTGCTGCTCTAAACATGCTCTCCCAACAGTAACCTTAGCATCACAGATATGAAAACTGCAGATTCACGGACTCTGCAGCAGTGCCAAAAAAATTCCCCAAGTGCCAGTATACATATTAACCTTGGGGAAGCAGTGCTCTAACCAAGTAAACTATCAGGGCATCTGGGCTACAACGAGCAGAGCCTCTAAGGTTTGTTTACTCTTCAGTATGTGGGTAAAGGTGACAGATGGATTTTTAGACCTTATCGATGTTCTGTTTTATGAGAAATGAGAGGCAATTGCACCACTGTGCAAACCCCTGTTTTGCCCTGGGAGAATCATGACAAAGGGCTCTGTAATACTGCAAATGTAAAGCTGGCACACATCCAAAATCCTTGGGACAAACTATGATGTTTCCTAAATACAGATGTCTCTTGTTGCAATGCTAAACATCCAATAATGCACGTGTTCTGTTTTTAACCGAATCACTTCTTTGTAATTTTCAGTACCTCTTTAGATGATTATTTTCCTTAGCAATGACGACCTTAAGCTCAGAACACTGCAAATTTCCAGTTACATGTGTTTTGTGGTGGACATTTATTTGACGTTTGCTTTGTGTTCCAACCTTTGGTTGTATTGCAATATTGTGAGATGTTAACTGTCAGACACGGTTTGTGCAAGTCGGTCGTTAAACAGTTGGTAACTTGAAATTGAACATGATGGGAATAATTACAGTACTGAAATTGGCAAAAGCTGCAAATCAGGCCTTTCTTCTCCTCCCTGTTTGGGAGAGTCAGTTTACGAGCACAGTACTGAATTTTGGTAACTTAAAAATGGCAATATGATTCCAAAATTAAAGCTTCTATTCCATTTTTTTAAAAGGCAAACAAATACTACTGATCATTAAGTTTCAACCATTCTTGAATTCCTATCAAAAATGGGGCAGCACCATTTAGTGCGTGAGGGGTTTGTTCAGGGCTTCTCTTATCTGTGAAGATAGATGATGAGACAGAAAATATTAAACATTTTTGGTGCAGTTAAGATATCCCAGATGGGAGATAGGAATAGGGTAGATATTGGGTAACTGGAACTGAAGGGATACAGATTGTACAACGAAACTGATTGTAAAAATTCAGAAATGGATAGCACAATACTACCTAACTGTAATACAATAATGTCAGTACACTGAATGAAGCTGAATGTGAGAATGATAGAGGGAGAAGGCCTGGGGGCACAAATGAAATCAGAAGGAAAGACATACGATAAAGACTGAGACGGTATAATCTAGGAATGCCTAGAGTGTATAACGATAGTAAGGAAACGTACAAATTTTAAAATGTTCTTGCATGAGGAAGAACAAAGGAATGTCAATACTGCAGGGTGTTGGAAAATAGATGGCAATTCATATTTTAAAACTTTTCCTTATATGTGAGACTAGAGCAAAAATGTTTATCTGGTACAAAATTTATATTTTGACTAGTGCATTTCCTAATATAACTTATGTAGACAGCTTAATTGAACATCATAAGTGCATGGAACCTTGAGTAGGGCATGAGATTTTGTAAGTTTGTTCAGAACGATGTCCCAATAAATCCTGGAAGGATTTGAACAGTGAATAAAAAAGCATTTGCAAAGTTCCCTTGGGGGAATGATGAGAAAAGGGGAAATTCAACTTCCCCAAGTAGAGAATTCTTGATATTCTCACAAGCAGTGGGGACAACCAAAGCAAAAGGTTGAGCCTCCAATCTTGGGGTTTGTTCATTTGAAACTTAATCCCGCAAAGGACAGGCTAAGCCTACTTAAAATTAGGCCTAAGAGTCACCCCCAAGAGAACCTTCTTTGTTGCTCAGATGCGGCCTCTCTCTTCAGCCAACACAACAAGCAAACTCACTGCCCTCCCCCTCTCTACATGGGACATGACTACCAGGGGTGTGGACCTTCCTGGCAACATGGGACAGAGTCCTAGAATGAGTTGAGACTCAGCATCAAGGGACTGAAAAGACCTTCTCGACCAAAAGGGGGAAAAGTGAAATGAGACAATGGAGTATCAATGGCTGAGAGATTCCAAACAGAGTCTAGAGGTTATCCTGGAGGTTATTCTTACGCATTAAATAGATATCACCTTTTTGGTTAAGGTGTAATGGAGAGGCTGGAGGGAACTGCCTGAAAATGTAGAGCTGTGTTCCCGTAACCATGTTTCTTGAAGATGATTGTATAATGATATAGCTTTCGCAATGTGACTGTGTGATTGTGAAAGTCTTGTGTCTGATGCTTCTTTTATCTACCTTACGGACTGATGAGTAAAACATATAAATTAAAAGTAAATAAATAATAGGGGGAACAAATGTTAAAATAAATTTAGTAGATTGAAATGCTAGTGATCAGTGAAAGGGAGGGGTAAGGGGTATGGTATGTATGAATTTTTTCTGTTTTCTTTTTCTTTTTCTGAATTGATGCAAACGTTCTAAGAAATGATCATGATGACGAATACACAACTACTTGATGATATTGTGAATTACTGATTATATATGTTAAATGGAAAAAAAAAAGAAAAGATATCCTAGATGGGAAATTTTTCCTAATTTAAGGCTTGAGTATTCTCTAGGTATTTTATTGGATTTTACTAAGTATTTTTTGATCATCATTCAATCACCAGTCTGTCCACTCTACTATCTAATCATGCCTCAAATCCATCAGTCTCTCTCCCTCCCCATCATCATTACCCTAGACCTAGCTACCATCATGGATTCTTTCCCTCCTCCTCTTTTCTTCTCCACACCTTCTTTAATCACGAGAACTGTCCAATCACCTCTCTCTCCATGAAAGTGTCTTCTCATTGTCCTCATTGCTAACATCTCAACTTCTTAACAGGGCTCACTAGATCCTCTCTGATCTGCTCCCTGTCTATCTTTCTACCATCGAAGTCTGCCTCTTCCCCCTAGTTCTCAAAGTTCCAGGCACAGGTAACTTTATTTTAGTTCTGCCAACTAACCAGGCTCTCACTGCTTGGGGTTTCATTTATTGCGTTCCTTTTTTCTGGAACCTGTTCATCAACTTGTACAGAGACCCATTTCAGATCTCACCTAAAGGAAATACCTCTGTGGTATGTACTATATCATTTGGTACACTTGTAATTACTCACTAGCTGCTTTAATTTTCCCAACAGACTGTCACCCTGATGGCAGAAACTATGTCTGTCACCCCAACCCCCACCCATGCCCACACCCAACACCATGGCTGGCTCAATCAATCTAACGACCCTTCAACTAAGACAAAACCAATTCATCTTAATAGTTGTAAAAGCACACTTACATGCATTTTAAGAGATAGCTGTAGATTTGTAGATAGTATTTTTGAAACCAGCTAACCTGTCAAAATGAAGTTAATTAGTAGTTAAGAAATGGCCAATTTGTCACCGCAATCTGAGTACCTCTTGGGTCTTCCCTGTCTCAAATTATTCTCCCACCTAGGTCCTATGCAACCTTAGTTCAAGGAGAATTTCTTTGAACTTGCACTGATCTTTTCATATCTGAATGTTTGAACCCACTTCATATCGAATTGCTTAGGCCTTGGATACACAGCATTAGCATAGCTAAAAGAGTCAGTAAATTGCTTCCTTTCTTCAAGTAATTCATGTTATCCATCCCTCCATAACTGTTTCTATAATCAGAATTATGCTCAACTTTATTGCTTCTTATTCCTAATTGAGTTGGCTGCCTGTTTTTTGTATAGAATGGTTTTATTTATTTATTTATTTATTTATTTTTGCATGGGCAGGCACCAGGAATCGAACCCATGTCTCCGGTACAGCAGGCGAGAACTCTGCCTGCTGAGTCACTGTGGCCCACCCGGTTTTACATTTTTAAATGGTAGAAAAATTCAAAAGAAGAATAATATTTCATGATATGTGAAAGTCTTATGAAATTCAAGTTTCAGTATCCACGAATAAAGTTTTATTGGAATTCAGCCATGCCCATTCATTTACATATTTTCTAATGTTGCTTTTATACTCCAATGGCAGTAACTGTGACAGAGGATATAGGGCCTGTAAAGCCTAGAATATTTACTGCTTGTTCATTTATAGAGAAAGTTTGTTGATCTGTCTGCCTTCAAAGACAGCAAAGCTGCCAGATGGGAGGGGACTGAATTACTACGACTAAGGCTGCATGACAAATGCCCACATTGGTATGTAAGAGAGAAATGAGCTTTCATTGTGTTATCCCTCTTGGATTTCAGGGTTCGTCTGTCACAGGATACAGATTACCCCAACTAATACAAAGATATATTTATCTTTATTTGATGCCCCAGGATGGGGGGTGGGCAGACAGGTGAATGAGACTAAGTCAGGTCAACTGAGTAAAGGAGATGTAAGAGTGCATATTTTAAAAGAGATAACATTTTATGGTTTGCATTTCACGGTGCTTACATCTTGCTGGGCTACCAATGTGAAGAGAGAAAATTTTCAGTATTTTAAATCATATTGTGACTATATCACCTTTTTCCCACCAGATGGCGCAAAGAAGCCTTTTGAAATAGTGCGGGATCCTCAAGAGGTTTTCAATTTAATTAAACTGGTATTTATTGACATCTGCTGTATAGTCACTATTATTGCTGGAGATACTGAAAAATATATAAATCAGAGACCTTCCTCCAAAGAACTCATCACTGGTTGACTTACAGTAAAACAAATATATAAATCTATTCTCATTTCAATAAACTTATTGCTGGTTTGATAATTACTTAAATTTGGGGCGTTTTTACCCACACCCACGCACAAAGTGGGTCCCACTTTGTACCAGCATAATGCTGACCTAAAACTCTTTGATCATAGAGGAGAGACATGCCCCTATCCTTGACCTTGAAATACATCCCTATTAATGACAGCCACTGACGGGTAACATCTTGCAGTCATTTTCTGGTGCTTACCACACTTCACTCCAAATACACCATGCAGCCTTCACAAGAGATCTGCGGAGTGATGATGGGAAATTGAGTTTTTTGTTGTTGTTTGACTTGAACATATCACATATTTATACTCTCTGGGACGTTAATCAGGGTCATCTTTGCATTATACCTGCTATCACATGTAAGCTAGAGCACTATTTATGAGCTTCTGGAGTGGAGCCCCACAACCAGTGTCTGCATCAACATAGCTGGGCATGGAGATAAGAAGGCAGGTAGCAGAGACAATGACAAAGAGTGAGAACTGCATCCTGCGGGTAATTAATGAACTACTGAAAACTTTTGCTTTCTTGGAAAGGTCACTGTGGTGTGGAGAAAGAATTGGAGGATTGAAGGGGTCAAGTCTGGAGACCACTTTGGGGAGCGATCCACTCAAAAGAAAGTCATAAATCGACTCAGGTGATGTGAACTTTATCTATTAGGTGATAGTTCCTGCCCAATAGGGGAGGGGAAAAAACGCATATGTGCAGTAGGCAACTAACTTAAGATGCAACTCTGGCTCACCTCTTCTTAACTGCAGTGGTTCAGCCAAGTTCCCTTGAGCCCTTTGAATTGCAGCTAATTTGATGAGCGAAATGGAGATGCCACCCACCTCACTAGCGCTGTCATGGGAATAAATAAAACAACATAAAAATAAGTTGCTTGATGGCAACTGGCAATTGGCAGATGAGCAAAAAATTTTTTACTGGCCCCAGGGATTCCATTCTAGGGAATTCTTTAGCTGTTTTACATCTATGCTACCCCTATAGAACACCACCTTGGGTCTCTCAGCACCTGACAGCCATGATATAGGGCAAGATTTCTTAGCTTCAGCACTATCACTATTTGGGGACAGATCATTTCTCTGCTACCTGTGAACTGTAGGATCTTTAGCAGCATCCCTGGTGTCTACCCACTAGGTGGCAGCAGCACCCCCCAACTCTACTTATGACAACCGAAAGTGTCTCCTCCAAACATTGCCAAATGTCCCTGGGAAGACAACTTGCTCCTGGTGGAGAACCACTGGTCTAGGACGGGGTCTAGGACAGCCCTATCCAATAGAACCATAATGCAGGCCACAAATGAGTGACAATATGTAATTCAAATTTTTCTAGCAGCTGCATTAAAAAAGTCAAGGATTTCGATGCATTGTATAGCATGTGACTAAAAGTTTAAAAAGTTAAAAGAAACAGGTGAAATAAATTTTTAAACTATATCCTGTTTAATCCAATATTTCCAAGATATTATCATTTCAACATGTAATCAATACAAAAATTATCAACAAGCAATTTTATGTTATTTTTTCATATCAGTCTTTGAAAACCAGTGTGTACCTAACCCTGACAGCACCTCTCAGTTTGGACTGGCTGCCTGTCGAGTACTCAGTAGCTACATGTGGTTAGAGGCCGTCACAATGGAGAGTGCAGGGACAGGATCTTACAGTGTGCATTTTTGTGTTCTGATATCACCTTATTTTCTTCCCCTTTCCCTTTATCTCCCTAAATCCTATTAATTTTATAGTTTTAACTGTAGGCTGGAGCTGTTTCTCCAAGTATGTTTTTTTATTGCTATGAAGTGTGGAGAAATCAATTATAAACAAGTGACACCTCTCTCCATTGCCTCCACATAAGGCCACTGCCACCCTTGTTGGCCTAAAATACCACTTTAATTTTACCACCCTCCTTCCTGAGTATCTTTTATCCCCTACATCCCCCTGTGCCCACAGAATTCTTTCTCTCTTCATCATGCCTCTCCACTCTCTGATGGCCACTTGCTTTCTAGAATCATGTCCTACCTACATGGAGACTCAAAGCAGACAGGCTTATGGCTTATGGGCAAATTACTTACATTTTCTATGGCAGGGGTCAGCAAACTTTAAAGTGATATTCTACAAATAATGTGGTCTTGACCAACATTCGATGATTAATACCTGGTACTTACATGAGGCTGTTTGATTTACTTATGCTTAAAATAATGAGCTCTCTTACTGAAACATGCAGTCCTCAGTGGGCCACCTGTGGCTTTTTCAACTCAATGGTCAACAGCTTTGGCGCACTATAAAAGGGTGCTTTTCATAGCATCTGCCCTTCTTCAGGTCACTATACTGTTTCTTCACATTCCGCAACCACCTGCTTTCTCATCTCCATGCCTATCTATGTTGAAGCAGACACTGATTATGGGGCTGTATTCCAGAAGCTCATAAATAGTGCTCTGGCTTACACGTGATAGAAGGTATGATGCAAAGATGACCCTGATTAACGTCCCAGAGAGTACAAATCTGTGATATGCTCAACTCAAACAACAGCAAAAAAAAAATTTTGACTTCCCATCGTCACTCTGCAGATCTCCTTCAGGCTGGAACTTAAAACTCTACTGCAATGACTCTCGCAAGTTAACTTCAAGTTTTTATTTAAGTTTGTGTCCTTCTGACCATCAATATGATGTAATTTGCTCATCATTTATTCATTGTGTAAGGATTTTTGTCAGCATCCCTGTGAGGTCTTATTTTAGCTGGGCTTCCTTTCCCTAACCTTGAAAATCCACAACATAACATGCAGCAAGGCTGGGGGTGCAGAGCCTGGTGAGTGAGCAGAGCTAACCAAACAGCGTGGAAGGTGGGGCAGATACTGCTGCTGCTCACTACAGCCTCTCAGAACTCACTGTTACAGTATGCACTGATGACATCCTACTGCTCACATCTGCACACATCTGCAGCTCTCGGCCTCACAGCTCTCTCTTGGCCAGAGAACATAGGATGGAAGAGAAGTGCTGAGGAGCCAGTGTTCTGGATGTAGCTCTCAGCAAATAGTACATGGGAACTGGAAGATGAATGTCCCAGCTTCCTCGCCCCTTTGCGTGGGATAACCCAGGGGTGTGTTCTACATTGGCTCATAGGGTTCCTTACTGGGTTTGTGTCCCATTGCCAAAAGAGGAAATTTGCTTGATAGTACACCCTTTATTGAATGCTCTCTTTCCCTGTCTCATGCCCCTCCTCCTCCACTTGCATTCCCCAAATAAATCTCTTCAACTCGGATCCTTAACACAGGGCCTCTTCTGCAAGACTTCTACCCCAAACATGCTAACTTTCATTTAGAGAGAAAATTCTGTTGCTTTGTGAAAGATAACCATTAAGTCAGAGATAAAACCCTAATGACAGCTGGAAAAAAAATTAACTTGTGGTGTGAAAATATGCACAAGAGAAAACCATATTTCTGGAGGGAAATGTAACTAGGAAAAAGCAAAGAACCCATACAATTATGTCCATATGACTCTGATATTTGAGTTTTGTAGTATGAAGTATCTACCAAGGATAAGTGGTATGTTTGAACTCTCCTAAATAATAGAAAAATAGGATTTTGCATACAATAAAATTCCCACTTAGAAATTTCTCAATAGAAAAGATTCCAAATTTCTATACATAAATTCTTCAGTAAAATGCAACGACTGTTGCTTTTGGTTTTCTAGGGTTGACAGAATGTTCTATAACAATCACAAGCATTTCAGGCATAGATTCTTTTTCCACCCATGTTGGAGACAGGGAGTTCTCCCCCAATACCTGTTCTCAATTTCTGGCACAGTAACAGAGCATTCAATATTTAGCTGGCACGTACACACCTAGACTAAAGATTAGAGCCTTCCTTCCGGTTCTGTATGTCCACATGATTAAATGCTGGAAAATTAGGTGGCAATCTAATTCTCCGTGGCAATGACAGAAAATCTGCCTTAAGAGACGGTGGTTCTCAACTGGGGGAGATCTGTCCCCCAGGGAACATTCAGTAATGTTCAGAGATGATGTTCATTGTCACAACTGAAGTTGGCTATTAGTATCTAGTAGGTAGAGGACAGAAATGCTGAGCAACATCCTACAATGCACACGGCAGCCCCCATAGCAAAGATTTATCCTGTCCACAATGTCAACAGTGCCAAGGTTGCGAAACCTTGAGTTAGACATTGGATTTGAAACAAGAACTCAGGAACAATTGCTTCTAGTTCTTTTGAGCTCTGGCACAGAATCCAAGTACTTGTGCTTTCCTGATAACTACAAAGCAGTAAGACATGGTGCTGGCTCAGGCCATGGAATTTGAAGCATCCTGAGTCCTGAACTTTGGTTTAACCTGATTCATTTTTCCTGTCATTCAGTAAATCATTGTTCTCCAAATGCTCTGGCCTTACACCCCCTGACACTTGTTAAATTATTGAGGGCCCCAGATGGTTTTGCTTATGTGGGTTTTATCTACTGCTATTTATTAAGTTAGAAATGAAAATGGGGAAAGTTGTGAAACTCAATAATACATAAACATGCATTTGATTAGCTCTCAGCATGATGACCTCATCACATACCAGGTAGCATCTGGAAAACTCCACTGTACACTCATGAGAGAATGAGGTGTAGAATACAAATAAGTTCTTAGTATTATTCTAAAAATAATTTTCACCTTTGAAGAACCCCTGAATCTCAGGAACACCCCTCCCCTATTAAGGGTTCTTTAGAATATGCTTTGAGAACCTCTGTCTAAAGAAGCCACTTTAGAGGCCTAGACAATAGAAAATATTTTAGAATCCTTTTTGCCAGAAAGGGGTCTTTCTTCTTGTAAATTATGCTCATCAATCTGGTAATGAAAAGGGACATTCAGATCTTGAACTGTTTTTCTCTTTGCTTTATCTAGCCTTCATAGTTGAGCACCTCCCCAAAAAAGTTTTCTCTAGGAGAAGAGCATGTCAAGCTGTGTCCCATCACCCCTTCCACCTCCAAAATCAACTGTCCAGAAAAGAATCCTAGAATTGTTTTTTTCTTTAGAAGATTTCAGGAGAGCTTCAATATTTTGTCACTTTTTTTCCTATTTAATAAAGAGTTGACTTCTAGAGTGTGCACAATAACAACCAAATAGGAAATGTCTTGTAGAGATTGCTCTGTGCAGTCCCAAAATTAAGACATCAGTAGATGGAAACCAGTGGTTTTTCAAGAAATGTTCCTCATTCTTAGAATATTAAAGTATTTCATTTTTTTCAAGTTCATCGAGATACATTACACATCATACAAACAATCCAAAGTATAGAATCACTGGCTCACAGTATCATCACACAATTGTGAGACTTCACTTTTAAACAATCATTTTTTCCATCTCTTAATATTCTGGCCACTTGAATTTTAGCATATAATTCCTTAAAACCAACCAGTTATAAGCTAAATATAGACCAGGGTTTCTCAACTGCAGCACTATCTTATACACTGTAGGATGTTACCAGCTGTCCACTGAATTGAAGGATGTGTAACAGCATCTATGGCTTCCATTTTCTAAATGACAGTGGTACCCATCTCACCCACCTCCAGATGCAACAATCAAAAATGTCTCCAGACATTACCAAATATCCCCTGGGGACAAACTTGCCCCATTCATGAATCACTGATACAGGTCCACCAATTTGCCATTCAACTATCAAAGAAGTGGGTCATTGAGATAAGTGATTTACTCATCACATGCAAATTTAGAAAACTTGAAAATAAGACCCTGTAATTTCTTGGGAGAATCACATGAGAGCTTTGTTTCACTACTGTAAATTCAACTTAAAATTACTGCACTGATTCCAAGAAAGGTAATTTCCTTGTGATTGTGCACAACTGCCTACCCATCCTGCTGAACAGATGACCCTGTAGTGACCCACACAGGCACCAACCAACTTAGACACGTGGAGGTCAGTGTTTTCTTCCCATCCTCTGAGGAAATATTTCTCAGAGACCGAAAGAACAATGCCCTCTTGTGAGCTAGCATACAGGATCTCACATCAGGGAATACCGTCATTCAATAAATGTTAGGAGTACCCAACTGTTGCCAAGCACTGTTTTAGTTGCTGGAGATACAAAAAGGAATGTGACTTTACCCTCACGGTGAAGAAGAACACAGATCATTCAATCACATTGACCATAGCTTCATGTGTCCCCCACCCTCTATTCACAGCAGCAACTCTTTTACACCTGAGGAGAATGAAAATCAACAAACTTAATTGAGATAGCTAGCCAGAAGACCAGTGATCTCTAAGCTTATTGGATGTCTAAGGGCAAAAAATCTGAAAGTGCAATATTTTAAAGAATTCAATTTGAAAATGTACTAGGAGGCCAATATAATAGCTTGAGAAAGCAGCTGGTAGGGAGAGGAGGGGTCACTAAGCTGCAGGAGACCTCAAATTTCCTCCTACTCCATCACCCAGTTCTAGAATCCTCTTATGAACAATAGTGGCAAATGATAACCCTTGTGGGGGATGGGGGTGTTCCAGAGCTAAATTAACCATGTGAAAAGATAACTGTATTTCCTTCACCAGAAGACTAGTCATTTTGATGTCTTCCAGATTGAAAGAGTGTCCAAACCCTTTTTAAGGTCTCCAAAGGAGACTAGCTCCAACCCACCACCCAGTGGCTTCCATTGTTAGAGTTGGCTCATTGGCACCAGGATGGTCCTCAGATAACACATGGACAATTCTATAGAAGGATGTTTCTTTAAAGGAGAGCAAAGCGATCCTTCACATAAAGAAGGAACAGAGCAATGGTAGGGTGTTGAAAAGAGTTCATAAGCAAACTGTTTCAGCAAACTAATGTTTTTCTGGGCTGAAATTTATGAACAACATGAAAGTCATCTGTTATACTTGTGCAATCCATGCCAGTGGAGAGACAAACAGCTGTTGTAGACCAATTGCAGGGAAGAAGAACTGCAGTCTGTGATACAGTACGGCACAGTTGTGAGTGGTTTCTAAACACTGTCTGGCTGTGCTCCTCTCCCAAGTGCCTGTTTGGAGTTCCACAGGCGTGCAGCAAGCAGCATTCGCCACTCCATTACAGGCTGCAGCCTTCTTTCTTGTCTCTGTCACCCAGAACATGTCACAAAGAGTGGTTGCTTCTTAGCACTGTTACTTAACTAGCTGCATGATTGCAGGCAAGCTACTTAACCTCCCTGAACATCAATTTCCTTATCACAGAAATGGGGATAATAATAATATTACCAACCACATAGAATTGGTATGAGGATTAAATTGGTTAATATTTATAAAATTCATTTAAAATGCCTTATAAGTGTTTGGCATTCAAAATGTCTGTTAAACTGAACAGAAGGCCTTTCAATATCATGCCCTAGAATGGGAATGAAACAGCTTTTTGTAAACAATTTCTGCGTTCTAAGGTTATGTGTGCATTTTTCCTACTTATATTAAGAGTGTGTGTTTGTTTTCTGGAACTGTAGAAAATAATTGAGCAAATCATTCTTTCCTTCACTCTCCCAAAGGAAGAAGACAGCCCACTTCAAGTAAACCTTATTTCAGTCAGCTCATTTGCTGAAAGCCAGTCCTTGTGCCAATAGTATTACAGAGGGAGAAGGGGGGACAGGAGGGAGAGAGGGATGGAATAAACATTCTATGGCTTATGGATAGATCATGCTCACCCCATCCTCAATCTGCCCAAATTCAACTTTGGGGATTGGCCTTCAGAAAATCATAATGGGTGGCTTGAGAGCTGATTCTCTCCATTCCCTAAAAATGGGTTTGTTTACTCCTCTTTCCTTTCATCCGTGTCCCATGAACACACAAACTGTCAAATCTCATACCTGATCTTAAGGCTGGCTTGGAAAGCCTATCTTGAGGATGAAGAGTCTGTGAGTATAAGATGCTAAGTTCAAGAATCCTCCAGGCTTGACAATGAGGGGCTGAAGCTGCAACCCCAGGCATCAGCTGGCACAGATTAATCTTTGAAGCAACCACCTTAGTGACTAAGTCAGCATGCAGACACGTTAGAATATAGGACGGGAAGGGTCTCTTTCAGGTAGGAAGAAAAATATCATATTTGGGGGTAACCAAAAACAATGACTTTCATTCCTCTGGGTTTCAAATGAGCGATGAAGCAATGATCTGATAAATGAAGCTGGTAGAGTTTACCCAGAGATGAGTGTCTGTACATGCTAACAGAACTTCAAAATGGCAGAGAATCTAGACAGGAAGCCCTTAGGGCTCCTAAGGAGTTCCATAAAGTCTTCTTTTTATATGAAGCTTCTCAGTTAAATTTCTTAGTGGCTTTGTTTATGTCAAGGCTCCTTTGCTTTATCAAAAAGGGGGTGAATTTCTATAATTTTAGAATAATGGTTCTCAAACAGGGGTGACTTTACTCCCCAGAGGAAATGTGACAATAACCAGAGACATTTTTGGTTGTCACAATTAGGGGAGTGCTCCTGGCATCTAGTGGTAGACACCAGGGATGCTGCTAAACCTCTTACAAGGCATAGCACAGCCCCCACAACAACAAATTATCCAGGTCCAAATGTCAGTAGTGCTGAAATTAAGAAACCCTGTTTAGGGTACATGACTGACTACTGCTATTTACTGACAATGAACTTAAAGGATTTTGATCAAAGTATCTCACTAATTGCTAACAACTCCAAGAGGTAAGTACCATTCTCCCCAGTTGTGGCTCACAAAAACATGGGAGCCTACTATTGTCAACAAATGAGTAACAAAGCTGAATCTAAAATTGGTGTCTGACCCCAAAACCTGTACTCCTCTATAGAATGCTATATGCATGGCTCAGAAAGTCTGTAAGTAATTGTGTGTGTCTGTGTTTGTGTGTGTGTGTGTGTGTGTGTGTGTGTGTAGAAAGACAGGAGAGAGTTTTATATTCTAATGCTAATTTTGTTTAATCTTGTTAATTTTTAAAATGCCTCATTAAAGTCAAGTTTCCCCAAGGAACAGAGCAATGCAGCTGAGAACATATTCTTTTTATAGACATATTACCAACTTTCAAAGAATGGGATACAAGGAAATTTCCTTAATCCGAAAACCATATCAAGTATAATTGATCATTTAAAAGGTACCACTAACTTTAGGGCTCCCAAAAGCCCTTTCCATGTATCTCAACTGGTTCAAACACTTTTAGTTATGTGCAATGGCTATGAAGCATTAAAAGTGAAACGTACAACTGTAAAAGGTGCATTGTCCATGCAATGGATAATACTTAGGAAGAGATGAAGAAAAGTAATGAATGAAATGATAAAAACGAGGCCATGACTATAGGAGCTACACTGGTCTAATGTTTATTTGGGAGAAACTAACATGTTTAAAAGCTTAAAATCCAATGATCTGCTGGCCGGACTTAAGTCATAGGCTACAGATTTGCCATATATGGGACAAGGTGGCAAATGTTTATATCATGCCAAATATCTGTATAGCCTTAAAAATATGACCGAGAATTCAACAACTCTAAAGGATAGGTTATACCTGTTTTTGAATGGATGTCACAACCGCTTTATTTCTGAGGTTTAAAAAATCTGACACCTAAAACAAGCCGCTTTTTAAGTCTTTATTATGTTTTTTGATGCCCTGTTTTCAATGGGGTTCACTCCAAAATTCTTCTTGTTGATTTGCTTCAATCAAGGGTCAACTCCAGTATCTTCAGTTCTCCAGTGGTAATTAATTTCACTGTGATGCCTTGGTCATTTGAATGGTGTGATTTATGTCTCATGAATAAATTGATTCTCTGTCAGCCTTTCAGAACCCAGCCTATTAGTACCCAGTGGTAAGAAGATTAAACATTTCAACAAATAGAGGAAATGAAATACTTTATTCTAGGCTTACATAATGCAAGTTTTCCAATAAGGTTGAAGTTATTTGGCAGAAATTAAAGCATGTTATCTCAAACAAACAAAACCTGAAGAAATTATCTCATTGGTCTGAATCTTCAACACCCTGAAATAAAAAATTTTAAAAAGATAGCTTATGGTTACCTATCCTGTTCAGTTGGAGATGCATCACAGTGTTGGAACTAGGCAATCTCTCAGATGTGCCACCTGGGGCAAATGCCTTTCCTTCTCTGACTTACTCATCTGTAAAATGAAGGAGGCAGAGGTGGGGGTTCTACATGATATAGGAAATGATTCTTGGCAATTATAAAAGGCCTATTATTCCATAATATAACTTTATATATTATTTATATACTTATATATATTTGTTTTAGTTTGCCAAGGCTGCTGGAATGCAATACACCAGAAATGGACTGGCTTTTATAAAGGGGATTTATTTAGTTACAAATGTACAATTCTTCCGAGGAAAGGCAGCTGGCTTTCCCCAGGGTGATTTCTTGCAGCATCTCCAAACATCTGGGTCTGTGTTAGCTCTGAGCTCTAAGCTGCATTGTGCTGGGCTGTGCTGAGCTGATGAACTCTCTTCTGGCCTCATTCTTTTAAGCCTCCAGCTAATTAAATTAAATGTCACACATTGCAGAAGGCACACCCCTTAGCCAACCACAGATGTAATCAGGCATAGATAAAATTCACATGTTGATGATAAAGCCACAGCAATAGAACAACAGGGCACCATCACCTGGCTGAGTTGACACCTGACCCTAACTACTGCAGTGTCTACCCGTTGTCAACTTGGCAACTATATACATCATGTTAAAGCATACTTAATCTCTAAGTACAAAACAATGACAGACATATTTTTTACCTAACACTGCTCATCTGTCCTGTATATAATTCACCGAATCTTTCCATATACAAAATACATTCATTTTATCACAATATAACAAAAGCCTTAAATCATTCCAATAACAATACAAATACAATACCAACTCAAAAATAGTACAAAATCTCATCAAAATCAGTTATAGGCATGGTCTCCCCTAAGGCAAAATTATCCTCTGGCTGTGGACCTTTGAACTTAGAGCAAGTTATCTGCTTCCAGTATACAAAAAACAACAGTCATGGGATAAACAATCCCATTGCCATAAGGATAAATTGGAAGGAAAACAGGGGTCACCTGACCTAAACAATTCCAAAAACCTGCAGGGAAAACTCCATTAGATTTCGAAGTCTGAGAGCCATCCATACTTTCCAAGGGCCTATGCAACAGCCTTGTTCTCTCCAAATGTTGGAGGTGATGGTGCCCTGTGGACTTAAATCATCAGCATGTGAATTTTATCTAGTCTGATTACATCTGTGGCCAAGTTGATACCTGAATCTAACTACTACAATATTTATTTATTTATTTATATTACATATTTATATATTATATACATCATATACAATATATGATTCTATTATATAATTCTCCAGAATGAGAAAGAAACGTATTTGTTAAACCAATGTTTAATTCTGCAAACCATAATACCTTTAACCCCACTGACCTCAAAGGCATAGTGAGCATTTTAGTTGCAAATATTAGATTGAGCCAATGTTCTATTAAATTCACTAACCCTTACATTTAAAATACAGAAATTCATATACTTAGATAGTTTCTTTGCTTCAAACTTTTGCATGGTAGGAACGAATTCTCTCAGAGAAGGCTTTGGGACTTTTTAAGAAATGAATTTAGGTTTCAAAATGATCAATCAATTACGATGTTGAGATTATAAAACAGACACATTTGTAAAGCAGAAGTATGAGCACGTGAGTCAGATGGACACCCTAAACCTAACCTTTATTTCCAGTTGAAATTTTGAGGAAATTAGGCCTTAAACCTGAGTCTCCACATCTCTCAAGCAGGACAAAAATAGCCTTTGAACAGAGTTGTTCTGAAGACTGCATGAGTGGATGCATTTAATGGTGTGCCAATGGCAGCTCAATGTAAGCACTCCAACATGCACTCATTTTATTATTCATCAATCACACATGTTTCAATTTCCTAGGCTGCTAAAAGCAGATACCATGAACTTTATTGGCTTTAACAGTGGTAATTATTAGCTTACAAGCTTACAGTTTTGAAGCTGAGAAAAATGTTCAAATCATGGCAATGCTTTCTCCCTGAGGAATGACCACTGGTGATCTTTGGCTTCTCTGCCATGTGGCAAGGCACATGGCGACATCTGCTGGTCTCTCCTTTCTATTTTGGATTTCGTTGATTTCAGCTTCTTGCTTCCAAGGCTTTCTTTCTCTTTGTTTACATCCCTGTTTTAAAGGACTCCAGTAAGAAGATTAAGAGCCACCTTGAATGAAGTGGGTCACCCCTTAGCTGAAGTAGCCTCATCAGAAGAGCCTACTTCCAATGGGTTCCCACCCACAGGAATGGATGAACTTTAAGAACACGTTTTTCATACAGTTTCAAACCTCCACAGAATATTTCCTGCAAGTTTAAGAAAGTGAATTGGAAAAAGAAATAATTATGGAGTATGATTTTGTGAAAGGATTTAAGAAATCCCAATTTAGAATCCCAGTCCCATACTGGTGATGCCATCTGCACGTGCAAGAATGGAACCAATGCAATTTGCCCTGCAGCTGACCTTTTGTTTTTCATTCTTTTTTAAATCCTGACTTCAAAATATTAAATAAAATATGAAAAATGAGGCTTCTCCTACAGGGAGAAGTGACATGAACTATGATTTAAGGGTTATTTCATTGTTTTCTGTGAAAATACTCATTTATAGATAGTTTGGGTCTTTGTTTTCTACACTGGGGCAATATTTTATTTACATTATACTCCTAATGCCTGGCACATATTGGCTTTGTAATAAAAGATTGCTAATTGTATATATGAATATCTTTCTATATTCAATAAGCCTTTTGATAGTCATAATGGGCAGAATTATAGTGGAAAAATTGTTTTAATATCTCCACATCTCCTAAATACTATAAAATATAATAACAAAGTTGGGACTAGGGCACTATTAAGTCCACACTCACCTGTTCTTTCTGGAATTCCATCAAAGTGCTGTATGGAGTTCACAGGGTTATAAAACAAGTGGTATGAATGCACATTTGGAAACCACCTTCAGCTAATTCTATTAGCCTTAGGTAAATTTGTTCTTCCCTGACAGGTTTCCTTTCCGTATTTTAACTTGAAGGCCCACATGTTGCTGTCTGTTTCTTACTTGTGCTCTTTCCATTTCAATGGACTGTCTCGGCTGGCTGCTTGCTTATTTGGTAAACACGTCCAAGCAGCTTCCAAACTCCCCTAATAAAAATGAGCAAACTTGACCCTCCACCACCACCTCTATTTTCTAGGTTTATATCCAATACTCCTCCTTATTTCAAACCCCAAGAAAGTTTTGGGTCAGGGTGACCATCCAATATCGCACACATTGAATGGATTTCTGGTTCCATTTCTCCGGTAAAACAGTCCCAGGAAATGTATGATATGTCTTTGGAAATGCAGAAGGAGAAAAGGACAAGACACTAACTGGGAAATAGTAAGTACACCAGGCTTCTTTAGTTAGTAAAATAGGGCTGAACTTGAGAGTAAACACCCAAGACATTTTTGGAAAAGCGATGGTTACAAGAAAATCTGGGATGGATTGACTTCATGTTCTCTGGAGTCATTTTGACAGCAGAAGCTTTCCCCTGTCAAGAAAACCTAAAAATAGCTAATGGCTCCACATGATGGCATCTCAATAGTGGCTTTCCAACATGACATATCACACAGCACTTCCAATGCAGGGTAGAAAGAGTTGTTTGAATTCCCAAGTGAAGAATGTACTTAGACTCTTGATGGTCTTCCCTCTGTGACCAGCCCATCTTCCACAGAAGCAGAAAGAGTGGCACCGAAACAGGGTTTAAGAGAGAAAACTGTTTCTTACAGATCATTACTTCTCAAACAATTAGGGACATAAGAATCACCCAGGATCTTGCTGATTCCACAGGTTTAGAATGGACCCTGAGATACTATATTTCAAATGATCTCCCAAGTAGTGCTAATGCTGCTGGTCGTTGGCCCAACTTGAGTGAGGTGATGGAGTATTTCTAAACATGGTCTGTAAGACAAAGAGATCTGGAAATACAATCCAGTCACTTTTCTCTGATTAACCAATTGGCTCACTGAGCAATCCTGAGTTTACATGAGTTGAAACTGAGACACTAAAAAGTCCACGTGAAGAGGCATTAGGGTGGACCTATAATAGAGGTCCTCTTTATATAACAGGGCTTCTTGCTTATTTGGTGAACACGTCCAAGCAGCTTCCAAACTCCCCTAATAAAAAAGAGTAAACTTGACCCTCCACCACCACCTCTCTTTTCTAGGTTTATATCCAATACTCCTCCTTACTTCAAACCCCAAAAAAATTTTGGGTCGGGGTGACCATCCAATATCACACACATTGAATGGATTTCTGGTTCCATTTTTTTTTTTACAGGGAGAAAGCTTCCCAGTTGAATCCCCATATGTTTTTATTGGCCAGAAAGGGGTCACAGGGACATATGATAGCTGCAAGGGAGGCTAACAAAGACAGTATCTGGTGTTTCTAGACACTTTCTTGAGTGACAGACTTTCATATTAGGGAGGAGGAGGATAAGAATGGCTACTGGCCAGAAAGCCAGCAGGGAAAGCAACCTGCCCACCATTGGCCTCCACCCAAATCAAAGTAACAAGGCCTCTGAAACTGCACTTAAAGGTGCATCCATCCAATTTCATGAACTGTTATGCATTGAAAGCTGGCAATCCAAGCAATCCTCCTGACAATGCCCACCAAACAATAATTTGGATTTTGTCTTGCACTTACTAAGTGAAGAGAATGGTGATAAGTGAGTATCTGGGAACATAGGCTGGTTTGAGGGTTAAATTAATAGGTTGGCTGTTTTCCGGGGCTTTACAGATTTTGTACTCAACCTGGTGCACTGGTTCTCACCCTGGGCTGGAGTCAACTGGGAAGCTCAAAAAAATACTAAGGCCTGGGGCCGCCCCCAGAGAGTTTAATTTGCCTGGGTTACAGCATGGGCAGTAGAATTTTTCTAAGCTCCCAAGTGAGTCTAATATCAGCCAGGGTTGAGAACCACTGCTCTGGAGCTGTGCTTCACACTCAAATCACCTGCAGACCTTGTTAAACTGCAGATTCTGATTCAGTGGGTCCGGGGTGGGGCCCCAGTTTCTGCAACCCTCACAAGATGCCAGGGGATGCTGCTGCTGCTGGTCCATGGGTCCCACTTTGACAAACAAGGCACTAGAGCACTGATACTCAAAGTGTGTCCTTCATACCAGCAGCAGTCTGAGAACTATTCACTAACATTCCATGACAAGTAGTGAATTTGAGAGTGCTCATTTGGAAACTTTTATAGCAATTTGACATTGCTGAGACACCCCAATTCTTAATTTTGTATTTTAATTCCATTCGCCAATCTCCAAACTTGAGGGCAGGAATTAGATATTATTAGCCATTGAATGCCTGGATTCTTGGCCATAGAAGGCACTTAGGAAATGCTGGTCAAATGAATGAAAGAGTAAAATATTGGCCATCTAGTGGTGGTTAGGGACATATTTCCAAAAGAGATGGTTTAAGCTTACGTGGACTTCAATATGCAGAGAAAGAGGTTGTAAAGTTGGGGGTAGGTTGAAATTGAACTTGGCTTCAAACATTTGATAGGAAAAGGAAGAAACTTCAGAGACACACAGATAGGAAAAATGTGATCTTAGACCCCAGAAAGCTCAATTTATCACTCTGCTACTCGAAATATGACCCGTGGACCACCAGCATGGTATTACCTGGGAGCTTGTTAAAAATGTAGAATTTTGGCAGGCGCTGGACCTACTGAATCATAAAACAGGCATTTGAATAAGGCGATTATATGCAATCAAAATTAGGGACTCCTTCTAAATAGGTAGTTCTTAACCCAGGCTAAACGTTAGAGTCACTTAGAGAGCTTTTAAAAATACTGATGAAAGGGCCACACCCCAGACCACTTAAATTAGACTCTTTTGGGGTGGGACCCAGGCAACAATACTTTGTAATGCTCTCCAGTTGAATTCAGGGTGCAATGAGGGGTGAGAACCACTCTTTTGGAGCTCTAGCAGGTTTATGAAGGTGAAATGTCAGACTGAGGAATTTTCACTCATTTAATGAGCAATAGAGGGAGGGACGGGCATTGATGGAGTTTGAGCAGCAAATTGTATTTTCAGAATTATACATTAGAAAGATGATTCAAATAATTGTACACTGACTTAATCAAAGGAGGTAGAGACTACCCACAGGAAAAATCATCTATAAGTCTATCCCAATATTCATCAGGAGATGAAATTTATTTTCTTGTTAAATTCCCCACTATGTGGAGAAAATAAGGGGGTACGGTCTGTTTGCTGGTGGACTTGTTGGCAGAGGGGACTGTCCAAGGGATAGCTAGGTGGTACATCCAACAACTTGAGTTGTTTCTAAGGGAGGCAGTAGAGTTTGTCTAAGACAAATTCCTTATGGGAGAGTAAGTGAAGAAATCCATAAAACAAATATAAATTACCAAAAGGGGAAGAGAGAAGCAAGATTCAAAAGCCAGAGAAATGGTAAAAACAACGAAGAAGTGAGTGAGACAAATGTCATGGACAACATCAGGGTATCTTGAGTTCACAACAGGAAGGTTGGTTTGTGACACACAATGTGGGCCTAGATAAGGGGTCCAAGGTCAGGATGGAAACCATGAACTAAACCGAAAGATCGTCACAATTTCAACAATGCATATAGTCTCCTGGAGGAACCAAATCTGGTTTCTTACCATGTCATTGACAGGTTAATTCTCAGTAAATTAGGAAATGTCATCCATTAGAACCTTTCATCCTAATCACATGAAGTTATATCTAGAGTTTCAAAGTTAAAGATTTGATAAAGAAGAGAATAGATTCCTTTAATTAATACTCGAGTTTTCTGTTTCAGAAGATGAACTGTAAGAGAAAATAGTGAGGGTGGAATCAAAACTAGGGGGTGTTTATTTGTTGTCAAGGTGAGACAAAGCTACGAATAAAAATAATTATTAGCTGAAAATATGTTTTCTAAAGAAGGATGTGAGGAAGTCTTAAAAACAAGTCTTATGATAAATCAGGTTTGAAAATTCAATCTTGAATAACAATAACAAAACTTGCTTGGAACAGAATAAAACCCCCAAGAAATACCAGAAACAGTCATTTTCCATTAGAAATGCAGAGCTTTTCACCCTTGAGGCAATTCACTATTGGACTTACTAACGCAGATAATGGTTTCCAAAAAGTAAAGGGGGTGGAGGAGGTGGGGAGTTGGGGAAGGAGTAAGGAGCCAAAGGGATTAATAAGGAAAGGAAGAAGAAGAGAAAATATCAACATGTATTGCACAACCAGTTCTTGAAAAATGTGTCAGCAAGTACCAGGCCAGCTTCAATTGGCAAGTAGCTGGCCAAGCTCCTTGGGGTAAGGGAGGCAGTGATACTGAGTCCAGCACAGATATCAACATAGGTTTAACCATTTCAGAAAAACATTTTAAAGGCACCAAGTTAGTGAAAATGTACTAGATTCACAAGTTGCTAAAAATGATTTTAAAACATGGCAAAAATCTCATTCTGTGTCTAAACGTAGTCAGTTAGAATTTGCTTTTGAGTATTATTAGACTCAGTCTTTTGAAATTAAGAGTTTGGTTTTTTATAAGGTACCCATATTTCACCAAGAATAGAAAAAATATATTCCGGCTTTTTTAGCCTCCTTGGTAGTTGATTTTTGTGGTAGTGGCATGAATGATACAAAATTAAGCCCAAAACCACCATGTTTATATGAGAGTGAAGGTATAAATGCTTTTGTATAATTTCCTCCTCCCATAGATGTCTACATTGAAAAAATGTCTGATGACATGTCAAAAAGGCAGGAAGGGAAACAAGAAGATTGAAAAATGTGGTAAAGCAAGGGAAGAAGGCCAACCCTCCTGAACTGGGCCATTTGGACAATCTATCAATAAATAAGCATTTATTGAGCAACTACTATGTGAAAGGGTCTGTGCTGGGCTCCATCTGGCAAACCAAAAGATTTCTGATAGGATCTCTGCTTTGAAGGGGCTAACACAACCCAGAGGGTGAGATTAAGGACAAACTTAGAAAGCTACCTAGATATACAAGCCAGTATGTGGAATACATCTTCTGATAGTATAAGTGAATTAATTCATTCATTCACTCATTCATTTCAAAATCTTAAAACAATATTTTAAGAGTTGTGCCTATGTACTATGCATTATTCTGGGTTCTGGGGAACTGACTGTGAAGAAAACAAAGTACTTGCCCTTATGTAGCTGAGATTCACTGGGGATGGAGTAAAGGAGAGACAGGCAATAAATAAATAATGCAAAATATGTAACTGTTACAAAGTATAATAAAGCCAGATAAAGAGGCATGGGAGGGAGGCAGGGGTGATGCTCTTTTACACATGGTGCTTGGGGAAGATCTCTTTGAGATGGGAACATTTGAACAGAGATTTCAGAAAGTAAAGGAGTGAGCCAAATTCACATTTTTGGGAAAAGCATTCCAAGAAGAAGGAATAAATGTGCAGAGACACTGAGAAGGAAATCTGTATAGGTGTTTCAAGAAGTGCAAAGAAGCCAATGTGTCCAGGAGTAATAAGAATTGAGGTCAGAGGGATATTAGGAGAAGACCAGCATACAGTCCAAAGAAAGAAATATGGACAGCATGCTGTAAAGCGGAAGACCTTTGGAGGGTGTTGAGCAAGATGAGTGGCACATTCTATATTAGGTTTTAAGAGGAAAACTGGCAGCTCATTCCATCCTTCAACTAACTTTATGAAATGCCTACTCTGCCAGATACTAGGCACACAAAGATAAGTAAGATACACTCTGTGCCGCTTCCTCCTCCTCCTCCTCCTTATTATTATTATTATATAACCTTATTAAGACCACCAGCAGCAGCAGCAACATCATCATCATCACCGTCGTATTCAGTAGCATCAACATCCTCATCACCATAACCACCACCACCACCACCACCACCATCATCACCAGCATCATTACAATCAAATCCCCATCATCATTAAACCATCACCACCAACACAGTCATCATCACCACCATCATAATCACCATTATCACCATCATAAACACCATCATCATCCTTGTTCTCCAAATATGCTTACTGTGTAGCCAGTGCACAGCAAACTTTCCCTAGAAGTGGGCCAAAATGCCAATCCTTTCTTTCTAGGAAAGCTGGACATGTGAGGGCAGAGTTAGGGGTATATCTGACTCCAAAGAGCTACCAGGACTTGCAAATTTTGAAGAGGGGCAAGAGGCCAGTCCCCATATAAATGCATACCAGCCTACCTGTAACAGACCTTGGTACAGACTGCTATCTGATTAGCCAACACCCATTGGGCAACTTTCTGCAACAGACCTATTCTTTGTGGATAGCAGTTTCTCAAAAAGATCAACATCACCACCTCTAAACTTACAGTTTCTTCATATGGGTTTCCCATGAGGTGAGGCTCTTTGAGGACTGAAGTAAAGGAGTTCCTTCAGGAAAGATTATCAATCTCTATTAGGATAACTAACTGTAGTTAATTGTGCTATGGTATGATTCTAGGGTTGCTCTTATTTTCAGGACTTAATTGTTTCTCTACATATCGAAATGTCTCTGCTTTCAAAATCTTCAGTGCCTCTAAAATAGTCCATTTATTACTGCCTATTTTATATGGAAATTTTCTATGACTGTCTCCCTAATAGGTCTTGAAAATCACAAAGATAGAGATCATGTTTTATCCAGGTCTGTACCCCAATAATTTACTAAGTGTCTGACACATAAGTAGGTGCTCATGAAATTTTTGTTGAACTAAGTTGTTTTCCTGCTTCTTTCTCCAAACAGTAATAACATTTTCTACCCTAGAATCTTGCTATTGAAGCATACAAAGACACTGTACTAAAAAGGAAACCATAAAGTTATTGCAACCTGAACTTTGCCAACAGAAAGTGAAGTGGAGGAGAAGGATGCTGATGATGATGATGAGGAGGAGGAGGAGGAGGAGGAAAAAGAAGAGGAAGTGGAGATGTTAGTGGTTGATGTTTTCCTTCTTCCAAGAGGTTCATACACAGTTATTCAGTTTACAGTTTCCTCTATAAATCCTACCACCCATGTAAAAGTCCTTTCTGGAAGTAGATCAAAAGTTTTTAAATCACCCTGTCAGAAATGGTTTGACAGCTATGAATAGAATGCAGCATAAATACCAGCTTGTTCATCATGGGAAAGAGCCCCAATGCTGCAACAGAAATAAAACACTAAGAGCTAGCAAGGATCACAAATGGTACTGACAGGCTGCAAGTTTTATCCCCATAACCAAAGCGATGCTATAAATTTCAACTTCTCCTTTGTTTAAAATGTATGTGTGTGTGTGTGTGTGTGTGTGTATATATATATATATATATATATGCATGTATATACATATATACAAATATGGAAAAAGTCACATTTGGAGGAAAAAGTTCCAAAAGAGAAATGAATAGTGGTGATATAGGAACAAAAGCAGGAACAACATCATTTCAGGAATAATTCTTTAGAAAAAGGAGAAATGGTGCCTTTATTCAAAGATATGCTTTGTGTTTCATCCCAAAGTTAATTATCATGGAAAACTCTAAAAGCATAAGGAACATCATCCCCAAACCACCCCCTGTAGTAAGTAAAATTAATACACCTTTGTTTAGAAAACTATCGTAGGTACAATATGTAAATGGAACTTTCGGATCAAATTGCAAGAAAGGTAAAGTTTCTAACCAACAACTTGCTAATCAAACCCAGGTTTGCTTTTGAATAAATCTTACTCTATACCCAAGGCTAATGTGGCCCACAAAGGCTCGGATGGATGAGAAATGACAAAAACTTGGAGTGGCTTCTCTAGATCACTCAAGACAGAAATGGTGAGTAGACCCACCATAGCACACACTCAAACCACCAAGTGAAAATGGAATGGGACTATCATCTGCAATTATTATTCCCAAGCCTGAATGCACCATGTCATTGGCTTCCAAAATTATCATTCAAGCTATCTGCCTAGAGGAATGATGAAGCCTGCCGATCATCGCACTTTCGATGGGGACACAGAATGATCTCCAGGCATTATTTACTATGGTGTTTGCTTATTTTCCCCCAAAAGACTGTGGTTTATCCATAACATCTGGGCTTCATCGTTGACTGGAAAGTTTATGAGAGGCCTTGTGCCGAGTGAGGCAATAGAAATGGAAAACAATGTTGGAGAATTGTCAACAGGCATTGGGACATTGCCAACTGTCATGTTCTCTTCCAAGGAACATCCAGGATATAAATAAAAATCAAACAGCTCTCCTTCTTGGCAAAGGAATAGGCTTAATTTGATTTTTTTTCTTCTTTCTTGGTTTTAACTAGAACTTGGACTACAGAGGGTAATGAATACTTTATCAGTTCTAGCTGCTCTTCTAAGATCAAAAGCTTCAGATGGAGTTTGAAAAGGAGACTTGTTTCTCAGTTCCAAAAGGATGCTTCACCCATTGAAACATAGAGAGTGAAGCCATGTAAACTCTCTCTACCTCCAGATTAGCTGCTTTGATGATTTCCTGGGACCTGTCATTCTGCCTCTGAAAACCTACCTGCTCTAACTTCAGCTACTTTTGCTGAAGTGCCAGAACTTCACATTCCCATCCTTTGAGGAGGTCAGAGATGGCACCAGTGCCTTCCCAAGAGCAGTTCTTCATATTCCAGCAATTTCTAGGTCAGGGTCCCCTGGTGGCGGGCAGTGGTATGAAAAGTAGAGGCAATGGTTTCATTTTAGTCTTGCATCATTCATCTATGCCCTTGGTCCATCATGAGCAGGCCCCTTTCTTTATTTCTCACCTCTTCTTCCATTACCTCATTCCATTTAAACAGTTTAAGGCCTCAGCACCTTCGCACATGCTAAGTGTACCCTTGGCTTCCCTGTAACACCTTCCTTTCCCTTCTTTGCCCAACTCCTATTCACCCTTCAAAACATAGCTCAAGCTTTCCCTTTCTGTGTTGTAAAGCCATTGTTGTCCTCCTGGATAATATGGATGGCTCCTCCACCACAGCAGTCCCATCATGCCTCTATTATTGACTTTAATCCCTGGTTTATTTATCTGTATCTACCACTAGGTTTGAAGGTTTTTTACACAGGAAATAAATTTTATTTGTTCCAAGGCTTGAATATAATGGGTGTTCTAAAATAGTCCACCACTGAATGATCAAACCAGGAGTTCACTATGATGAAAGGAATAATCAATCAAACAGCCATGTCTGTTCTTTGAAAATCAAGAAACAGGCCAATTGCAAGGTCTCAGTCTTGAAAAATAAGATCAGATCCCCATAACTTCAGAGAAAGGAGCATACATTCTCAAAGTGGGAAAAGTAATACTATGATCTAAAAGAGGGGTTAAGCAAACTTCTCCACACAGAGGCAGATAATAAGTATTTTCAGCTTTGCATGCCCCACAGTCTGTCACCACTACTCTCTGCTACTGTAGCATGAAAGCAGCCATAAACAATACATAAATAAACGGACGTGGTTGTGGTCTAATAAAAGTACTTATAAAAACAAGTAGTGAGTTGAATTTGGCCAGCAGGCTTTAGCTGGCTAATCCCTGATCTAGAATTTTAAATAATTCAAAAGCATGGAGTTTGATGAAAAGGAAAATACTATCATGTGCTCCATAGAACCCAAGACAAGAGTCAGATTGAGGAAAAAGCCTGTAAGGGGCGTTCAGAAGCAGACATCACAGGGATGATATTCATTTGTAAGAAGATTCATTTATCACCTAAAAACAAGTGACTTTAACAAGCATGTGCTATGCCACTGTACCCAGTTTTTTGGGTGATTCTCAGTTTACTGATGAAACTGAACACCCTTAAGGGCAGGAAACAAAATTTCAGAATGATAGCATTAAGAAGGTTAAAACTTATTCCATTATATGATTTTCTCATACCAGTTTACCCCATGTAAAAAAGAAGTCAAGAAATACCTGAAATACATGTATTTTCCATTTAACTCTTTTTTGATACCAGTATTTTTTAAATCAAATCTTTCATTTATTTAGTAGTCTCCTTATTCTGAACAGTAAATTCCAATCACAATGTGAGGTGCTATGACAGTACTGCCCTAAATCATCAGATCCCAGGTTGCAACAGAAGTTTACAAAACGAACAGAGAAACTGGAAGTCATGGTCCAAGCAAAGGAGAAGATGAAAGTATTAGAAAGTGTCATGTAAATAATCTGATCTGGGACATTCCAGAGACTTTTTAAAAATTGTCCTAAACACACTCAAAGAGCTAAAGGAAAATATATACAAAGAATTAAAGGAAATCAGGAAAACTATAGGTGAACACAAAGAGAATATCAGTAGAGAGAGATGAAAATTTAAAGAAAGGAACCAAACAGAACTGATGACCACAATAAGAGAAATAAAAATGTACTCAGAGGGGTTCAACAGCAGATTGGAGTTGAAAGAAGAAAAAAAATCCGTGAACTTAAAGATGAGACAATTTAAATCATTCAGTCTCAGGAACAGAAGGAAGAAAGAATGGTGAAAATTGAACAGAACCTGAAAAACTTGTGGGACACAATCAAGCCTACCAATATATGCAAGGTAGCAGTCACAGGAGAAGAAGGAGGGGGGCAAGGAGAATATTCAAAGACATAATGGCAGAAAACTTATGAGATTTCATGAGACATGAAAATGCACATCTAACTTGCTCAATGAACTTCAAACAGGCTAAACACAAATAGACTCATAGCACGCCACGTTATAATCAAACTTTCAAATGTCAAAGATAAAGAGAGAATTCTGAAGGTCACAAGAGAGAACCAACATGTCACATACAAAGAAACCTCATTACAAAGAAGCCTCAAAAAGATCAAGTTCTAGTTTCCCATCGGAAACCACAGAGACAAAAAGGCAGCAGAATGACATATTTAAAGGCTGAAAGCAAAAACTACCAACCAGAAATTCTATATCCTGCAAGACCATCTTTCAAAAATGAGAGCGAGATTAAGACGTTCACAGATAAACAAAAAATTGAGGGAGTTCATTATCACTAGACCATCTTTACAGGAGATGCTAAAAAAGAGCTCTGTATGATGAAAGGAAAGGACAATAAACAATACATCCAAAGCCCCATGATGCAATAAGGGTCTCTGGTGAGGGTAATGTCATGGGTAAACATAAACACCAACACTATTGCATCTCTGGTGTGGGACTCCACTTTTCACTTCCTAGAGGATCTAAAATGTAATAATAAATCAATTCACGTGGACTCAATGTATAAATATGCAATTTGTGATAAGAACTACAGAAAGGTGGGGGGCAGAAGGTTATAGGGACATAATTTGTGTATACTGTTTAGGTTAAGTAGGTACCTAAGCAAACAACAGGGTTATAGACTTAGGATGCTAAATTTAAATCCCATGGTAACCACAAAGGAAATACTGGAGAATATGCAAGCTCATAGAGACAGAAATGAGTATAGGTAGCCAGGGACGGGGGACTGGGAGAATGGGGTGTTAACAAAAAATGGGTGTAGGGTTTCTGTTTGGGAAGATGGGAAAGTTCTAGTAATGTAAGGTCATGAGGGTTCCACAGGATTGTGAATCTGATTAATCCCACTGAAAGGCATGTTTGGGAATGGTTAATATAGGAAAGTTTATGTTTTATATATATATATATATATATATATATATATATATATATATATATATATATATAGCCCCACAATTAGTTTTTTTTTAAAAAAGTTAAACTAAGAGGTAAGGACAATTAAATGCAATACCTGTTTCTGGGTGGGATCTATCAGGGAGGAGAAAAAAGTTCCAAAGGACATTTTTGGGGGACATATAGCCATTTGGAATACAGAATGAAAATTTATATCAATGATAAATTTCTTGAACTTGAAAACTGCACATAACTGGGGTACATAAGTGAATATTCATGTTCTTAAGAAATGTACATTGCAGAATTAAGTGTTCAAGGAGCATGATATGTACAACCTACTACACTCAAGTGTTCAGTAAAAGGATTAATAAGGAGAGAGAGAGAGAGAGAGAGAGAGATGATATATAGATAGAATGATACAGCAAATGTGGCAAAATGTTAAAATTGGTGGATCTTGGTATCTGGAAAGTAGGGATATGTTGGAGTTCTCCGTATGGGGTTTTGGCATTTTCATAAATGTCCTGTAAATTTGAAAGTATTTCAAAATGAAAAATTAAGAAATAAAAAATAAAATAGGAGGGGGGAAAACTATTTCACATTGCACTGAGAAGAAAATGACTACTAATATTCTATGCAGAATAAATCAGATGTTATGACTTGTAACATTTTTTATAGCATTAGGTCATTTTCATGGATGCCTCAGCCTTCCAGTGCTGTATCCAGGCCAAAAGCACAAGCTTCTGGAAGGAAATGTTGTACATCAGATGGCAATTAGAAAATGCCATTAAACACAACTCCAACCATGTTTCAAGTATTCCCAGCCAGGTCGTATGCCCTGTAGGATTGCATTGATGGAGCAGTTATCCAGGAGTGGCCTTCTCGCCAATCCCCATTACCTCCTAGAGATTTGTTCAAGGCCTATCCCTGGAAGGACAAAGTTATCCAAAGACTCTAACCTTGGCATAAAGGCGTAGAGCAGACAGTCAACTGATTAAGTGCAATTTTCCTGGCAGCTTTCCTCGAAAAATAGGTCCCAGTCTCTTTCTATTTAACATCAACAACTATAGCAACCATTACTGAATCTTAATGGGGTGGGGTCATGATGTCCCCAGGTGCTATTTCTCCCTCATTTCTATTGGCCTGTCTCAAATCAGAAATGTTTTTCTCAGCACTTTTGGTTTTGAAGGAATAACATTCTCATATGTGGGTACCCCAGGCTCAAGAATCAGTTTCAAATAATTTCTAAAGGCAGGATTGGTGCTGAACTATCAGTCAGCTACTCAACACCATTTTCTTTCTTTTTTTCCCCATATCCCTACATTTTCCCAGAATCCCTGCATCCCGGTTCAGGGCAAGACACATAAATGAAACACACTCCCAAAGCAGAAGGGAAGTTGAAGTCAGTGCAGTGGTAGTAGCAACATTATGGTGGTGGCAGGCATGTGTGTGGACTCTGGTAGATGGCCAATGTGAAGGTTTGCCACGTGCCTCCTTGTGCAGTAAGCAGCTGCGATGAACCATGATATTTCCTGCAGTAGATATCTTCCTAATTTCTTGAATGCCAGACATGGTCCTTTTCAATTCTCTACCAAGCCTCTAACCCCCAGCGTTAAATTTCTTTCTGTTTCAAATATCTACAGGTATTTTGTTTTCATAACTAAATCCTGGTTGGTACCAATTGGCTTGGTCATAACCTGGGTTCATTGTTGGGGGAAGGGCCAAAAGGGGCTAACTGAGCTCCACAATTGTAGCTCAGCTGCCAACAGCAGACAATAGTTAAAGGCTCAGGAAATCAAACTGACCTCAACATGGACAGTGGCAAATGTCAGTGGGGACCCTGATTCAAAGCTGGATATCTGAGGCAAGATTCTAGTTCCTGGAAGGACCAATCTACTAGCTTTGGAACTGACCTCAAAACCTAATGTTATCAACTAGTTACATTCCCCTATCCCATATTATTGACAGCTCCTTCCAACATGAAATAGTTAGAATGGGCATAGCCCAGATACTCCTAAACAGTGGGAGAAAAATCAGAAGTGATGGTGGAATTATACACAGAAAGTCGAGTTTAAAAAATGAGTATGATTGCTGAATCATTACATTGATATTTCTTTTGGTCTCCAGTATCTTAGAGCAGCTAGAAGTAAAAACCTAAAATTGTGGAATTGTAACCCATACTAAAGTATGAAATTTGTTGTACAATTAATTGTTGCAATGTGCTTTGAAATTTATTGCTTTTTTGTATAGACGTTATTTTTTCACAAAAAATCAATTGTGATGATAAATGCACAGCTATATGATGATATTGTGAACCACTGATCGTACACTTTGGATGATTACATGGTCTGTGGATATGTAATATATATTAATAAAAAATAAATAATTTTTAAAAACCTAATGTTAATACTTGAAATCATAATGTATTTCCTGTTCATCCCAGGACAAAGGTAAAGCTATCTAGCTAGTGAGGAAGGAAATATAGACTATTCTTTTAATGATGCTGATAAGCCAGGGGAGACCGACAGCAAGAGTGAAAGAGATTTTCTGGAAGGTGAGAACAGCACCTTGGAAAATACTACTTTAGTCTCTCACTCACTAACGTTAATTTTATAAGAGTGCTGAAATAGAGTTCTTGCTATTCTTGCTTCTCTCTCTTATATAATAGCATAGTAAATTTAAATGAAGTTACCATCTATGGCCATTGCTGGGGTCTGTATCAATTTATCTCTAATAAGCTCCCTATTTCCTACAGTTTTGATAACATACAACCTATTTCACATGGAGATTACATTCTCCCTCTGTTGTCTTTGCAGGACTGTTGATCACATTAATGAAACTTTTAATTCATGACAAGTTGAATGTGTAAATAGAAACTCAAACTCTCTGGGACTCAGTTTCCTCTTTCATTAAACACTGATGATAATCTTATTATTCGGGGGGGGGGTTGTGAGGATCAAATGAAACATTATGTGAATAAGAGTTTTAAAAGTAAAGTACTACCAGTAAAGATTCATTACAATCATAGTCACATAAAAATATCTATGAAATACATCTATAAGCATTATACAAAGCCATGCACTAGGCAAAGAAAGTTAAGGCTTTAGAGCAGAAAATGATTGCAAAGCATGACAAAATCCAAAATTAAAAACAAAACAAAAAAGTTTTATTTATTTATTTAACAATAATATCACCAGTCAAAACTGTTTAATTTTCAGAGTTATGGCTTAGAGCATGCTCAAACAATTTCTAAAATGTGGAAACATTTGTGGAACTTGTGGGAAAACAAAATTTCCAAAAGCTTTGCTCAGAACAATCCCAAGAGAAATAACAATGTCCACATCATCACAGGCTTACACATTAGCGTACACCCACATCTAACACAGTCTGGCCCACCCAGAGCGATAGCATTAGAGCACTTAGTGACAACACCAATAAACAGTGTTTCATGGACAAATCTCTGTGAATTAGCTCAACATTTCTCTGAACATATGGAATTGCAAAGTTTGTAACCTAGAGCATTAGTTTGGGTTCCCCTGCAAGGAAACCGTGATACAAGGATTCAAGTTTACTTGGGAAATAAGACAGAGAAAGGAAAGAAAGCAATAAAGGGATTTAATCAAACTAGTTGCTGTTGTGGGCAATTGGAGCATATTAAGGGCGGCTTCAAGGGTCATAAATTGCCCAAAGCTTCTTTTTGTGAGAAATAAAGCCCTCGGGTGCAGAATCCCAGTTGTGCCATCTTTGAGATGCAGAAGGAAAGCAGAGGGGACGTGGGGAAACATTGATAATATTCACTAGAAAAAATTATTATAAAATTAAATCTCAACCCTGGTTTGATTCCCGGAGCCTGCTCATGCAAAAAAAAAGAAAAAAAAAATTAAATCTCAAGACCCAGATAAAATCTATCAATGGCACAAAAATTTATCACTGAATTCATGGTAAAAAATGGTACAGCACCAAGATACCTGGGCATGTAGCAGGTAGTTGAAAGTCACAGTGGTCAAAATCACATCTGGAATATTTGCTTTGGAAATGTATTTATCAACACATGCCTATACACGAAATTCTCAGAAGAACGAAACAAATCACAACTCTCAGTATCATAATCCCCCCCCAAAATATTCTAATGATTTCTTCTCTTAGATCCTGAAATAATTTGGTGATGGCAAATTAGACTGTAAATATCAATCAATGCAACTGGCCAGTAATAAAAAATTGTAACTCTACCTACTGGATCAAAGTTTTACTGAGCCCATACTGTAAAGACTATGTACTAGGACCTCTGGAGAGATTTAATAAAGAAAAGGCAGTAACACCCTTTTTCTTCCATACATGTAGAATGAGCAACAAACACTGTCTCATTACAAATGGAAGCTATTACAAACACATAATAGCTAAGGCCTATCTTTAGGCTTAGTCGGATGGAAGATGCCTGGTGATGGAAATGCTCAGAGCTGATGGGATTCATTAAAGAACTCATTTTGTACAGGAGAGCTTTGAAAAGAGTTATCAAGGAGAACAAGAAAGTACTAGCAAGGAAAAAGGGGGTTCTAGACCAGTAATTTTTAACTGGAGGCAATTCTACCCCCCCCAAGGGACATTTGGCAGTATCTGGAGACATTTTTCATTATCCAAATGGGGGGAGGGCTTCTGTTAGATAGTGAGTAGAGACCAGGGATGCTGCTAAACATGCTACAAAACACAGGGCGGTCTCCCACATCAAAGAATTATCCAGCCCCAAATGTCATTGATGCCACAATTGAGAAACTTGGTTTTAGACTAAGAGGAATACTTACACATGCTACTAGGACCTTAAAGGCTTAACATGGAAAGCACAAGAAGAATGTTTCTTTGTAAAGGATGTCATGTTGGCCACCTTTGGAGATATGGGGTGGAGAGGAAAGCTAGAAATATGTAACAATGTTTAGTTAATTAGAAGTTTACATCCTCTAAATTATGTTTTAATAACACATAAAATCCACATAAGGAGTTCAAAACTGAAGCTTTGATTCTAGTCCCCAACTATAATATTACTGGACCATTAAGCATTTCTATAGCTGAATTCCATAGATGTTCAGATGGTAGATGGTGCACTACAGTGGCCTCTCCTGACATGTGCTCTCTGAAGCAGAGCTCTGGGGTACCCTCATGCTTTCTTTAGGATTCACTAATTATATGCAGTCTTGGAGTTTCTTCGTGACGCTGCTGTCATTCACACTTCTTTCGTACAATATTTCCTTACATCACCCAGGAGTTTCAAGCTACCTTTTATAGAGGATTTAAAAGGCACTTCTTCATTCAATGATATTGTCTTTCTCACATTCAAAAAACAAGCTTAACAAAATCTTAAGAATGTGGGGAAAATGCAGAAAGAAAGAGAAAATCTCTGAATAAAATGCAGAGAAAGAACTTATAATAAATTTATTGTTTCCAGCAAGCTCAAGTTTGGAGTATAAGTAAAATGAAATGCATTAAAAACATCAACATAATGGGACTTCTAGAGAGACGGGAGAAAAAATATGAACTATTGAGCTTTACCACTGGGGAAATCCCTGATACTGTCTCAAACATTAGGAACTCCCATGTCAATAGGCCAAGCCCTTGATCTTGAGGCTTGCTCTTGTGAAGCCTATTTCTGTTGCAGAGAAGCTAAGTCTACCTATAGTTAGGCCTAAGAGTTACTTCCAGAATACTTCTTTTGTTGCTCAGATGTGGCCTCTCTGTCTCTAAGCCCGGTTCTGCATAGAAAATCATTACCCTACTCCCCTACCTGGAACATGATATCCAGGAGTGAAAGTTTCCCTGGCAACGTGAGAAATGACTTCCAGGGATGAGTCTGGCCCTGGCACCATGGGATTGACAATGACTTCCTGACCAACAGTGGGAAAAGAAATGTAACAAAATAAGGTATAAGTGGCTAAGAGAGTTCAGATAGAGTCGAAAGGCTATTCTGGAAGCTACTCTTATGGAAGCTTCAGATAGATATTGCTAATTGCCACGGATGCCAAACCCCAACCAATATCATTTCTGTCAACCCGAAAGAACACTCAGGGCTCTATCTGAGATTCTACAAAAGTTTCACACACTGAGATTACTTTCCAGAAACCCACAACCTCCAGATGGGTTCCTAGGCCAGATAAGTCCTGAAATCCAGAGGGTCCAAAACGACATTTACCTCTGTAAAAGGATGGAACCCCTATCCCATGTTTTTGACACCTCTTTCCAACATGAAAAAGTAAGAATATGTATAGGCCAAATACACTTAAAGATTGGGAGTAGGAACGAAGGAGAATGAGAAGTTATAACAGAGATGACAGGATTTTACAAATGAATATGACTGTTGAAGGAGCAGCTAGAAGGAAAAACCTAAAATTGTGGAACTATAATCCATACCAAACTCTGAAAATCTGTTCTATAACTACCTGTTACAATGTACTTTGAAATGTATTCCTTTTTTGTATATATGCTATATTTCACAATAACAATGTTAAAAAAATAATGGGTCTTAAATCAAGAGGGAAAAGCTGACAGGAGGACTATGGAAGATGTGCTGAGTCTCATGAGTTTATGACATTAAGTTTTACATCTATATGAGAGATACACACAAAATCAGAGCCAAACTCTAAATTATAGAAATGGAAGAGAAAATCTATCCTTCTATTTCTTAATCTCAAATAGATTTAAAAAAAGTGACCAAATATTACATTTACCAATCCATACCTGAGATTTCAGAAGTAAATACAATTTAAAAGTGAGATCATAGGCATAATAATCTTCTCTGCTCATATAATTAAGGACCATGATTTATTTTAAGTTATTGACATGAAATCATACATATCTGATAATATATTTAATAGATTGGCCATCTGAGCATTTGGTGATGATGATGACATGATGATGATGGCTAGTAACTGTGGAGAGCTTACACTGTCCCAAGCACTGTGATAAAGATTATGTAAGTGTTATCACTTCATTCTCTCTATGTGATTCTAAGATACTATCATCCCCATTTTATACGGCAGAAACTGAGGCTTCAAGGTCTCAGGGCAAGTAAGTAGCAGCTCTTTTAGCCAGAGCTGTCTACATAGTCCACACTTATACTGCTTCTTCAGTGATGGCATTTCAAAATGCCAGTTATAAATTTGATGCATTATTTAAAATAGTCTATGATTTTAAACATAGCACTTATGTTTTTACTCTTTTTTTATTAGAGAAGTTGCAGGTTTACAAAGAAATCATGAGGAAAGTACAAGAGTTCCCATATTACTCCCTCCATGATTTTAGGGGTGATGCTGACTGTATGTAATGTGTTGGTAAGTGATCCCTCCTCTTCAAAAAAATTGAAGCTGTAATGATGCTAATTCTTCTTAGAATATTTGGTAAAATTCACCAGTGGAGACATCTGGCACCAGGCTTTTCTTTGTTGGGAGGTTTTTGATAACTGATTAAATCTCTTTACTTGCTATTGGCCTGTGGAAATCATCTATTTGCTTTTGATTCAGTGTATGCAGTTTGTGCAATTCTAGGACTTTGTCCATCTCATCCAGGTAATCTAATTTGCTGGCACACAATTGTTCATAGTATCCTCTTATAATCTTTTTATTTCTATGGAGTCAGTAGTAATGTTCCCCTTTCATTTCTGATTTCGGCTGTTCGTGTCTTCTTTTTCTCTTTGCCATCCTAGCTAAAGGTTTATCAATTTTATTAATTTTTTAAAAGAACCAACTTTTCAAATCTTTTGCTTATTTCATAAATGGGTTGTTTGTCCTTTAATTGTTGAGGTGTAGTATTTCTTTATATATACTGTATATCAAACCCTTATCAGATATATGGTTACCAAATATTGTCTCCCAGTGATTTGGCTGCCTCTTCACCTTTTGACAAATTCCTTTGAACCACAGAAGTGTTCAATATCAAGGAGTTCCCATTTATCTATTTTCGTTTTCATTGCTTGTGCTTTGGGTGTACCGTCTAAGAAGTTACCTCCTATCTCTAGGTCTTAAAGATGCTTCCCTATATTTCTTCTAGATTTATACTGGTTCTTATATTTAAGAATTTTATCCACTTTGACTTAATTTTTACATAGGGTATGAGGTAGGGGTCATCTTTCATTCCTTTGGATATGGATATCCAGTTCTCCCAGCCCCATTTATTGAAGACATTACTCTGTCCCAGTTCAGTGGATTTGGGGCCTTGTCAAAAATCAATTGTCCATAGATTTGAGGGTCTATTTCTGAACTTTCAATTTGATTCCATTGATCAATATGCCTATCTTTGTGCCAATATCATGCTGTTTTGACCACAGTGGCTTTCTTTGTGACAATATCATGTTGTTTTGACCACTGTGGCTTTATAATAAACTTTAATGACGGGAAGTGTTAGTTCTCCTACTTCTTTTTTAGGATGTGTTTGGCTACTCAAAGCCCCTTTGCCTTCCAAATAAATTTAATAACTAAATCTCCCAAGCATGCAATGTAGGTTGTTGGGATTTTGACTGATACTGCACTGAATTTGTTCATCAATTTGGGTAGAACTAACATCTTAACGACATTTAGCCTTCCTATTCATGAACATGGAATGTCTTTCCACGTATTTAGGGCTTTTTTTTAGCAATGTTTTGCAGTTTTTTGTGTACAAGTAAGTCCTTTACATCCTTGATTACATTTATTCCTAGATACTTGATTCTTACAGTTGCTATTGTGCATGGAATTTTTTTTTCTTAATTGCCTCCTTGGTTAGGTCATTACTAGTGTATAGAAACACTACTGATTTTTGCATGGTAATTTTGTCTTCCACCACTTCACTGAATTAGTTTATTAACTCAAGTAAGATCATGTCATCTGCAACCAATGAGAGTTTTACTTCTTCTTTTCCAATTTGGAGGCCTTTTATTTCCTTTTATTGCCTAATTGCTGCAGTTAGCTAGAGGAAATACAAATGACCAAAAAGCACATGAAAAGATGTTAGCCGTCATTAGCTACGAGGGAAATGGAAAACAAAACCACAGTGAGATATCATCTCATACCTACTAAAATGGCCACTATTAAACAAACAGGGAACTACAAATGTTGGAGAGGATGTGGAAAAATAGGAACACTTATTCACTGCTGGTGAGAATGTAAGCCACTGTGGAAGACAGTTTTGTGGTTCCTCAGAAAACTAAATATTGAGTTGACCTACAATCCAGCAATTCTTCTACTCTGTATATACTGAGAAAACATGCAAACAAGCACACAAACAGACTTTTGCACACTGATGTTCACAGTGGCCTTATTCATAATTGCCAAAAGATGGAAACAATCCAAGAGTCCATCAACAGATAAGTGGATAAACAAAATGAGGTATGCATATACAATAGAATATTATGTAGTAGTAAGAAAGAATGAGTTCCTGAAGCATGTGACAACATGGATGAACCTTGAGGACAAAATGCTGACTGAAATAAGCCAGACACTAAAGGACAGATTGTATGATTTCACTAATATTAATGAACTAGAACACGTGAACTCAGAGTATTAAAATGTAGAATATAGGGTACCAAGAGATAGACAGAATCTAGAAAAGGGGAAGCAATTACCTACTATGTACAGATTTGTTAATAAGGTTGAACTTAAATGTGTGGGAATGGATAGAGGTAATGGTAGCTTTTTATTGGGATTATAAGTAAAGTGCCATATTGTAGGGGAATTTGTTTGAAAGTGGTTGTTTAAAGTCATATAGGTCACCAATTAACACTACAAATACATATAAGTTCTTGAATGAACTACTACAAATATAAAAGAATAACAATAGAGGGGTACATGGGAAAACATAGCTATTATAAACTGTAGTTAACAGTAATATTTTAATATTCTTTTATCAACAGTAACAAATACTATGCCAATAATATGGGTCAACAATGGGGGGCATAAGGGGTATAGAGAGATTTAGGTTTTATTTTTTATTCTTATTTCTGTTCTGAAGTAATAAGAATGTTCTAAAATTGATCATGGGGCTATATACATGAATATATGATGATACTGTGAGTCAGTTTATTGTATACTTTGGATGGCTACGGGATCTGTGACTATATCTCAAAGAAATTGAAAAAAAGAAAAAAGAACCAACTTTTGTCTTTGTTGATTCTCTCTGTTGTGCTTTTAAACTCCAAGTCATTTATCTTCGCTCAGATCTTTGTTATTTCTTTCTTTCTTATCACCTTTGGTTTAGTTTGCTCTTCTTTTTTTAGTTCTTACAGTATAGAGGTTAGGTCCTTGATTTGAGGTCTTTCTCCTTTTTTAATATTAACATTTAGAACCATAAGTTTACCTCTCCACATTGCCTTTGCTACATCACCTAAGTTTTGCATATTGCACATGTCAGTTTGAAAGTATTATGTACCCTAGAAAAGCCATGCTTTAATCCTGATCCAATCTTGCAGGAGCAGCAATTTCTTTTAATCAATACTGTTGGTTGGAAACTTTTTATTAGATTATCTCCCCAGACATGTGACACACCCAATTGTGGGTATGACATTTTGATTAGATGGAGATGTGACTCCACCCATTTCAGATGGGTCTTGATTAGTTACTGGAATCCTTTGAAAGAGAAAACATTTGGGAGAGAGACAGAAATGATAGAGCTAACAGAAACTCCAGAGAAGAGCTGGCACAGATGCCGACACTTGGAGAATAGAAACACAGATGTTTGGAGAGGCTTGGAGTCCAGCAGACATTGCCATGAGATGTTAAGCAAGCCAAAACCTGGAGATGAGCCAAGGGAAGCCAAGAGATGAAAGCCAGCCCCAGAGAAGCAAAGTGAGGAACCCCCACAGGAACAGAGGCTGGAAGCATGGAGCCCAAGAGGAAGGGACCAGCAGATGCCAGCCATGTGATTACCCAGGTGACAGAGGTGTTCCTGACCCATCAACTTTCCTTGAAATCTGGATGCCTTAGTTTGGACATTTTTATGGGCTTAGACCTATAAACTTGCAACTTACTAAATTCTCCTTTTTAAAAGCCATTCTAGTTCTGGGTATATCACATTCTGGCAGTTTGAAAACTACTAGAGTTGTTATGTTGTTTTCATCCACCTCAAGATATTTCCTAATTTGCCTTGTGATTTCTTCTTTGACCTTTTGGTTTCTTTAAGAATGTGCAATTTAATTTCCATATATTTTTAAATTTTCTTGTTCTCCCTGTGTTATTGATTTCTAGTTTCATTCCACTATATTCAGAAAAGATACATCATATGATTTCAATATTTTTACATTTACTGAGACTTGTTTTGTGATTTAACATATGGTCTATTGTCAAGAATGACCCATGTGGACAGAATAGTCTTTGCAACAAATAGGCATGGAAGAATTGGATATCAATAGCCAAAAGAATGAAAAAGGACCCCTATTTTACACCCTACACAAAATTGAATTAAAAAGGATTAAAGACCTAAATGTAAGAGCCAGTACCATAAAACCTCTAGAAGAAAATGAAGGGGAACATCTTCAAGATCTAGTAATGGGAGGTAGCTTCTTAAACTTTATACCTAAAGCACAAGCAACAAAAGAAAAATAGGCAAAAGGGAACTCCTTAAGATCAAGAGATTTTGTGCTTCAAAAGACTCTGTCAAAAAGGTAAAGCAGCAGCCAACTCAATGGGAGAAAATATTCAGAAACCACATATTGGATAAAGGCTTGATACCCTGTGTACATAAAGAATTATATAGTTCAAAAACAAAAGAATAAACAACACGATTATAAAATGGGCAGAGGATATGAAAAGACACATTTTTGAAGAACAAATACTGGTGGCTAAAAAGCATATGAAGACATGCTTATTTTTATTAGCCATAAGAGAAATACAAATACAAACAACAAAGATATCACCTCACCACTGTAAGAACAGCTGCAATTAAACGAACAAAAAACTACAAATGTTGGAGAGGATGTGGAGAAACAGGAACACTCACTCATTGTTGGTGGGAATGTAAAATGGTGTAGCCACTATGGAAGACAGTTTTGTGATTCCTTAGAAAACCAAACATTGAATTGCTCTATGACCTGGCAATACCAATACTCGGTATATACCCAGAAGAGCTGAGGGCAGTGACATGAACAGATATTTGCACACCAGTGTTCATAGTGGTACTATTCACAATTGCCAAAAGATGGAAACAATCCAAATGCCCATCAACAGATAAGTGGATAAACAAAATGTGCTGTATACATATGATGGAATATTATGCAGCAGTAAGACAAAATGAGGTCCTGAAGCATATGACAATGTGGAAGAACCTCGAGGACATAGTACTGAGTGAAATAAGTCACCCACAAAAGGATAGATACTGCATGATTCCACTATTATGACTCTGGTAAAGACCAATGAAAACTGTCCAAAATTCAGAGTACTTCTGATGGTACAACCATCTTATAGGATACTGTAAGACATGGTTTGTTTATTTTGGACATTATCCATGATACCCATTAGATGGAGGGAGTTAGAGTGTACAATGACTGAGAAGCAGAATGGTGAACTGTTATACATTTATATGATGTAATATGGTGCAGCTACAAAAAGGAAGGCTGTTGAGAGGCATGCAATGCACTGCATAAACCTTGGGGACGATGTGTTGTGCAAAATAAGCCAGAAACAAAAGAATATGCTAAAGTCTCTTTCAGAAAATATTGGTGAGAAAATTGGAGCCTATATTGTAAGCCCTTATAGCAGCCATACTTAGTCTGAAGTTGCAAATATATTTCTGGATGCTGAGATGCTGAGCTATATGTGTATCAGCTGGTATTTCCCGAGGACTTTGAGTATCTCTGTGATACCTGGGACCCAGAGATGGAATACTGCAGCCCTAAAGGTTAGCACAGCTATATACAATAACAGTTAAAGCAACCAAAGGGGAGATCAGGCATCAATTACAGTTAAAACCCAAGTGATCTGGCTGGGACTAAGGTAAAACAGAACACCGGGTAAAAGATGTTAGTATATGTACTCTAAACCTTCACCTATTGTATAGGAACCAAAGGCAGAAAGGTTTATTATGTGTAGAACCTAAATTTTCTGTAACACGTTGTTCTAGTCTGCTAGCTGCCAGAATGCAATATACCAGAAACGGAATGGATTTTAAAGAGGGAATTTAATAAGTTGCTAGTTTACAGTTCTAAGGCCAAGAAAATGTCCTGATTGCAATAACTCTATATAAATGTCCAATCAAAGGCATCCAGGGAAAGATACCTTGGTTCAAGAAGGCTGATGAAGTTCAGGGTTTCTCTCTCAAGTGAGATGGCACATGGCAGACACTGTCAGAGTTTCTTTCTCATCTGGAAAGGCACATGGTGAACATGGTCAGGGTTTCTCTCTCAAGCGGAAAGGCACATGGTGAACACGGTGTCATATCTCCTAGCTTCTTCTCCTGGCTTCCTGTTTCATGAAGCTCCCCAGGAGGCATTTTCCTTCTTCATCTCCAAAGGTCTCTGACTGGTGGACTCTGCTTCTCATGGCTGTGTCACTCTGCTCTGCTCTCTCTGAATCACTCTCGTTCTCCAAAATGTTTCCTCTTTTATAGGACTTCAGAAACTAATCAAGACCTGGGTGGAGACATATCATCACCTAATCCAGCTTAACAACCACTCTTGATTAAATCACCTCTCCAGGGAGATGATCTAATTACAGATTCAAACATACAGTATTGAATAGGGATTATTCTGCCTTCACTAAATGAGATTTTGATTAAAACATGGCTTTTCTAGGGGACATATATCCTTTCAAACCAGCACACACATAATCTAAATCAACCTGTCTGGAGAGCTCATTTGAAAAACCCAGACTCCTGGGGTCCAGAATGGGAACGTGGCCTTGTAGTTCTGTGTAGCTGTGCATAATGCTGGAACATATATCAGATGGTGGTGGGCTGATAATAGGGGAGTGTTGGTGGAGTCCCTTGAGGGTCCAAAGGAAATATACATGTATGGAACTACTGAACTTTCCCATCTGGGAAGACCCAGGTACCCTCTCAATCACAGGGGACTCTCAAGAAAATGGGCCATGCCCTTGATTTTGAGGCTTGCCCTTATGAAAACTGTGTCTGCAGGGAAGAAGCTAAGACTGCCCATGGCAAGGCTAGGGAGTTCTTTCTAGGTAGCCTCTTTGTTGTCCAGATGTGGCCTTTCTCTCTCTAGGCCCAACTCCGCAAGGAAAGTCACTTCCCTCCTCCCCTGTGTGGGACATGACATTCAGGTTTGAGAGTTTCCCCAGCAGTGTGGGGCATGGTTCCCGAGGATGAGTCCAGGCCTGGCACCATGAGATAGACAACACCTTCCAGACCAAGGGGAGGAAAAGAGGCATTAAAAGATGCCTAATAAAATAAGCCATTAGTGGCCGAGAGAGTAAGTGTAGTCGAGAGGCATCTCTTATTACAAGCTTCAATTAGATACTGCTGAGTACTATAGTTTGCTAACCCTCAACCAATATCACACCTGTTGACTAGAGAACAGCTAGGAATCAAACAGACTCTATAAAGGTTTCATGCACTTTCCTGGAGCCTGTAATTCCCAGAAGGTTCCTAGGTCAGCTAAATTCTGAAACCCAGAGGGACCAGCCTCTTCAAGACTATCAATTAATTACATTCCTCTATCCTTTAGTGTCAGCACATCTTCTAAACATGACAAAGTCAGAATAGGTATTGCCCAGGGATCCCTATAAATTGGAAGAAGGATCAGGGGAGAAGGAGGAGATATAACTGAGAGAATAAGATTTAACAAACAAGTATGATTGCTGACTCACTATATTAATATTCCATCTAGCCTCCAGTGTTTATGAACAGCTAGAAGGAAAAATCTGAGATGGTGGATTAGTAGCCCATGACAAACTCTGGGATCTGTTCTGTAACTACTTGTTGAAGTGTGCTTTGAAAATTATTGGGGCTTTTTCTTTCTTGGCTTTGTATATATGTTATACTTAACAACAAAAAATGTGAAAAAAAAAAGAATGACCCATGTGCATTAGAGAAAAATGTGTATTCTGTTTCTGTTCAGTGTAATAGTCCAACATATGTCAGTTAGGTCTAATTAGTTTAGAGTACCATTCAAGTCTTCTATTTTCTTACTGATCTTCTGTCCAGATGTTCTACCCATTATTGAAAGTCATGCATTACAGTCTCCTACTATTCACGTAGAACCATCTATTTCTCCCTTCAAATGTATCAATATTTGCTTCATATATTTTGGGCCTCTGCTATTAGGTGCACATATATTTATATTTGTTATGCCTTCTTGTTGAACTGAACCCTTAATCAGTTTATAGTGACCTTCTTGGTCCCTCATAACAGTTTTTTACTTAAACTCCATTTTATCTGATAGTAATATAGTTACCCCATCTCTCTTTTAGCTACTATTTGTAGTGAATATTTTTTCCATCCTTTCCCTTTCTACCTACTTTTGTCTTTGAATTTAAGGTGAGTCTCTTGTAAACAGCATATCGATGGGTCATGCTTTTTATCCATTATGCCAATCTCTGCATTTTGACTGGAGAGTTTAATCCATTTACATTTGAAGTTATTACTGATAATGAAACAATTTCTTCTTCCTTTTGCAATTGGGTCTAAGCCTTATGATCCTTTTGTCCCTCAATCTTCCATCAGTACCTATTTTCGTAATTATTGGATTTTTTGTGGTGTGCCATTTTGAGTCCTTTCTCTTTTCTTTCTGTATATTTTTTCTTTAATTTCCTTTGTGGTTACTATGGGGTGTAAATTAAATATCTCAAATGTATAAAAATCACATTTTATTTGATACCAAATTAGCTTCAATAGCATACACAAAAATGGTTCCTAAACCTCTCCATCCCCCACATTTTTGTTTACTAGTTACACATTATTATATCTTCATACATTGTATCTCTGAAACCATGTATTTATCATTACGTTTTATGCTTTTGCATTTTAGAACTTGGAAGAAGTAAAAGTAGAGTTACATAACAAAAACTGCAATGTAATAGTACTGACATTTTAATTATACATGTGGTTACTTTACTAGAAATTTTTGTTTCTTTATGCCGCTGCAATCTACTGTCTGGTATACTATTCTTCCCATCTGAAAAACTCCCCTTTACCATTGCTTGTAGAGAGGTCTAATGGTGATGAACTTCCTCCAGCTTCTGTTTTTCTGGGAATGTCTTGATCTCTCTCTCATTTTTGAAAGACAGTCTCCCCAGCTGTACAATTTCTGGTTGACAATTGCTCTTTCAGCACATTAAATGTTTCATTCAACTACCTTCTTGCGGCCAAGGTTTCTCATGAGAAACAAGCACTTAATCTTACTGGGGCTACCTTATATGTAACAAGTTTCTTTTCTATTGCAGTTCTTAGAACATTCTCCTTGTGTTTGACTACTATGTATCTAAGTAAGGTTCTCTTTAAGTTTATCCCGTGGGGTTTCTTGGGCTTCCTGAATGTGTATATTCATGTCTTTTATTAAATATGTGAAGTTTTCTGCCATGATTTCTTTGAATAGTCCTTCTGCCCCTTTCTCTCTTTATTTTCCATCTGAGACTTCCATAATGCAAATCTTGGTATGCTAGATGGTATCCCGTGGATCTCGTTTAGAGTCTATTCACTTTTTTCATTCTTTTTTCTTTTTTGGGGGGGAGGGGTCCATAGCCTGAATCATTTCTTGTCTTATAGTTCAATGATTCTATCTTCTTCCAGCTCCAATCTGCTGGTGAAAGCCTCTAAGGAATTTTTCATTTCAGTTATTGTGGTTCTTCTCCAGTACTTCTGTTTCCTTTTTAAAATTTCTATCTCTTCACTCATATTCTTATATTGTTCATTTTATTGTTTTACTGATATCATTTAGTTCTTTCTCAGTGTTTTCCCTTATCTTTCTGAGAATACTGAAGATCACTTTTTTAAGTCTTTGTCTGGTATGTCCAAAGTCTTTCTTTTTTGTTGATAGTTTCTGAATTTACATCTTGTTCCTTTGTATGGGCCATCATTTCCTATTCCTTTATTTTGTAATCTAACGTTGCACACTATACATTTTAATATTTTTAAGTGATGATTGTGGGATTTACTACTGGAGCTGTATGTTCCTTAAGTTTGTGTATCCAGCTAGTGATATGATAGAGATTTCTTTGAGTGCCAGGAGCTAACAAAAACAAACAAAACATTGCAAAAAAACAGAAAAACACCTTTCATAGTTTCACAAATAGATTCTGTGTTGGCTGAAATTCTCCTTCATGTTTAGTCCTGCTATCAAGAAGATCAGCCTGAGGAGAAAGTGCAGGATCCTCTTTGCCTTTTCTGAGTCTGTATCTTGTCCTAGGATTGCTCTCTCATGGCCATAGGACCTCCCCAGTTTATAGGAATCAAAATGTCCCCTCTACTCCCTATGCAATACTCTTCCCCAGTCCCAGGTACTCCGTTGTCTGTTTAAAGCCAAAACAGGTAATCCTTTGCCACAGGCGCTTTGATGCAATTGTTTCTTACACTGCTACAGCTGTGGAGAAACTCCTTCTGCTTACAAGGTGAGTTCTGGGAAGGCAAGCTAGACATGATTATCCTGATTTAGTCATTCAGGCTGACCCCAGAAAAGCTGGCACAACAAAGAGGCACCTCAGTATGTATTCAGGGCGTAACTTTGCCCCCTACAGAACAGGTCAGTGACGCACAATGGGAGCACAGGCCTTCTCCACACCACACTGTAGAAGGGATGGCAGAGGGACCAGCAAGAATGCCACAATTCTCTCCTACCATTTTTAAGGCTGTGTTTTCTTGATTTACAACTCACCCAGTTACTGAAACCTGGGAAATCTTCTCTGGAGTTTTGTACAAAATGAATCTGGCAGTTTTTGAGAGTTGTTCAAAGATTCTGAGGTGGAATGGAACCCAAGAGCATCTTTATTTTTAACCCTTTTATATTTTGAACTATATACGCAAAAAAGCAATAAATTTCAAAGTACATTTTTTAAACGTTTTTTATTAATAAAAAAATTAACAAACAAAACATTTAGATATCATTCCATTCTACATATACAATCAGTAATTCTTAATATCATCACATAGTTGCATAGTCATCATTTCTTAGTACATTTGCATCGATTTAGAAAAAGAAATAAAAAGACAACAGAAAAAGAAATAAAATGATAATAGAGAAAAAAAACTATACATACCATACCCCTTACCCCTCGCTTTCATTCACCACTATTTCAAACGCAATTTATTTTAACATTTGTTCCCCCTATTATTTATTTTTATTCCATATGTTCTACTCATCTGTTGATATAGTAGCTAAAGGGAGCATCAGACATAAGGTTTTCACATTCACAGTCTCATTGTGAAAGCTATATCATTGTTCAATCGTCATCAAGAAACATGGCTACTGGAACACAGCACTACATTTTCAGGCAGTTCCCTCCAGCCTCTCCATTACATCTTGAACAACAAGGTGATATCTATTTAATACGTAAGAATAACCTCCAGGATAACCTTTCGACTCTGTTTGGAATCTCTCAGCCATTGACACTTAGTCTCATTTCAGTCCTCCCCCTTTTGGTTGAGAAGGTTCTCTCAATCCCTTGATGTTAATTCTCAGCTCATTCTAGGGTTTTTCTCAATCCTTTGCTGCTGAGTCTCAGCTCATTCCAGGATCTCTGTCCCACGTTGCCAGGAAAGTCCACAGCCCTGGGAGTCATGTCCCATGCAGAGAGGGGGTGGGTAGTGAGACTGCTCGTCATGTTGGCTGGAGAGAGAGGCCACATCTGAGCAACGAAAGAGGCTCTCTTGGGGGTGACTCTTAGGCCTAAATTTTAAGTAGACTTGACCTATCCTTTGTGGGGTTAAGTTTCATGTGAACAAACCCCAAGACTGGGGGCTCAGCCTATAGCTTTGGTTGTCCATACTGCTTGTGAGAATATCAAGAATTCAACTTGGGGAAGTTGAATTTCTCCCCACTCTCACGATTCCCCGAAGGGGGCTTGCAAATACTTTTCCAGTCATTGATCAAATCATTCTGGGATTCATCGGGGGATCACTCTGGACAAACCAACAAAATCTCATGTGCTACCTGAGATTCCAAGTACTTATGACATTCAATCAAATTATCTACATGAGTTATATTAGGAAATGCTCTAGTCAAAATCTAAATTTTATAACAAATAAACATTTTTTGCTTTAGTCTCACACATAAGGTGACATTTTAAAGTATTAATTATCATCTATTTTCAGCACCCTGCAGTAATGACATTCCTCTGTTCTTCTTCATACCAAGACATTTTTAAAATTTGTACATTGTACATTAGTCACTATTATTATACACTCTAGGCATTCCTAGATTATACCATCTCGATCTTTAACATCTATCTTTCTTTCTGATTTCATTTATGTCCCCAGCCCTCCTCCCTCTATCATTCTCACATACAGCTTCATTCAGTGTTATAACATAATTACATTACAGTTAGGTAGTATTGTGCTGTCCATTTCTGAGATTTTGTATCCAGTCCTGTTGCACAGTCTGTATCCCTTCAACTCCAATTACCCACTATCTTACCATATTTCTATCTCCTGATGGTCTCTGTTACCAAAGACATATTCCAAGTTTATTCACTAATGTCAGTTCATAACAGTGAGACCATACAGTATTTGTCCTTTAGTTTTTGGCTAGTCTCACTCAGCATAATGTTCTCTAGGTCTATCCATGTTGTTACATACTTCATAAGTTTATTCTGTCTTAGAGCTGCATAATATTCCATCGTATGTATATACCACAGTTTGTTTAGCCACTCATGTGTTGATGGACATTTTGGCTGTTTCCATCTCCTTGGAATTATAAATAATGCTGCTATAAACATTGGTGTGCAAATGTCCATTTGTGTCTTTGCCCTTAAGTCCTTTGAGTAGATACCTAGCAACGGTATTGCTGGGTCGTATGGCAATTCTATCTTCAGCTTTTTGAGGAACCCCCAAAGTGCCTTCCACAGTGGTTGCACCATTTGACATTCCCACCAACAGTGGATAAGTGTGCCTCTTTCTCCACATCCTCTCCAGCACTTGTCATTTTCTGTTTTGTTGATAATGGCCATTCTGGTGGGTGTGAGATGATATCTCATTGTGGTTTTGATTTGAATTTCTCTGATGGCCAGGGATATTGAGCATTTCTTCATGTGCCTTTTGGCCATTTGTATTTCCTCTTCTGAGAAGTGTCTGTTCAAGTCTTTTTCCCATTTTGTAATTGGATTGGCTGTCTTTTTGTTGTTGAGTTGAACAACCTCTTTATAAATTTTGGATACTAGACCTTTATCTGATATGTCATTTCCAAATATTGTCTCCCATTGTGTAGGCTGTCTTTTTACTTTCTTGATGAAGTTCCTTGATGCACAAAAGTGTTTAATTCTGAGGAGCTCCCATTTATTTATTTCCTTATTCAGTGCTCTTGCTTTAGGTTTAAGGTCCATAAAACCGCCTCCAATTATAAGATTCATAAGATATCTCCCTACATTTTCCTCTAACTGTTTTATGGTCTTAGACCTAATGTTTAGATCTTTGATCCATTTTGAGTTAACTTTTGTATAGGGTGTGAGATACAGGTCCTCTTTCATTCTTTTGCATATAGATATCCAGTTCTCTGGGCACCGTTTATTGAAGAGACTGTTCTGTCCCAAATGAGTTGGCTTGACGGCCTTATCAAAGATCAAATGTCCATAGTTGAGAGGGTCTATATCTGAGCACTCTATTCGATTCCATTGGTCAATAAATCTATCTTTATGCCAGTACCATGCTGTTTTGACCACTGTGGCTTCACAATATGCCTTAAAGTCAGGCAGCGTGAGACCTCCAGCTTCGTTTTTTTTCCTCGAGATACTTTTAGCAATTCGGGGCACTGTGCCCTTCCAGATAAATTTGCTTATTGGTTTTTCTATTTCTGAAAAGTAAGTTGTTGGGATTTTGATTGGTATTGCATTGAATCTGTAAATCAATTTAGGTAGAATTGACATCTTAACTATATTTAGTCTTCCAATCCATGAACATGGTATGCCCTTCCAGCTATTTAGGTTTTCTGTGATTTCCTTTAACAGTTTCTTGTAGTTTTCTTTGTATAGGTCTTTTGTCTCTTTAGTTAAATTTATTCCTAATTATTTTATTCTTTTAGTTGCAATTGTAAATGGGATTCATTTCTTGATTTCCCCCTCAGCTTGTTCATTGCTAGTGTATAGAAACACTACAGATTTTTGAATGTTGATCTTGTAACCTGCTACTCTGCTGTACTCGTTTATTAGCTCTAGTAGTTTTGCTGTGGATTTTTCAGGGTTTTCGACATATAGTATCATATCATCTGCAAACAGTGATAGTTTTACTTCTTCCTTTCCAATTTTGATGCCTTGTATTTCTTTTTCTTGCCTAATTGCTCTGGCTAGAACTTCCAACATGATGTTGAATAACAGTGGTGATAGTGGACATCCTTGTCTTGTTCCTGATCTTAGGGGGAAAGTTTTCAGTTTTTCCCCATTGAGGATGATATTAGCTGTGGGTTTTTCATATATTCCCTTTATCATTTTAAGGAAGTTTCCTTGTATTCCTATCCTTTGAAGTGTTTTCAACAGGAACGGATGTTGAATCTTGTCAAATGCCTTCTCTGCATCAATTGAGATGATCATGTGATTTTTCTGCTTTGATTTGTTGATATGGTGTATTACATTAATTGATTTTCTTATGTGGAACCATCCTTGCATACCTGGGATGAATCCTACTTGGTCATGATGTATAATCCTTTTAATGTGTTGCTGGATTCGATTTGCTAGAATTTTGTTGAGGATTTTTGCATCTATATTCATTAGAGAGATTGGTCTGTAGTTTTCACTGTTTGTAATATCTTTGCCTGGTTTGGGTATGAGGGTGATGTTGGCTTCATAGAATGAATTAGGTAGCTTTCCCTCCACTTCAATTTTTTTGAAGAGTTTGAGCATGGTTGGTACTAATTCTTTCTGGAATGTTTGGTAGAATTCACATGTGAAGCCGTCTGGTCCTGGACTTTTCTTTTTGGTAAGCTTTTGAATGACTGATTCAATTTCTTTACTTGTGATTGATTTGTTGAGGTCATCTATTTCTTCTTGAGTCAAAGTTGGTTGTTCATGCCTTTCTAGGAACTTGTCCATTTCATCTACATTGTTGTATTTATTAGCATAGAGTTGTTCACAGTATCCTGTTATTACCTCCTTTATTTCTGTGAGGTCAGTGATTATGTCTCCTCTTCATTTCTGATCTTATTTATTTGCATCCTCTCTCTTCTTCTTTTTGTCAATCTTGCTAAGGGCCCATCAATCTTATTGATTTTCTCATAGAACCAACTTCTGGTCTTACTGATTTTCTCTATTGTTTTCATGTTCTCAATTTCATTTATTTCTGCTCTAATCTTTGTTATTTCTTCCCTTTTGCTTGCTTTGGGGTTAGTTTGCTGTTCTTTCTCCAGTTCTTCCAAGTGGACAGTTAATTCCCGAATTTTTGCCCTTTCTTCTTTTTTGATATAGGCATTTAGGGCAATAAATTTCCCTCTTAGCACTGCCTTTGCTGTGTCCCATAAGTTTTGATATGTTGTGTTTTAATTTTCATTCGCCTCGAGATATTTACTGATTTCTGTTGTAATTTCTTCCTTGACCCACTGGTTGTTTAAGAGTGTGTTGTTCAGCCTCCACGTATTTGTGAATTTTCTGGCACTCTGCCTATTATTAATTTCCAACCTCATTCCTTTATGATCTGAGAAGGTGTTGTGTATGATTTCAATCTTTTTAAATTTGTTGAGACTTGCTTTGTGACCCAGCATATGGTCTATCTTTGAGAATGATCCATGAGCACTTGAGAAAAAGGTGTAGCCTGCTGTTGTGGGGTGTAATGTCCTATAAATGTCTGTTAAGTCTAGCTCACTTATTGTAATATTCAAATTCTCTGTTTCTTTATTGATCCTCTGTCTAGATGTTCTGTCCATTGATGAGAGTGGGGAATTTAAGTCTCCAACTATTATGGTAGATGTGTCTATTTCCCTTTTCAGTATTTGCAGTGTATGCCTCACGTATTTTGCGGCAATCTGGTTCGGTGCATAAATATTTATGATTGTTATGTCTTCTTGTTGAATTATTCCTTTTATTAGTAGATAGTATCCTTATTTGTCTCTTCTAACTGTTTTACATTTGAAGTCTAATTTGTTGGATATTAGTATAGCTACTCCTGCTCTTTTCTGGTTGTTATTTGCATGAAATATCTTTTCCCAACCTTTCACTTTCAACCTATGTTTATCTTTGGGTCTAAGATGTGTTTCCTGTAGACAGCTGTTTGCTAGCTGCTGGAATGCAACACACCAGAGACGGATTGGCTTTTAATAAAAGGGGATTTATTTTGTTGGTTCTTCAGAGGAAAGGCAGCTTACTTTCCACTGAGGTTCTTTCTTACGTGGAAGGCACAAGATGGTCTCTGCTGGTCTTTTCTCCAAGCCCCTGGGTTCCAACAACTTTCCCCGGGGTGACTTCTTTCTGCATCTCCAAAGGCCTGGGCTGAGCTGCTAGTGCTGAGATGAGGAATGCTGAGCTGCTTAGCAGTGCTACATTGCAATCTCCCATTTAAGCACCAGCCAATTAAGTCAAATGTCACTCATTGCAGCAGACACGCCTCCTAGCTGACTGCAGATGTAATTGGCAACAGATGAGGTTCACGCACCATTGGCTTATGTCCGCAGCAACAAGACTAGGTATGCTCACCTGGCCAAGTTGACAACTGACTCTAACACATGTCCACCCCTTGTCAACTTGGCAACTTCAAGCATCACTTTAAATAGGTGCAGAAACTTCTCTTCTTGCTGTGGGCCTGTGAATCTCAAAACAAATTATCTGATGCCAATATGCAAAGGAGGATAAACACAGAATCCATAGGGAGAAACTGGAAGGAAAACCTGCAGGCAAACACCATTGGATTTCAAAGTCTGAAAGTCATTTATCCTTCAGCTGTAGAAAGTGGCAATCCCACCCCTTCCAAGAGCCTATGCAGTGGCTGGCCTCTTTCCAAATCAATCTCAGGGAACATCGAGGAGACCACCTCTGGGCTCCACTCTCTCCAGGCATCAGGGCCACCCCTGGGCTCTCTGCCATTTCTGGGGCACACGCTCGACCCCTCCACATGGTGGCAGCCAGGCTCTCCCAGTCCCCCAAGGAGCGTGCTATGCCTTTTCCAAGGCCCGAGGCTGCACAACTATTCCACTGCAATGAGAGGGGAGACTCATCCTCGCCCTTCAGGTTAAACTCACCCTCTCCATGTATATGGGTGGGTCCACTCTCCTGGCCGAGGTTTCTTGGCTTCAGACCCGAAGTTCCATGGTTCTTACTCTGCAAACTCCAATTTTTCCCTTTTGTGTCCTCCTTTGCCAAGATTGGTAGTAGTTCCATTTACACCAACAGTGTCTTCAAACACTCCAGGACTTCGTCATCAATCTCTTCACAGTTCCTCCAAAGTCTTCCCCTTAAGCCATCCAAAACACTGTTCAAACATATCTGGCATTTGCAAACTGCAGCGGCACCCCACTCTCCAGTACCAAATCTGTTCTAGTTTGCTAGCTGCTGGAATGCAACACACCAGAGACAGATTGGCTTTTAATAAAAGGGGATTTATTTTGTTGGTTCTTCAGAGGAAAGGCAGCTTACTTTCCACTGAGGTTCTTTCTTACGTGGAAGGCACAAGATGGTCTCTGCTGGTCTTTTCTCCAAGCCCCTGGGTTCCAACAACTTTCCCCGGGGTGACTTCTTTCTGCATCTCCAAAGACCTGGGCTGAGCTGCTAGTGCTGAGATGAGGAATGCTGAGCTGCTTAGCAGTGCTACATTGCAATCTCCCATTTAAGCACCAGCCAATTAAGTCAAATGTCACTCATTGCAGCAGACACGCCTCCTAGCTGACTGCAGATGTAATTGGCAACAGATGAGGTTCACGCACCATTGGCTTATGTCCGCAACACCAAGACTAGGTATGCTCACCTGGCCAAGTTGACAACTGAATCTAACACAACAGCATATAGAAGGATCCTGTTTTTTAATCCATTCTGCCAGTCTATGTCTTTTGATTGGGGAATTCAGTCCATTAACATTTAGTGTTATTACTGTTTGGGTAGTACTTTCCGCTACCATTTTGCCTTTTTTATTTTATATATCATATCTAATTTTCCTGCTTTCTACACTCTTCTCCACACCTCTCTCTTCTTTCTTTTCGTATCTGTCTCTAGTGCTCCCTTTAGTATTTCTTGCAGAGCTGGTCTCTTGGTCACAAATTCTCTCAGTGACTTTTTGTCTGAAAATGTTTCAATTTCTCCCTCATTTTTGAAGGCCAATTTTGCTGGATATAGAATTCTTCGTTGGCAGTTTTTCTCTTTTAGTAATTTAAATATATCATCCCACTGTCTTCTCGCCTCCATGGTTTCTGCTGAGAAATGTACACATAGTCTTATTGGGTTTCCCTTGTATGTGATGGATTGCTTTTCTCTTGCTGCTTTCAAGATCCTCTCTTTCTCTTTTTGACCTCTGACATTCTGACTAGTAAGTGTCTTGGAGAACGTCTATTTGGATCTATTCTCTTTGGGGTGTGTTGCACTTCTTGGATCTGTAATTTTAGGTCTTTCATAAGAGTTGGGAAATTTTCAGTGATAATTTCTTCCATTAGTTTTTTTCCTTCTTTTCCCTTCTCTTCTCCTTCTGGGACACCCACAACACATATATTTGTGTGCTTCATATTATCATTCAATTCCCTGAGCCCCTGCTCATATTTTTCCATTCTTTTCCCTATGGTTTCTGTTTCTTTTTGGATTTCAGATGTTCCATCCTCCAGTTCACTAATTCTAACCTCTGTCTCTTTAAATCTACCATTGTAGGTTTCCATTGTTTTTTTCATCTCTTCTACTGTATCTTTCATTCCCATAAGTTCTGTGATTTGTTTTTTCAGACTTTCCATTTCTTCTTTTTGCTCATTCCTTGCCTTCTTCATGTCCTCCCTCAATTCATTGATTTGGTTTTGGATGAGGTTTTCCATTTCTGTTCGTATATTCAGAATTAGTTGTTTCAGCTCCTGTATCTCATTTGAACTATTGGTTTGTTCCTTTGACTGGGCCATATCTTCAATTTTCCTGTTGTGATTTGTTATTTTTTGCTGGCATCTGGACATTTAATTACCTTAATTAGTTTATTCTGGAGATTGCTTTCACTTATCTTAAGGTGCCTTTTCCCTCCCCACCCTTAGGAGGGTCTACATAGGTATTATAGACTCCAGCCGGGTTTTCCCAGACTAAACTGGCCTCCTTTTGGGGGGAAGGAGTCACCTGCGTCAGTTTTCCCTGAGGGTGAGACCCAGCAGGTTGAAAGACTTTCCTGTGAAGTCTCTGGGCTCTGTTTTTCTTATCCTGCCCAGTATGTGGTGCTTGTCTGTCTGTGGGTCCCACCAGCAAAAGATGTTGTGGGTCCTTTAACTTTGGAAGGCTCTCCCTGCTGGGGGTGTGGTGGAGACAGAGGAAAGGTTGTAGGCTGGTTTTAATGGCTTCAAATTGCCAAGCCCTGGGGTCTGAATTCCTTGAGAGAGGGATTCCACCTGAATTGCATTTCACCCCTCCCCTGGGGAAGGCCAGGCGGGAGACAGCCCTGAAAGCAGCCTGTTTCTCGTATGCCTGGGGCAGCTGCAACCTGTGTAATCCCGCCGCTGAATCCAGAGGCAGCCAAGCCTCCATAGAAACAGCCACAAAAGCCTCCGTTTCGTCCCCTTTCCTCTTTTTCGGTTAGCCCAATAGGCGACCTCCGCCTTGACCAGTTTCGCCTGAGCTGGGGACCTATTTTTAGTAGTCAGAATTTGTTTATTAATGCCACAATTGGTGTTTGGTTGGACTCAGTCCCTGCAACTGTTAGAGTCTCTTTCCTTTCCCTCCAGGAAGCCGCCTGTTGGGGAGGGGTGCCGGCCGCCGGCCACCGTGGCTTGGAAAAGTCACGGTTCCGGAGACTCGCAGCTGGTCCAGCTGGTCCAGACTGGGGTACGCTGTGTGTCCGGTCACTATCGTGGCTCTGGGAGCTGTTCTGTACTGTTTCTGGTTATTTAGTAGTTGTTCTGGAGGACGAACTAAAACGCGCACATTACTAAGCCGCCATCTTGGCCCCTCCCTCAAAGTACATTTTAATAAGTATATTTACAGAACAAATTTCAAAGTATGGTGTGGGTCAGTTTCACAATTTCAGGCATTTCCTTCTAGCTGCTCCAGAACACTGTAGACTAAAAAGAAATATGAATATAATGATTCAGTATTCATACTCATTTGTTAAATCCTATTTTTCTGTTAACAACTTCTCACAATATTCAGGGATATTTGAGCAATGACCTTTCTAGCTTATTCATGTTGAAAAAAAGTGTTGATATTATGGGGCGGGGTGATGCAACTGGTTGATGCTCTTGGAGTGACTGTGTTTCAGGGCTCGTCTGGCATAGGAACAATCTGGAGGTTTTAGGCTACTGAAAAATAAACTTAGTGAGTGAAACTTTGATAATTTAAGATCAAGCCCTGGGTATTCTTTTAGGGTTTTCAGGCACACCATTGGTTGGGGCTTGGCATACCATGGCATTTTGCAATATCTGCTGAAGCTTACATAAGAATAACCTCCATAATAGCCTCTCAATTCTATTTGAAATCTCTTAGCAACTGAAACCGAATTTTGTTACATTTGTTTTCCCCCTTTTGATCAAGAAGGCATTGTCAATGTCATGATGCCAGGGCCAGGCTCCTCCCTGGGAGTCATGTCCCAAGTTGCCAGGGAGACCCAAACCCCCAGAACTCATGTGTCATGTAGGAGGGTTGGTAATGAGTTTACTTGCAGAGTTTGGCTTAGAGAGAGGCCACATCTGAGCAACAAAAGAGGTTCTCTGGGTGACTCTTATGCATAATAATAGGTAGGCTTAGTTTGCCTGTTACAGAAATTAGTTTCATAAGAACAAGACTCAAGAGCCAGGACTTGACCTATCAACTCGGGAGTTGAGTATCAGGAATTTCCCAGGTAGGGGAGTTTAATAGATCCATATTTTTTCTCCAGTCCTCAAGGGACTTTGTAAATACTTTTTTATTATCTGTCCATCATATTCTGGAATGTATCAGGACACTACATTAAACTATACAGAATTACGAGGTCTCATTCCCTACTCTAGGCTTCACATGTTTAGGTTGTTTAAATGAACTGGCCAGACAGGTTAAGCTAGAATGTGTGTTACAGAAAATTTAAATTTTGGACAAAATAAACATGTCTTCCTTTGGTCTCACACAGAAGGTGGAGCTTTCAAATATAGACAATATCTTCCTTTATCCTGCATTCCAATTTATCTTAGTCTTAATCAGATCAGCCTCGCTCATATCTCAAATTGAAGTCTGCTCTTTTATGGCTTCTTTAACAGTTGCTGCATGTAGTGATGTTAATTTTCAGAGCTACAAACTCTAACTCTGAGTCTTAGTTGTCAAACAGGTACCCAAAGTTCCAGGAAAGTACCGGGTTATACAAATTGAGCACAGCATCTCAGAATTAAGAAATAACACTTAAAACTCATGAACAAATGTGACTGCTCTAAGAGCTTATACTCTAGGCCCTACTTTTCTTCCAAATATTTTCTAAATAAGACCATACACTATTTGTCCTCATGTTTCTGGCTTATTTTGCTCAACATAATAAGCATGCCTCATGACTTCATTCCCTTCTGTAACCACACAATATTTCATCATTTGTATACACCACAGTTCACCCTTCCAGTTCTCAGTCAGTGTATGCCTTGGCCACCTTCATCCGTTGACTATCATATACAATGCCAACATAAACATCAGTGTGCAAATGTCTATTCGAGTCCTTGCTTTCAGTTCTTCCGAGTATACTCCTAGTAACAAGATTGTCTAATTATATGGTGACCCTATATCTAGCCTCCTGTGGATCACACTACATTATATTACTCTCTGAAGGGGCTGCACCATTCTGCTACTCTACCAAAACTGAATAGGTATACCTCTCTCTCCACATTTTCTCTAGCACTTGAACATCTCTGTTTATTTATTTATTTTGAATCTGCAGATTTTTTGAGATATAGTCATATAGCATATATACCCTAGAGTATTTTATGCGTCCATCTTGGTTGACCTGCAGTCTACATATAACACTTTTTTTTTCTGATCCCCTGGTTATTCAATCTAATACTAGTCTAGGTACTGCTATAAAGGGATTTTGCAGATGTAATTAAAGTTTCATGCTACTTAACATTAAAATATGGAGATTAGCCAGTGGACCTGAACTAATCACATGAACCCTTTAAAAGGCAGAATATGTCAGAGAGGTGTGGCAGAAGATGGCAGATAGATTGAAAGCATGAGAAGGATTTGACACACCATTGCTAGCTTTGAAGATGTAGTGACCACACACCAAGGAATGTGGGTGGCTTATAGAAGGTGAAACTGTCCCCTGGCAGATACCCTGGCAGCAAGGAAATGGGGACCTTATTCCTGCAGCCACATGGAACTGAATTCTATCATCAACCTTAATGAGCATGGAAGATATTCCCTCAAGAGCTTCCAGAAAATAAAAAAATTTAAAAAAAGCCACCAAGTTTGTGATAAGCAGGAATACAAACTAATAGTTACCCTCTCTGAGTTGGGCTCCTCAATAATTAAGACAGAGGTAGTAATACATAGTTCATAGAGTTATCAGGAAGTACCAAGCTATACACATTAAAATGAGAATGTACTTAATATGTCTAGAGTACACCTGACACATAGCAGGCAGTCAGTGAATGTCATTAACAATTGTGCAAGTCAAATTTGGAGGCCAATCCTACTTTTCCTTTAACAAAGACAAGATATGAAATTAGCATAACACCACAGACCAAATAAAAAATTTGAATAAGCCTATGATAAGGTTGAAGTTAAATCAAAATGAGTATGCACTCTAAAAAACTAATATAGGAAACTATTAATATATGAAATAAGTCCCAAGAGCTGATTTTAAGCCAGTGGTTAGGTAATGGGAAGGCATTTACCCAATAGAACAATGTTAAGACCTGATAATTAGGGTTCAAGTCCATTCAAACCCATTAACCTATTAGATGCTGAAATGTTTTATCAGGAGAACCAAATAATAACAGTAACAATGTTTCTTTGAAGAAAACAACTCCTTACATTTAGACTACACATTTTACCATAAAATAATCTCCCACATCCATTTTTCATTTTTAATTCACATAGCAACTTTTTGAGGCAAGCGCAGGGAGGCCAATATGGCAAGCTGATGACCAAAGTCCCCGGCAGGCAAGTGTCTGCTGAGCCAGGGTTCACATCTCCCTGCCTATCTTGCAGTTAGGATGGGGTTATGCAAGTGCATTCTAGTCAATGGAACATGGGGAGGAATGATGTAGGTCACCTCCAGGTCAGGCTCATAGGCTCCACCATTCTCTCATGTGCCATTCCATGGAACACAGAGGTTGAACACAGAGATACCTAAAGATGGAAGAAGCCTGGATCTTTGAATGGCTCCCAACTTGAAAGGCAGCTCTCCAAAAAATCAATTTGATTCCAGTGCAAACAAAAAATTAACTTTCATTTTGTGTAGCCACAGACATATTCAGATTGTTTGTTCTAACAATTAGCTTTTCACTGCAGCAATTAACATACTCTAGTAGAGAAATTTGAGCCTTAAAGTGAGGTGCTGCTATAACCTACACCTTATATATATGGAATTGTCTTAGCTGGCAGGTAACCAGCAGAGAGCAAATAGGTATCAAAAGCGAGGGAAAAAGTGACTCATGTTAGGCAGTAACAAAACACTTGCTGAAATATTCCCACATGGTAATATGGTAGGTAAACCACACACCTTTGAACCCATCATCTTTAGAATTAAAGTATTGGCACATGTTGGCTACTCTTGACTGCATTTAGGAAGAGATTGTAAGAAAAGGTGACTCTGGCAGAGAATTGGCCACTTCACAAGCAGAAATGAAAGGAAGGGGGATTCCAGAACTTGATTCTAAAAGACTGCAAAAGGTGACTGCTTCTAGAATCCCAACAATATATAAAATAGAGAAAGGCTTTGAACATGAGCGTGTGTGGGCCTCTACCAGCTGACTGATTTTAGAAGTTCCCAGGCCTGTTACCATTTAACAGATACAGTACAGAGCAGTTAAATTTTCACCTGAGATCTCATGACTTTATGAAATGATTTAAAAAATCAGAATTTGAACTCATATCTTGTTTATCTGACCTCACACTTCCTCCAGTATATTTCACAGCCAAAATGCTGCAGTAAATTACAATTTTTAAATATGTTGATGGCTCAGGAGCTAAGCAACAGTGAATTTCCTTGGGAACAAAACAAACTCTCTGTTCTTTTTAAAGGAATCTAGAAAGGGATATCAGGGCTTCAGATTCCCTAAAATGGGATCCTTGCATTGTTTTCACTTAGAACTTCTTGTTCTCATTTTTTGTTTTACTGACAAAATGAGATTGGTTTCTTTTAGGGTGTTATTGCAATTAAAGAAAGTGATTTGAAAAGCTGCTTATTTGGGGGGCAGTGACCATGACTTACATATTTATACACACTCTTGCTCTGCTCAAGTTTCCCAGTGCATGCTTACTAAACACTCATTGTTATCTGAAATGCACTCCATAGTATAAAGCACAAGCTAGAATTATTTGTGGCATTTATTAACCCGCTGTTAGATTGTAAACTTCATGCAGTTAAGTACTGAGTTAATTTGAGTTTTTTGACTAGCTTTAGAACATCATCTAGCATATAGAAGTACATAATAACTAAATGCTCACTGAACAACCAAACAACATTGATATTTTAACTGAGATAGAAATAAGCATACAATGTCAGATTTGGAAGTATCATAATTTGGGTTTCCCTGGAAGCAAAATGAAGCACCATGAACAAGTAGTTTATTTATGAGATATATTAGTTTCCTCTTGTTGCTGTAACAAATTACCACAAACTTAGTGCTTAAAAACAACACAAATTTCTCATCTTATAAAGATCAAAAGTCCAAAAGGGGTATCACTGGGCTAAAATCCAGATGCCAGCAGGGTTGTGTTCCTTCTGGATTATCTAGGGGAGAATCTGATTCCTTGAATTTCCCAAATTCTAGAGGCTACCTGCATTTCCTAGTTCAAGGCTCCTTCTTCCATCTTCAAAGACAGCAGTGTTGCATCTTCAAACCTCTCTCTGACTCTGCTTCTATGTCACATATCCTGTGACTCTGACTTTTCTTCCTCTCTCTTCCATTTCTAAGGACTCTGGTGATTACAATGAGCCCAGGATAATCTCCCCATCTCAAGGCCCTTAATTTAATTACATCTTCAGAGTCTTTTTTGCTATGTAAAATAATGTGTTCACAGGTTCCAAAGATCTAGAAGCAGACATCTTTGGGGTGTGGGCATTATTCGTCCTAGCATAGGAGGTGAAACTAGAGAACAATGGGAAGGGAAAGAAGTCAATTAAATGCAAGTTAACAAGGCTTTCCTTTGATGTGGGTATTAATATTTTCCTAACAAACATGATCAAGATCATATACAGTTTCAATTTGCTAAAGCTGCCAGAATGCACTATACCAGAAATGGGTTGGCTTTTTCAATGGGAATTTGTTAGATTACAAATTTACAGTTCTAAGGCCACGAAAATGTTCAAATTAAGGCATCAAGAGGAAGATACCATCTCTGAGGAAAGGCTGCTGGTATCCGGGGTTCCTCTATCACATGGGAAGGCACATGGCAACACCTGCTGCTCCTTTTCTCCTAGGTTGGTTTCAACGGCTTTTTCTCTCTCTTCTGAAGGCTTTTCTCCGGATTTCATCTCTTAGCTTCTCCCGGGACATTTTCTTTCTCTCTGCATCCTTCAGTTGGTTTCATCTCTCTGCTCTCTGTATTTATTTTTCTGTGTTTTCTATCTTTATTCTCTTCGTAGAGGACTCCAGTAAAAGTTTTAAGACTCACTTTGAATTGGGTGGGTCATGTCTCCATGGAAACAACCTAGTCAAAAGTCCCTACCCACAACAAGTCTACCCTCACAAGAATGGATTAAAAGAACATAGTCTTTTCTGGGGTACATAATAGATTCAAACCAGCAGCTATACCTAAGGGTAACTTTGTGTATAATAAGTGGCCATTCCGTAGAACAGAAGCCCATTAAGCAGAAATTTGCCAACCACAGTCCACAGGCCAAATCTAGCTCAACAGCTACTTTTCTACAGCCCATGAACTAGGAATGGTTTTTACATCTATAAATGGTTGAAGAAATCTCAAAAGAAGAATGCTATTTCATAACACTTTAAAATTTTATGAAATTCCAGTTGTAGTCACCATAAATAAGGTCTTATGGGAACACAGCCACATACATTTATGTTCCTATTATCTATTACTGCTTTCTAAATACAATGGTAGACTTGAGCATAACAGGCAAAGCTGAAAATATTCACTCTCGGGCCCTTTAGAGAAAATATTTGCCATCTTCTGCTCTATGGTATAATTTACAATGAAACTTCCTTTGTTAAGTTTTTACCACTTACTACAAATCCATAAAGAAGTATTGTTTCCTTTGAGCTGAAGTGTTGTCCTCTGTTAAACTGCAAACACTCTAGGAGACATATGTAACCCTTTAAGCATCATTCACAATAGCCAAAAGGTGGATACGAGCCTAGTGTTCATTGACCAATGAAGGGATACACAAAACTTGGTATATACATACTGTTTTAGTTTGCCAAAGCTGCCAGAATGCAACACACCGGAGATGTATTAGGCTTTTAATAAGGGGGATTATTTAGTTAAAAATGTATAGTTCTTCAGAGGAAAGGCAGCTAACTTTCATCTGAGGCTCTCTGTTACATGGAAGGCACACAGCAACATCTGTTGGCCATCTCTCCTGGCTTCTGCCTTCCAACGACTTTCCCAGGGTGATTCCTTTCTGCATCTCCAAACACCTGGGATGAGCTATGAGTGCTGAGATAGGGTATGCTGAGCTGCTGAGCTCTCTTCTGACCTCTGTTTTTTTAAGCATCCAGCTAATTAAATTAAACCTCACTCATTATGGAAGGCTTTCCCCCTAGCTGATTGCACATGCAATCACCCATAGATGAATTTCACATACTGATGACTTAAGTCCACAGAAACAGAACAATGGGGCATCATCACCTGGACAAATTGACCCCTGAACCTAACTACCACACATACAATGGAATATTATAGAGCCACAAAAAGGAATACAGTTCTGAAGTTCTGGAACATGCTACAACATGGATGTACCTTGAAAGCATTATGCGGCATGAAACAAGCCAGGCACAAAATAACAAATACTGTAGGATTCCACTTAAGTGAACTATTTAGAATGAGTAAATTCAAAGAGACAGAAAGTAGCATTAGAGGTTACTAGGGACCAGAGAGATGAGGGAAGGGAGAGAGTTATTGCTTACTAGTACAGAGTTTCCATTTAGGGTGATGAAAAAATCTTGGTAATGGACGTGGTAACTGCAGCAGAACACTGTGAATGTACTACCACTTTAGTGTACACTTAAAAATGGATAAAATGGAAGTTCTGCATTACATATGTTACCAGAATTAAAAAATGAAAGCTCCCATGCACATTTCACAGCATTTTATAAATAGGACAAAATAAAGAAGTCTTTGATTTAAATTTGTAAAAACCCTGCTAACTTGTCCTCCCGAAGTCTTCTATTAAGCTCAGCAAACCACCGTTTCTTCAACCGTAAGTCATGTTTTCTAAATCTGTCAACATTCTTATAAGTCTCTGCTGACTGGGTTACATTTCCTCACCTCTATCTTCCAATGGTACCTGGAACTGAACGTATTATTCTGGTTTTAGTCTTGGTCAGCCTAAAATCCAGCAGGACTATCACCTTCTAACATTAGATGCTATAGTTCCATTAATGGACTCCAGAGAAACTTTTATTTTCTGGAAATTACCTCAAAAAGTTGGCTTGTATTGCCAACTTATTCTCCATTAAAATTACCCAAATTTAATTTTGTTTTGTTATGTTAAATTCCCTTACAGATATATATAGGTGTTTTTCTTCATTTATCTTTAAGAATTTTCATTTATCTTCATTGCAATCATTTTCTCATATTTAAACCATAAAACAAAGGTCCCCAATTCTTAATCTCTAGCTCTCAACCTTAGTTCTCAGCTCTTCAACTGCATATGGGGCATCTCAGCTTGAATGGTTCTTCAGCCCTTAGAACTCAAAACAGCCAAAATGGAACTCCCTGTTTTTTGGCCCAAATCTGTAGTTCCTCCATTATAATCACCAATCTATGGGCAGCTTGAGGGACCATATCATAACCATCATCTTGAGGGACCACTTATGTCTTAATGCCTGACATGCCCTCTAGTATGAATGAGGCATTTAGTAAAAGGGGAAGGAAAGAGAAGGGAAGGGAGGAGAGGGAAGAAGGAAAAAAGGACAAAAGAAAGGAAAGGAGGGGAAAGGAAGGGAAGAATGGGGAACTTTCATACTTTTTAAACAGTAGCTAAAGGAGTGGAGGGCTTCAGTGTGAAAAAGATGTAAAAGCAGAATTGTTGTACTCAGGAGAAATGAGATCAGAGAATCCCAGTAGCCAGGCACAGGCACAGCCACCCAAGTCCCACAGCATGTGGGGAGCAATATAAAGATTCCCCCATCTAAAAAACAGGGTATTATTTCAGAAAAGAGGGGTTACCACTTCAACTCTGACTGTACACATGGAAGACCTCTTTTGCCTACTTTCTTTAGAGAAATATTTGGACAAACATGGGCCCACTTGGAAAATAATTCAAAAATAGATTGCAATATATAGATATACTTGCTGTTATAGTTAGGTTCAGGCGTCAATTTTGGCCAGATGATGGTGGCCAGTTGTTCTGTTGCTGTGGACTTAAATCATCAGCATGTGAAATTCATCTATAGCTTATTAGATCTATGGTCAGCTAAGGGGAGTGTCTTCTGCAATGAGTTACATTTTAATTTGATCAGCTAGAGGCTTAAAAGGAGAAGCCAGAAGAGAGAGAAGCAGCTCAGCACAGCTCAGCTCAGAGCTCAGGGCCAACATAGACCCAAACATTCGGGGAGAAAAGAAGGAAAATGCCCCAAGGAAAGCTGTTTGAACCCAGAAGCTGGGAGAGAAGGCCAGCAGACATCACTGTGTGCCTTCCTATGTGACAGAAAGGCAGAGGGAAGCCAGCTGCCCTTCCTCTGAAGAACTATAAATTTGTAATGAAATAAATCCCCTTTATAAAAGCCAATCCATTTCTGATGTATTATATTCTGGCAGCTTTAGCAAACTAAAACACTTGCCTTCTGAGCTAAGAGGTAAAGGGAAGATAAATTCTTAGCCTCACAGTATTATCTTACAGTAATAAGATATTATTAATATCTTATAGTAATAAGATACTATAATATTATTAATTTATTATATTATTCATCTTATAGTAATAAGATATTAAGTATTATTACTCTAGTATAAAGCTATAAATAACAATGATTTAAACTAATTGAAAATTATAATCACATTATTTCAGAATAAATATTTTCCAATTTTATCAGAGTGCAAAATAAATATTAATTATTGGAATTTCCCATAAATAAGACCTTGATTAAGTAACTCTCCCTATAAATCCATTTCCCATAGTCCCTCTCACCTTTGGTCATGGCAAATTCCCTAAGGACCACTTATCTGAGGGCAGAGAACTTCAACCTGCCAAACGTTCCAAAATCTATGCTCCAGAAAATTCCCAGCTATTCCAGCTGCCCAGAAGATATCTCTAGATGAATTGCTATGATATCTTCACAGCTTGTGGGCTTTGCTGTATTTTCAGAGGGAAATCTCAAATTCCAAAGAAGATGACTTCATCTGGGCAAATACTTTACTGTAAAAGGTATGGGACTCAGTACTTTTGAAACTCCCATTCAAAACTGAGTCAGAAGACAAACTCTCTCCCAAAGAGGGGCAGAGGAGAAGGTGTTGACAAGTCCACTAGGAGTGGTAACCATGTATGTGCATTCCCAGAGAAATCTTTTCTGGGCTCATGTTTTCTATTTAAACATCACAACAGAACAGAAAGCGCCTCCAAATTATACCACCAGCCACAGCCACTAGCATTAACTACTGTTATGACTTGTTAAAGGCCCTAAATATCCGCTCAAAAATGAAATGATAGGACCTGAAACTGAGACCTTGATAAAGATAACGGCCAATAAACCTCTAGCATCCACAACTGGGATCACTAAATGACATTTTCCATTCCCAGCCTCCTTCCCAAAGATGTGTTTCTTACCGCTGTGTCACACCATGGAGAGAATTAAGCCCTTGGAAATAATATAAATTTGTTTTGGGCAGTGCCACATAAATCTATGGGCCACGTGTTGGCGAGTGCTTCTGAATCAGGCTGACTCGACCAGTGTCCCTCTTCTTTCTCCTTGCCCCACCTCAGTGCAGGTCCCTCCTGAAAAAGCCTGAATAAAGAGGATGGCTTTGATTGATGGAGGAAGCTAGTCTGTTATTTGAGGGGAGCTGTACTACAAGAAAAAGAGCAAATACTAAAATGTGCAGCTACATCTGTAGCCAAAACTTTGAAAAATTCAAAAGTAAATTCAGTCTGGCAAAAACTGTTGCTATATGCTTCAAAATGTAATATAATTACTTGGGAGGAAAGCCAAATGATACTAAATATATCTTCCATTTCTAACACTAATAAAATGTTGTAAATGCTCTTAAGAAATGGTGAGAAGAGATTACATACATTTTACAGTTCCCTAATAGTTCCAGTTTGGCGAGTAAAGTGGGGAAAGAAGAAATAAAATTTAGGTTTTATTTTTCCCTCTTCATATATGGTTATACTGAGTGATCAATAATAAGCCAAATGAAAACCATTTAGTAGAGTACCTCTGCTACTATAAGTGTGGAACATGGAGCAGCAGCACCACCTGGCAGCCTGTGGGAAATGTAGACTCTTGGGCCTACACTGACCCTAGTAAAGCAGAATTTAATTTCACCAGGTGCCAGGGGATTTGTGCACGCAGTCAAGTGGGAACAACTCAATGGAATTTAGCAGTGAGCTCTGTGACAAATGTGCAGGTATGGCTTTGCTGCCAAGTTGGAGGTATGATAACTTACAGAATAGAAACAAGAAAACTTGCAAAAACATATGCTTTGTGCTAAATGACTAGTCACTGATGACACTGTCAGTGTGCTGGATCCTAGTTTATTCTACACAGGGCTTTTCCCTTGTAATTTCCACCACAGCCTTGGGAGCTAATTACTGTTACCATCATCATTTTACAGATGAGAAAACTGAGACATCTGGAATATTTCCAAGGTAAGCTGACTGGTGAGCAGTGATGAAGCTCAGATTTGAACCCAGAGACACAATTAATCCATAACTCTCTCTCTCTCTTTCACACACACACACACACACACACACCCTTCATATTTTTTGCTAACTGTCAACTTCCCTAGACAACAAATAAGTGGTAAAAGAGCCTTCTAAGGAGGAATAAGCAATCCCTTGCCACTCATAATGCAGCATTCAACAGGTCCTACTGCTTGTTAACTATGGTCAGCCAATGTCAAATGATTTTCTCTTTGTATAAGTAGACAGCCTGGCTTATTCTGATAATTAGATTCAGCATCACTGCTCTGAATTTTCCAAAATGCAAAATATTTTGGAATAATTTGCCAACCTTTTCTTATTGGAAAAACACTCAGTCAAATAAAACTGCCTATTTTCAGGAATGCCTTGAACAAGTAAAGGACCAGTCAAATTCCACATGGAATATGTTTCCATGAGTCATATATCAGAAAAAACATCTGTTTCTGTGTTATCATAAGACACTGATATCTGAATAAAAACTCCTATCTGATAATCCTGATTTGTAATTATTTAAAATCATAGGTAATATGTATTAATACTTATGTGCTAGGTACTATTTTAAGCATTTTATATTTACCCATTTAATATTCACAACAACCCATAAGGTGCTTTCAATAGTGTTATTTACAAAGGATGAAACAGAGGAATTAAAGTATTCACAAGTGGTTAATGGTAGGGCTAGAATGTGAAATCAGTCAGGTATCATAGTTCACAGTCTCAATTATTTCACCTTACTAATTACTCTCAAAGATAACTGATGGAAGAAAGAGCTATAGTCTCCATAACCAGAGATTACTGAGGGAAGATCAACCTGATTTATTGAAATCAAGCAAATTTCACAGCTCTAAGTTCAGAAAAGAATTTTGACAGTAAATGACACTTTGCTGCAATGTAGGTGAACTTGAACAGGTTGGTTAAACACGCAAAATAAGCCATAGCAGTCACTCAATATTACAAACCAGATGTATTATCAGGAAGAAATTAGCCCTTGCAGTCAAGAAGTTGCCCCCTCTGTTATGATCAAATCTGTATTGACCAGGGATGAATCCGACCCTGGCACCATGGGATCAACAATTCCATTCTGACCGAAAGGGGGAAAAGAAGTGTAACTAATAAAGCATCAATGGCAGAGAGAGCTCAAATGGAGTCAGGAGGCTACTCTGGAGGTTGCTCTTACACAAGCTTCAGGTAGACCTTGCTATGTATCATAACCTGCCAACCCCAAACCAGGATCATTCTAGGCAATCCTAAAGAACACGTAAGGCAATATATAAGATTGCACTAGGGTGACTTTCCAGAAATCTACAACCTTCAGATGGGTCCCTGGACCAGATAAGTCCTGAAACCTAGAGGGCCCAGCCTCTCCAGAACATCAGATAATTCCGTTCCCCTACCCCATGTTATTGACAGCCCCTTCCAACTTGAAACAGAATGGCTATAGCCCAAACAACCTTAAACAGAGGGGTAGAAAGATCAAAGGTGATGGTGGAGTTATACAGAGAAAACAGGATTTAACAAATGAATATATGATTGCTGAATCATTAAATTGATATTGCTTTTAGTTTCCAGTATCTTAGAACAGCTAGAAGTAAAAACTTAAAATTGTGGAATTGTAACCCAGGTCAAACTCTGAAATATGTTCTACAACTAATTGTGGTGCTGTGCTTTGAAATTTATTGCTTTTTTGAATATATGCTATTTTTCACAAAAAAGAAAGAAAAAAATGATTATGGTGATAAAAAAATATTTAAGCCTTATAGCCTCCTATATTCTGGAGCAGCTAGAAGGAAAAATTTGAGAGGATCTTATGGTAGCTCATGACAAACTCTGGGATCTGTCCTGTAACTACTTGTTGAAGAGTGCTCTGAAAACTATTGCTTTTTTATTTCTTTGTTTGTATATATGTTATACTATACAATAAAAAAGTATTAAAAATCTGTATTGCCCATGTCAACAACAAATGGAATTATTCAGAAAAACAGTGCACAGTATAGCCAACTAATGCATTTGCATTTCTTACTGTAATTTCAAAATTCAGTAGATCTTCGGTATATAAACTCAACAAGTGTTGTTTTTCATGGAAAATGATTCAAAAACAAGCAAATAAATACTTCATCAATAATAAGTCCTGATCAAATAGGGTTTTATACCAGGAATTCAAGGAGGTTCAACATTAGGAAAGCTATTAATGAAATTTTCTATGTATCTATAGCAAAGCAGGAGGTAAATGTATGATTATCTTAACAGATACTAAAAAATGTATTACAAAATTTCAAAGGCTTTCCAAATCAAAAGAAAAATGTAGCTATTAATAAGTCAAGATAGAATGAAACAGCTTTAACTTGGCCAACATCTATCAAGAAACAAAAGAATCATCCTATTTAACTACAGAAAGTTGGAAGTGGTCCCATTAAACTCAGGAGCAAGGCAAATCCAACATTTACTATCCTGCCAGAAGCCCTCATCAATACAATAGGATGAGAAGATAAAAAGGAGCCATAAATATGGGAATGACTATTTTAAACTGTCATTATTGTCAAATAAACTATTTCCATCTATAAATTCATGTCTGCAATTTAAAGTTTATTAGAACAAATAAGAAAGAAACAAGGTCACCAGATACCAGACCAGCATACAAGTTAATAGATTTCCTATGTGCCATCAATAACCACATTTTAAACATTATGTTTTAAATCCAAAAAACAGATTTCAGCCTGATAAGCAAAAATAAACCAAGACACAAACAAATAAAAATCTGCAAAGTACTGAGGAATAAAATTAATAAGAAATGTGCCAGGTCTATAGAAGAAAAATAGAAAATGCAGCTGAAAGACATAAAAGAAAGTCAACAACCTTGGAAAGTCATACAATGATTCTTGATTTTAAAAGAAAAACAACAACTCAATATCAGAAAGATGTCAGTTCTCCAAGGTCATTCATACATTTAGTTCAACCTTCTCCAAAATCCTTCTCCAAAATCTTCTTTATGGGAAGATTAAAGTTGATCTGAAAGAGAAGAGGTGCTACAATAACCAAGAAATTTAATAATAGCAAAGAAAAGATGAATGATGAGAGAGGTCTTGCCCCTCTAGATATTAAAATAACATAGAGCTCTGTATTTGAAATAGTGTTCTTCTAGCAAAGGAGTAGACTAAAAGATAGCTGGAACAAAACAGTCAATCCAGAAATGGATTGATATACTTCGTAAATACATGGCAATTTGATATATGGGAAAGTAGACATTCTAAATCAGTGGGAGCTCAGAAGAGTGAGATTATTTAGGGGAAAAGTAAAAATAACGTGCTAATATTACAATGTATATAAAAATAATTTCCAGATGGATTAAAGAGCTAAATAGTAAAAGCAAAAATATAAAATACTGTGATAAAAATATAGAACAGTGTTTCAGTGGTAGAATGAACACTTTCCATGTGAGAGACCCAGGTTCGATTTCTGGACCATGCACCCAAAAAAACACATTATATATATATATCAGCATTTGTTTAATCTTTGCTTAGAGAAAATCTTACCAAGAAAGTCACAAAACTTAGAAGACTTAAAAGAAAAGACAGACAGATTTATCAATAAATTGTAATAAAATTTATTACATTTTAAACTTTTATTCCAAAGAAGTCTCCAAAACCAAACTAAAAAGTCAAAAAAAAAATTGAAGTGGAAGAAAATATTTGTGAACCAGATAACAGATATGAGTCTAATATCTAGAATATGTAAAGAGCTCCTAGAAATAAATAATACACAAAACAAATAGCTCAGATGGAGAAAAAAATGGGCAAAGACTACAAATAAGCAATTCATAGGATAAGTAATATAAATAGCATATTTCAAATGAGTAAAATGCCCAACCTCAGGGAAACACAAACTAAATAATAAAATCTTTTTTTTCTTTTGCCATCAGATGACTGGCAAAAACTTTGCTCATATCCAGTGTTGCTGATTTCTATGTTGTTGATTTCTACACTCTTGGTAGAAATATAAATTATTATAATACTTTATTTGGCTGTTTTGCTTATGAACCAGCAACTCTGCCTGTAAGATGTTATTTTCCAGAAATTGTCATACATATCCATTAATACATGCATGTTCACTCTGCATTATTTGAGCTAAAGAACAAATGAACTGATCTAAGTATCCTACAGCAGTATGACTAATTACTGACAATCCACCCATACTAAGGAATATGAGGCAGGTCTTGAAAAGAAGGAAGCAGGACCATAGCCCAACCTCAAAAGTTTTCCCAGTGAAGCAAGTAAGAAGACAAAAAGCAAGTTGCAGAATAGTCCTGCAGAAAGATCCTGTTGGTTTTAAACATGTATGAGCAAATACAGGATCGTAAAGTTGTGCTCTATTAAATATTGCTAAGTCTTCTCAATTTGCTCTTTCAGTGGGGGTAAAGAATCCTGTGGTCCAGAGATTTTTCCACCTTGTAGCACATTAAAGAGTTAATTTCTTTCAGAAAATCCATTTCTGCTGAAAGTTTCACATTTCCAGTCCCTCAACAGCATACGTGACCTGCCATGCATTCCTAGCTGACCTCTTCCTCAGGCTGACCCGATGGGAGAGTCACAGCTCAATCTTTTCTTGAAGAGAGCAAACATCCCAGATTCTTTTCCTGTTTCAAATCATTGGGGATTGATGGCTCAGAATTACTTACTTACCCTTACAACCACATTCCTAACTTTCACCCTTCCATACTAATTTCATGGTTCTTTATTGCTGGCTGTAGCTATTGGGACCCTTTAGCCAATCTTGACTTGGGGTCTTGTTTTAGATTCTCCTCTATGCCTATAAAGATCTCCCAAATTCCAGAAATATCTAGAACTTTATTCTATTTGATATCCATGTATTCTCCACATGGAGTACCAAACGCACATATATATATAGGGTTTTATATTTCTACATTACCCCTGCAATTATTACAATCATAATGTTTTAGAACTACACATATAAAGGAGCAGTGCCACAAAGCAATTTTGACAGTAAAATGTGGACTGAATATATAAGAGGTCCAAGTGGGCTCTTGCTCAACAAATGAGCCTGTTCATGTTCTTTGAAATAGCCCAGCAATTCACAATAGTCCAATATACAATATCCTGCGGAAGGAGTTTCCTGCTCAAGGCATTGGGAGATATACCACAGAATGCTGGCCATGAAGGCCACATCGAGGCCTTCTACCCTCAAAGGAATTAATAAACACTCAAAACAACAATGATAATGCCCAAGTTTTGGGGTCTACTTTTGGCTCTGAAGCTGACCGCATTGGTAAAACATCAATTACTTGGCAAATTAGATCTGGACAGCCAACACAAATAATTTTAGTGGCAGCCTGCTTCCATTCGATGACAATTATTCACCAAATTAATCTGCATAATTGACATATTTTCACTTCTGCAACAGATTCAGCATTAGGAGTGCTACTCAGTAATTATAAAGAGTACTATAAGTTAAGTAGAAGCACTGGGATGCTCATAAAAGCCAGAACATGTAATGACCTTACAACATTCAATTGGGAAGGAGTCATTCATTAATCTAATTAAGAAATACAGATTGATCAAATGAGCTGGGCAAGATATTGCACTTCTGGACTATCCAATACGGCAGCTGCTAGCAACATTTGGGTATTGAGCCCTTGACGTGTTAGGCATGATTTAGAAACAGAATTTTAATTTTGATCAGTTTCAGTTAATTTAATTTAAATTAAAAAAATGTGAGGAATTCCTTGAAGATGGCAGAATAGGATAGGCTGAATTTACCCCTCCTCCATAGAACAAAATAGGGGACAGGGTAAAAATGACTGGGACTGCAGTCCCAAGGGGTGACTGATCGAAGAGGGTATTCCATATTTCATAGGGAGGAAAGAAGTGGGAAGAACAGGATGGGCAGTGCAGGGTGAGTCTGAGCAGCTGTGACCCCCACCAAGGGTGGGCAGAGGTGCACAGTGAAGTACAGATACAATGAAACTAACCATCTCTGCTCTAGCCTACCCCAGTTGCTGGCTGACAGACCTCTCCATGTGGCTGTGCAGTCAGCAGTGCCCATGGGGAGCCCAGAGGCATGCCTAGCTGTTCACTGTGAAAGGTCATGCTTCTGAGTGCTGGGAGCAGTCATCTGGCAGGGCACTGCTAATAGTCATTTCATCAGGCACAGCAAACAGTGGATCTGCCAGGCACTGCAATCAGCTGCTCTCCTGGGCATTACCATCGGTTCCCGTCTTGCACATTAGGAGCAGCCCCACCCCTAGCCCCAGTGTGCATGTGATCTTCCCACCCAGTTGCTGTAGTCAGGGAGGGCTGGGCCTGAGGGGAGGAGGTACTTCAGGAGCACCACCTTCTGGGAAGAAGTGGTAAGTGCAGCCTGACAAACTCCGTCTAGGTTTTATTAAAATATATTTCTTCTTTATTTTTATTAGTCTTATTATTTTTTGTTTTTATTTCATTTCTATATTTTATATATTTATATTTTACTTATTTTTAAAATTTTCTCTCCCTTATGTGCTCACCATTCTGAGTTCATTCCCAATATATCTTGGAGAGTCTCCTTCTGACTTTGGGACCTACTACTGCTGAGGTTTGTGTTTTTTTGTAAAATAATTTTTATTTTATTTTATTATTATTTTCTGGGGCGTGTATGGGTTGGGAATCGAGCCTGGGTCTCCCACGTGGCACATGGGCATTCTGCCGCTGAACTATCCGTGCACTCCTGCCTAGCTTTTAATAGTCCCTCAAGTAGAATTGTACCGACTACCTGAGATTCGGGCCTTAGTTTGACAGGGAATTACTGACAAACCAAGTGCAAAGGGGTATCTTCAATGCAAAATCAAGTAAATACAAAATTTTAGATGAGTGGAGGAAACCAACTTGAAAAATAATCTTCTTAAAATAATTATTATATTCATAGTTCTTTCAGTTTCCAGTGTCTTGAGAGCACCTAGAAGGAAAAACCTAAAATTGTGGAACCAAAACCCATACCAAAATCTGAAATTTGTTTTATAACTACTTGTTACAATGTACTTTGAAACTTATTGCTTTTTTGCACATATGTTATATTTCACAATAAAAATGTTTTAAAAATAAGATAATCAAATGTCCCAAACACAACAGAAAATCACAAAGCATGTGAAGATCCAGGTAGAAATGGCCCAGCCAAAAGATCAAATCAAAACATGACAAAGAACACAGAATATAGAAAAAGGACTCAAGGATATTTATAATAAAGAAATAAAGGATATCAGGAAGACATTAGAAGAACATAAAGAAGAATTTGAAAGATTAAATAGAAAAATGGCAGATCTCACAGAGATGAAAGATACAGTAGACCAAACCAGAAATATACCAGAGACACACAATAGCAGATTCAAAGAAGCAGAAGGAAGAATAACTAAAGTAGAAGACAGAACAATTGAACCAGAGCACACAAAAGAACAGATGGCAAGAAAGACAGAAGAAAAAGGAACTGAATGTTAGGGAAATGATGGATAACAAAAGGCACTCAACTATAAGAATCACTGGTGTCCCAGATGGAGAAGAGAAGAGTAAATGTCTAGGAAGATTAGTTGGGGAAAATTTCTAAACCCTTATGAAAGACATAAATATGCAAATAAAAAAGGCCCAAACACAGTAATACAAATAAAATAATAAAATAAATAAAAACTGAAATACAATAAATCCAAGTAGCCCTACTCCAAGATGCATACAAGTCAAACTGTCAAATGTTGAAGAGTAGCAGAGTTCTGAAAGCAGCACAAGAAAAGCAATCTGCTACATACTAGGGAAAATACATAAGACTAAATTTGGACTACTCAATAGGCACCATGGAGGTAAGAAGGCAGTGGAATGATATATTTAAGATCCTGAACAAGAAAGGCTTCCAAGCCAAGAATTCTTTATCCAGCCAAGTTGTCCTTCAAAATTGAGGGAGAGATTAAAATCTTCAAAGACAAACAAAAACCGAGAGAACTAGTCAACAAGACACCTGCCCTGCAAGAAATACAAAAGGGAGTCCTGCCAGCAGAACAAAAAGGCAGGAGAGGGAGGTCTGGAGGAAGGCACAAATTGAAGAGTATCAGTATGGGTAATTTAAAGGATAAAAAGAGAGAGAGGATAAAGAATATACAGATCTGACAAATAAAAACTAAATGATAAGATGGTAGATTCAAGAACTACTTTTATAGTAATAACTTTGAACATTAACACTAAACTTACCAATTAAAAGATACAGAAAGGCAGAATGGATTAAAAATATATAATCCATCTATATGCAGTTTACAAGAGATGCATTGTAGACCCAAGGACACAAATATATTGAAAGTGAAAGGATGGGAAAAGATGTTCTATACAAGCTGGAATCAAAAGAAAGCATAAGTAGCTATACTAATACCAGATAACATAGACTTTAAATATAAAGATGTCATAAAAGACAAAGAAGGATACAACATGCTAATAAAAGGGACAATTAACCAAGAGGAAATAATAATCATAAATGTCTATACCCCCAATCAAGGAGCTCCAAAGTACATGAGGCAAACACTGGCAAAACTGAAGGGAGTTACAGACATTTCAACAATTAACAATGAAAGATTTCAATACACTACTCTTCACTATAGACAGTACAACCAGAGAAAGGATCAACAAGGAAGTAGAGAAACTAAACAATGTGATAAATGAATTCGACCTCATAGATATATATAGTTACACCCCAACACACCAGGATATACATTCTTCTCTAGTGCACATGGAACATTCTCCAAGATAGATCATATGCTGGAACACAAAATAGGTCTTTATAAATGTAATAAGATTGAAATTATCCAAAGCACTTTCTCTGACCACAACAGAATTAAGCTGGAAATTAATAATTACCAAAGAATCAGAGCTTTCAAAATATATGGAGATTAACATACTCTCAAATAATCACTGGGTCACAGAAGAAATTGCCAGAGGAATCAGTAAATATCTGGAGATGAATGATAATAAGAATACAACATATCAGAACTTATGGGATGTGCCAAAGGCAGTACTGAGAAGGAAATTTATTACCCCAAATGCCTATATTAAAAAACAAGAATGAAAAAAAATTGAGGACTTAACTGCTCACCTGGAGAAATTAGAGAAAGAATGGCAAATCACCCCCAAACCAAATAGAAGAAGAGGAATAACAAAGATTAAAGCAGAAATAAATGAACTGGAGAACAAAAAAATCCATAGAAAGAATCAACAAAACCAAAAGTTAGTTCTTTGAGAAAAGCAATAAAATCTATGGATCCCTAGCTAGACTGACAAAGAAAAAAGGGAGAGGATGCAGATAAATAAAATCAGAAATGAGAGAGGAGTCTTACCATGGATCCTGAAGAAATAAAAAAAAAGATCAAAAGAAAATACTATTAACTACATGCCAACAAACTAGACAAACTAGACGAAATGGACAAATTCCTAGAGACACTGGATTTACTTATACTGACTTGAGAAGAAATAGAAGATCTCAACAAACCAATCACAGGTAAAGAGATTCAATCAGTCATTAGAAATCCTCCAACAAAGAAAAGCCCAGGACCAGACAGCTTCACAGGGAAATTTTATCAAGCACTCCAAAAAGGCTTACACCAATTCTGCTCAAACTCTTCCAAAACATTTAGGAAAAAGGAATGCTTCCTAACATTTTATGAAGCTAATATCAACCTAATACCAAAACCAGATAAAGCCATTACATGAAAGAAAACTACAGACCAATCTCCCTAAGGAACTTAGATGCAAAAATCCTCAACCAAATACTAGCAATAAATCCAACGACTCATAAAAAGAATTACACATCACAATCAAGCAGATTTTATACCAGGTATGGAAGGATGGTTCAACGCAAACAAATCAATCAACATAATACAGCACATTAACAAATTGAAAGAGAAAAACTACATGATCATATCTATTGATTCTGAAAAAATCTTTAAAAAATTTCAGCATCATTTCCTGATAAAAACACTTCAAAAGGTAGGAATTGAAGGAAACTTCTTCAACATCATTAAGGGCATACATGAAAAACTCATAGCCAGCATCATACTTAATGGTGAGAGATTGAAAGCATTCCCCCTAAGATCCCTAAGATCAGGAATGAGAAAAGGATGCCCACTGTTACCACTATTATTCAACACTGTACTAGAAGTCCTAGCTGGAGACATTACACAGGAGAAAGAAATAAAAGTCATCTATTTAGGATGACTTTCCTATTTAGGAAAGGAAGAAGTAAAACTTTCATTATTTGCAAATGACACAATCTTATACTTGGAAAACCCTTAGAAATCTACAACAAAGCTACTTCAGCTAATAAACAAATTCAGCAAAGGGGGGGATACAAGATTAATGTACAAAAATCAGTAGTGTTTCTATACACAAGCAATGACCTATATAAGGAGACAATTAAGGAAAAAAATTCTATTCAAAATAGTGACCAAAAGAATCAGGTATCTAGTATTAAGCCTAACCAGGGATGGTAAAGACTTGTACACAGAAAACTACAAAACATTGCAAAAAGAAATTTAAAATAACCAAAGTAGATTGAAAGACATTCCATGCTCATGGATAGGAAGGTCAGATGTCATCAAGATGTCAATTCTACCCAAATTGATCTACGGATTCAATGTAAACCAATCAAAATCTCAACAACCTACTTTGAAGATTTGGAAAAGCTAGTTATCAAATTTATTTTGAAGGGAAAGAGATCCCGAAGAGCTAAAGATATCCTAAAAGAGAAGAGGAAAGTCAGAAAACTATATAATATTGGTAAAAGAAATAAAAGGAGGTCTAAATAGGTGGAAACACATTCCCTGCTCATGGATAGGAAGGCTAAATATAGTTAAGATGTAAATTCTCCCCAAATTGATCGACAGATTCAACACAGTAAAAATCAAAATTCCAGAAACCTACTTCGAAGATTTGGAAAAGCTAATTTCCACATTCATCTGGAAGGGAAAGAGACCCTGGAAAGCTAAAAGCATCCTAAAATAGAACGAAGTGGGAGGATTAACACTCCCTGACTTTAAAACCTATTATAAAGCCACAGTGGTCAAAATAGCAAGGTACTGGCACAAATATAGAAGCATTGACCAATGGAATCGAGAGTGAAGAAACAGACCACCAAATCTATGGTTAACTGATTTTTGACAAGGTCCCCAAATCCTCTGAATTGGGACAAAATAGTCTTTTCAATAATTGGGCACGGAAGAACTGGATATCAATAGCCAAGAGAATGAAAGAAGGCCCCCATCTTATATCCTACACAAAAATTGAACTCAAAGTGGATTAAACACCTAAATATAATAATTAGTACCATAAAGTTTCTAGAAGAAAATGTAGGGAAACATCTTTAAGACCTAGTAATAGGAGGTAGCTTCCTAAACTTTACACACAAAGCACAGCAACAAAAGAAAAAATAGATAAGTGGGAAGTCCTCAAAATCAAATGCTTCTGCATCTCAAAAGATGAAGAGGCAGCCAACTCAATGGGAGAAAATATTTGGAAATCACGTATCGGACTAAGGTTTGATTTCCTGTACATACCAAGAAATCATACAACTCAACAATGAAACAACAAACAACCCAATTATAAAATTGGCTAAAGATATGAATAGGCATTTTTCTGAAGAGCAAATACAGATGTCTCAAAAGCACATGAAGAGAAGCTCATTTTCATTGGCTATAAGGGAAATGCAGATCAAGACTACAATGAGATACCACCTTACACTTATAAGAATGACTATTAAACAACAGGAAATGATAAATGTTGGATAGGATATGGAGAAAATGGGACACTTATGCACTGCTGGTGGGAATGTATAATGGTGCAGCCACTATGGAAGACTGTTTGGCAGTTTCTTAGGAAATTAAATATCAAGTTGCCCTATGCCCCAGCAATAGCACTACTTGATATATACCCAGAAGAGCTGAAAGCAATGACACAAACAGACATTCACACACTGATGTTCATAGCAGCATTACTCACAATCGCCAAAAGATGGAAACAAACCAAATGCCCATCAACAGACAAGTGGATCAACAAAATGTGGTATATACATACAATGGAATATTATGCAGCAATTAAGAAAAAATGACGTTCTGAAGCACATGACAAGATGGATGAACCTTGAGGACATAATACTGAGTGAAGTTAGCCAGACACAAAAGGACAGATACTGTATGATTCCACTTTTAGGACCAGCAAAAAGGTATAATCAGAGGCTTATAATACAGAACATAGGGGACTTAGAGATACATAGAAACTAGAGATGGGTTAACCGTTAGCTAATGAGGTTGAACTCCAATGTAAGGGAATAGATAGGAATTAAGATGGTTCTCTAGTGAGTTTGTAAGTAATATTACCGTATTGAAGATGAACAAGATTGAAAGGGGTTGTATAGACCTATGTGTCCCACTAATTAATACTAGAAATATGAATTAGTTCTCACAAGAATTACTTCAAAGAAATGATTCTTGCACAAAGAGTGTTTAAATCCAGGGTACAGAGGGAAAACTGCTACAGCATGCTATGAGCTATGTTCAAAAGGAAACCAGCAGCATTACCACAGCAACAGCAGAGGTAAATAATGGGGACAGGGACAAGAGTTAAGAGGAGATTTAGACTCCCTATTTGGCAAGGGTATGTTTACCGGTTTTCTTTCTCTTGGGAACAATGAAATTACCTAAAATTGAGAATATGATGGACTGTGGACTTTGGGTCTTCTACATGATTCCTGATTAATGCAGGTGGCTGAAGGATGCACTGATGCAGAAATAGATTGGCAAACAATGGTGTACACTTATGAACGAAGGTTGTGCTGCTACAAAAAACAACGAAGTCGCAAGGCATGCAACCATGTGAATGAACATGTGGGACATTTGGTGAGACAAAATAAGCCAGAAACAAAAGAACAAGAATGGTATGGTCACCTTTAGAAAGTTCTTATAAGAAAACAGGGGCCTAGACTATAAGCTTTTAGAGCAGACACATAAGTCCGGAGTGGTGATTATTATTTCTGGATTTTGAGAGGCTGTTTTATATATAAAACCTGATATTTAGAAATAAGAATGAAGCCAAACTAGTTGGGGTTAAAGGAATTCAGAATATAGGGGTAAGGAAAATAGTGTCAATGTTTTATAACCACACATACTCTGAGACCAAAGGAAGAAAGGTTTATTTGATCTGGAACTAAAATTTTCTGTGGTGCATAATCTCATACAATCTATCTGTATATCTCATTTGAACAACTGAAACACAGGGAGCCCAAAATAAGAAAGAGGTCCTTTAATCCTGTATAGATTATTGTAATGCCTGGATATACCCTAGAGTATATTAAGCAGAAAATCAAAAAAAACAAAACAAAAAAACATCAACAAAGTCCCCTGAGGGATAGGAGAAAGAATATGGAACTATTAAACCTTACCATCAGGAAATCCCCTGATACTCTGTCAAACTTAAGGGACACCCAAATCAATAGGCTATGCCCTCAATCAGGAGGCTTACTCTTGTGAGGCTTATGTAGATTGCGGAGAAGCTTAGACTACCTATAGGTATGCCTAAGAGTTACTTCTGGAGGACCTCTTTTGTTGCTCAGATGTGACCTTATTCTAAGCCCAGCTCTGCAAGTGAAATCATTGCCCCTCCCCCTTGCATGGGACATGACATCCAGGGGTGAAAGTCTCCCTGGCGACTTTCATCACGGGAGATGACTCCCAGGAATGAGTCCAGTCCTGGTGCCATGGGATCAACAATTCCATCCTCACCCAAAGGGGGGAAAGAAGTGAATTAATAAAGTATCAGTGGCAGAGAGAGTTTAAATAGAGTTGAGAGGCTTACTCTGGAGGCTACTCTTACACAAGCTTCAGTTAGACCTTGCTACCTATCATAACCTGCCAGACTCCAACCGAGACCATTCCAGCCAATTGTAAAGAACACCTAGGGCAATATATAAGATTCCACAAGGGTTCCAGGCACTAGAGTAACTTTCCAGAAGCCTACAACCTCCAGATGGGTCCCTGGTCCAGATAAATTGTGAAACCAAGCCCAGCCTCTCCAGAACATCAGATAGTTCCATCTCCCTACCCCATATTAGTGACAGACCTTCCGATATAAAAAATTTAGAATTTCCATAGCCCAAACACCCCTAAAGAGAGGCATGGAAAGATCAAAGGTGATGGTGGAGTTATACAAAGAAGATAGAATTTAACAAATGAACATGAATGCTGAATCATTAAATTGATACCTCTTTTAGTCTCTAGTATTTTAGAACAGCCAGAATTAAAAACCTAAAATTGTGGAATTGTAACCCATGTCAAACTCTGAAGTTGTAGTTGTTGTAGAACAACTAATTGTGGTGCTGTGCTTTGAAATTTATAGCTTTTTTGTATATATGTTATTTTTCACAAAAAAAGGAAAAAAAGTTTACTGTGATGATAAAAAGATATTTAAGCCCTCTAGCCTCCTAAATTCTGGAGCAGCTAGAAGGAAAAATATGAGAGGATCGTATGGTAGCCCATGACAAACTCTGGGATCTGTCTTGTAACTATTTGTTGAAGAGTGCTTTGAAAACGATTGCTTTTTCATTCCTTTGCTTTGTATATATGTTATACTATACAATAAAAAAAAAGAAGAGGGAAATGGGAGGACTAACCCTTCCTGACTTTAAACCTTATTATAAAGTCAGTGTTTTGACAGTGGTCAAAACAGCATGGTACTGGCACAAAGACAGAAGTAATGACCAACGGAATCAAATCAAGAGTACAGAGATAGACCACCAAATCAATGGACAATTGATATTAGATAAGGCCCCCAATCTACTGAACAGGGACAGAACAATCTTTTCAATAAATGGGCATGGGAAAATCAGAAATCAATAGCCAAATGATAAAAGAGGAAAACCTTACCTTACACCCTATACAAAAATTAATTTGAAATGGATTAAAAACCTACATGTAAGAGCCAGTTCCATAGAACTTCTAGAAGAAAATGCAGGGAAACATCTTGAAGATCTAGTAATAGGAGGTAGCTTCTTAACCTTTAACCTAAAGCACAAGCAGTGAAAGAAAAAATAGACAAATGGAACTCCTTAAGATCAAGAGCTTCTGTGCCTCAAAGGACTTTGTCAAAAAGGTGAAGAGGTAGCCAACTCAATGGGAGAAAATATTTGGAAATCACATACTGGACAAACACTTGATATCCTGTTGTACATAAAGAAATTATACAGCTCAACAGCAAAAGAACAAACAACCCCATTATAAAATGAGCAGCAGATATGAATAGACACTTTTCCAAGGAGCAAATACAAATGGCTAAAAAGCACATAAAGAAATGTTCATTTTCAATAGCTATAAGGGAAATGCAAATCAAGACAACAATGAGGTATCACCTCACACCTATAAGGATGGCTGCCATTAAACTACCTGAAAACTACAAATGTTGGAGAGGATATGGGAAAATCGGAACACTTATTCACTGTTGGTGGGACTGCATAATGGTACAGCCACTGTGGAAAATAGTTTGACGATTCCTCAGAAAACTAAATATTGAGTTGCCTTATGACCTGGCAATACCAAAACTCGGTATATACCCAGAAGAGCTGAGGGCAGTGACACAAACAGATACTTGTACACACCAATGTTCATAGTGGCACTATTTACAATTGCCAAAAGATGGAAACAATCCAAGTACCCATTAACAAATGAATGGATAAACAAAATATAGTATATACATACAATGGCATATTATGCAGCAGTAAGACAAAATGAGGTCCCAAAGCATAAGACAACATGGATGAACTGAGGATATAATGCTGAGTGAACTTTGTGCGGACACAAAAGGACAGATACTGTATGATTTCGCTATTATGACTCTGGTAAAGGTAATCTCAGAGGTTGCACTGTAGAATATAGCAGACCTAGAGGTCCACAGAAGCTAGGGATGGGGAAAAGGCTACCCAATGAGGGTGAACTTAAATGCAAGGGAACAGACAGAAGTGATAATAACTAATTAGTGAGGTTTTAAGTAACAATGCCATATTGAAGGTGAATATGATTGAAAGGGGATGTATAGTGCCACGTATCTTATTGACTAAATATGCAATTATAAATAAGTTCTTGCATGAACTATTTCAAAGGTTTGATATTGGATAAGAAGTCAATAGTAAAGGGGTATGAGGGAGAAACTAAAATTGTATGCTATGGCTAATAGTTAACAGGAAGTCATCAATAGTACTACAACAGTACCAGAGTCAACTAATTAGGGAGGGGTAGTTTTGATTTGATATCAGGTGAGGCTATCTGTGTCAGTTCTCTGTCTCTATGGAGCAATGAAAATTGTCTAAAACTGACAGTGCTGCTCATTGTAAAACCAAGTGAGGATACTGTAAGACATGGTTTGCTTATTTTGGACATTATCCATAATGCCCAATAGATGGAGGGAACCAAAGGGTACAATGACTGAGAGGCAGAATGGTGAATTGTGATACATTTATATGATGGAATATGGTACGGCCACACACAGGAATGACAGTGAGAGGCACACAACGAACCAAATAAACCTTGGGGACAATGTGTTGTGCAAAATAAGCCAGAAACAAAAGAACAAATATGCTAAGGTCTCTTTCAGAAAATACTTTTAAGAAACTTGGAGCCTAGATCATAAGCCCTTATAGCAGCCACACTTAGTCTGAAGTTAATAAGTGTATTTCTAGATTCTGAGGCACTGAGCTATATGTGTATCAGATGTTATTTCCCTGAAACTTTGAGTAACTCAGTGACACCTAAGATCCAGGAATGGAGTGCTGCAGTCCTGAAAGTTAGCACAGCTATATAGAATAACAGTAAAGCAACTGAGAAAAAGATCAGGCCTAAATTAGAGATAAAAACAAAACCAATCTGAAAACCAAAACAAAAAAGCCAATCTGGTTGTGACTAAGGTAAATCAGAGTACAGGGTAAAAGATGATAGTGTATGTACTCTAGATCTTCACTTACCATATGAGACCAAAGGCAGAGAGTTTTATTATGTCTAGAATGTAAATTTTTTTGTAACACACAATCTAAATCAACCTGGAGAGTTCATTTAAACAACCCAAACACATGGAGACTAGAAGGGAAACAAGGCATTGTAATTCTATATAACATAATGTAATACCCAGATACATCTCAGACTATGGTGGGCTGATAATTAAAAACTATTGTGAGGGTCCCTTGAGGGTCTGAAGGAAAAAACAAATGAACTATTAAACTTTCCCATCAGGGTAACCCTGGGTACCCTCTCAATCACTGCAGACTCCCAAGAAAATAGGCCAAGCCCTTGATTTTGAGGCTTGTCGTTATGAATCTTATTTCTGTAGTGGAGCAGCTAAGACTACCTATAAAGAAGCCTAAGAGTTGCAGGAAACCTCTTTTGTTGCTCAAATGTGGCCTCTCTCTCTCTCTAAGCTCAACTCTGCAAGGAAAATCATTATCCTATCCCCTAAGGGGAACATGACATTCAGGGGTGTAAGTCTCCCTGACAACGTGGGGCATGACTCCCAGGGATAAGTCTGGCCCTGGCACCATGGGATTGACAACATCTTCTTGATCAAAAGGAGGGAAAGAAGTGTAATAAAATAAGGCATCAGTGTCTAAGAGAGATCAAATAGAGTCACGATGTTATTCTGGGGGCACTCTCATGCAAGCTTCAGTTAGATAGTGCTAATTGCCATAGTTTGCTAAATCCCAACCAACATCACTCCTGTTAACTCTTTAGAACACCTAGGACTTGAACTGAGATGCTATAAAAGTTTCATGCAGTAAGTTTGCTTTCCTGGAACCTATAATTTCCAGAGAGCTTCTAGGCCAGATAAATCCTGAAACCCAGAGGGACCAGCTTCTCCAAGACTACCAACTAATTGCATTCCCCTATCCCTTACTGTCAACACACCTTCTCAAAGTCAAACTGGGCATTACCTAAAGATCTCTATATATTGGGATAAGGATGAAAGGAAAAGGAGGAGTTATAACAGAGAAAATAGAATTAATAAATGAGTATGACTGCTATATCACCATAATAATATTTTTTCGAGCCTCCAGTGTTTTGGAGCACCTAGGAGGAAAATTTGAAATATTGGATTGGTAACCATAACAAATTCTGAAATCTGTTCTGTGGCTACTTGTTGAAGTGTACTTTGAAAATTATTGCTTTTTGTTTCTTTTCTTTGTATATATGTCATAGTTCGCAATAAAAAAATGTTAAAAAATGGTTACTCTACCAGCATAAGGATAAATATAAAGATCAGTGGAAGAGAATTGAGAGTGCAGAAATAAATCCTCACACTTACAGTTAATTGATTTTTGACAAGGATGCCAAGACAATTAAATGGGGAAAGAAGAGTCCTGTCAACAAATGGTAATGGGACAACTGATATTCACATGCAAAAGGATGAAGTTGGACCTATACATCACACTATATAAAAAATAAATGTAAGAGCTGAAACATAAAATTCTCAGGAGAAAACATGGGTGTTAATCTTCGTGACCTTGGATGACACCAAAAGCACAAGCAATAAAAGAAAAAAAATAAACTGTACATCATCAAAATTTAAAACGGTGCTTCAAAGGATATCAAAGAGTTTTAAGAAAGTGAAAAGACAATCCACAGAATGGGAGAAAATTTTTCAAGTTATATATTTTATGAAGGATTTGAATCTAGAACATATAAAGAACTACCAGAACTCAAAAATAAAAATATACAACCAAATATCCCAATTTAAAAATGGGCAAAGGATCCAAATAGACATCTCTCCAAAGAATATACTAATGGCCAATAAGCATAATCACATACAAAAAGATCTTCAACATCATTCACCAGCAAGGGAATGCAAATCAAAACCATGATGGAGGGGTGCATGGGTAGTTCAGTGGTAGAATTCTCACCTGCCATATGGGAGACCCAGGTTGGATTCCTAGCCTGTGCACTTGCACCTGCTTCCCCAGCCCAAAAAAAAAGTCAAAAAATGGCTCTGCAATAATGGGATACCCACAAGGAAAAAGAATGAAATGTGACCCCCACCATACAGCATGCAAAAAAAACACACATAACAGATTCATTTCACACATGTAAGAATGACTACAGACAAAAAAACAGATATTGAGAATTAACAAGGACATGAAGAAACTGGAATCCTCATACACTGCTGGAGGGAATGTAAAATTGTGCAGCTACTTCTTTAGGAAATAGTCTAGCAGTTCTATTAAACATAGAGTTAAACATAGAGTTAAACATAGAGTTACCATATATCCAGCTATTCTACTATTACGTACACATCTAAAAAATATCAAAAAATATGTCCACACAAAAACTTGTGCATGAATGCTATAACAGCATTATGTCCATCAACTTGTAAATGAATAAACAAAATGTGATATATTCATACAATGAAAAATTATTCAGCTATAAAAAAGAATGAAGTTCTAAATCATGATATAACATGGATGTAGCTTGGAAACATTACACTAAGTGAAAGAAGCCAGTCACAAAAGATCACATATTGTAGGAATCCATTCATATGAAATGTCCCAAATAGGGAAATCCATACAGACAGAAAATATTAGTGGTTGCCCAGGGTCTGGGATGGTGGAGAGAAATGGGGAGTGACTGCTAATTGGTACAGGGTTTGTTTTCAGGGTGATAAAAATGTTCCAAAATTAGATAGTGGTGGTGGTTGCACAATTCTGTGAATATACTAAAACCCACTAAACTGTACACTTTAAAATGGTAAATTTTATGGTATATGAATTAGATCTCAACAAAGCTGCTATTAAAAAAATAGTACCATATCCTATTGAATTCTTTTATCCTATTATTAATATCTCTATGGGTGATGAGATATAGCCATCTGCTGCACTTGAATGATATGTTTGACTACACTTTTAAATAATGACGGATCTTTAAAAATCAATGATAAAACCATTTTTTGAACTTCTCACATATGTATATCAGGCAGATGACTGCACAGAAAGAGACACTATGTTTCTAGAAGTTTGTGAATATATTAAACTATTAAAAGCCTGGGAAAATATACTCACTTGGAAAGCTTGCCTTTGAGAAGTTTTATCAGCCAGCTCTTCTTGGTTTCTATAAAAACAAGGAGCTTTTCTGAGGGAAGGAAAGAAGGCTTTTAGTTACTATCTACTGAAATGCTGAGTCTGGACTAAATTATCTAATGGGGAACCAGATAGGCTGGTTTGAAGAGACAAGGCTGATGCAGGAGTGTGACAAGATGCAGACCGGCTCACGCATGTGGTGAAGGCTCATTAAGAGACTTGCAGACAATTTACCTCATTGCAAAAACTTCTGCCCACACTTCCAAAGTCCCCCTTCATCTGCCGGAACTTTATCACTACCTTATGATAACGCGGGACATCAGCCCAAAACTCAGCAGTGAGACATACTTACAAAGGCCTCCTTTAAAATAAAAAAGGTAATTAGGCAGCCACTATGGAGAATAAAAAGGAAAGACAAGCCTAATGAGGCATGCTTTTAAATATCAGCTTTACATTTGAAGAAACAGAGTAGCTGAGAGAGAAATGAGAAAGAGCAGGGCAAGGTAAAGAAAGATAGACAAAGAGGAGACCCAAATTATACAGACTTTCTGTGTTCTGAAGTTTTTATGGTTCTGAATGGTAGTGTGATCTTTTTAATATACTGTATCAATAATAGGGAGGTTAAATAAATTCACTCAGCTTTGAGGAAAATCTAGATCATAACTCTACAATACATATAGTCTCTGAGAGGTCAATTACTGTATTATAAGTTTTTGAATCCCCTCTTTTTTATGACCTACAGTATTCCTGGCCAAGCTTGCCTTCTAGAATTCTGTTCTATCATCCACATATCATGGTTGTCAAACCATGATTTTTCATTAGAAAATAAGACCAGATATTTCTACAACACCAAGCTTAATGCCTGGCACAATAAGTGCTCAGAAAGATTAAACAAATTAATCAATAAATGAATGCACACAACTTAATGGAAGTGGAATCATTTGATTTGGACAACTGAGGTGACAACTGAAATCAAATACTGAGAAGAAATTACATGAAATGTGGCACATCCATATATTAAAATCCTTTCCCATAATTTAATATGTTTATACACTATTTTATGTCACAGGAGGCTTATGTCTTCTTACTAAGTGAAAGAAGCAGAATACAAAATCAAATGCATAGTAAAATCTCAACTATATTAAAATTCATAGAAGATGTGAAAAGATGCTGAGCCTCATCAGTCATCGGGGAATGCAAATTCAAACCACACTGAGATGCAACTTCACAACCACTAAAGTGGCTATAATCAAAAAGACACATAACAACAAATGTTCACAAGGTTGTAGAGAAACTGTACTCTTTGTACATTGCTGGTAGAATGGTAAAATGGTGCTGGAAAACAATCTGGCAGTTCTTCAAACAGATAAACATAGCGTTACCACATCACCCAGCAATTTCATTCCTAGATATAGGCCTAAGAGAAATGAAAACATACATCCACACAGAGACCTGTTATAATGTTCATAGCAGCTTTGTTCATAATAGTCCAAAGAGTGGAAACAAGCCAAATGTCCATCAACTGACGAATGGATAAACAGAATGTGGCATATACGTACAATAGAATATTATTTGGCAATAAAAACGAATTAAAAACTGACACATGCTACAACATAGGTGAACCTCAAAAATATAATGCTAAATAAAGCCAGACACAAGAGATCAAGGATTATATGATTAAATTTATATGAAATGTCTAGAATGGGAAAATCCATAGAAGCAGAGAGTAGATTAATGGTTGCCTGGGCCTGGGGCAGGAGATTTGCATCATTAAATGTGAAAGATGTATCTTACTGGGATGTTGAAAATGTTCTAAAACTGATTTCTGGTGATGGATGAACAACTTAGCAAATGTCCTTTAAAAACACAGAATTATACACTTGAAAAGGGTGAATTACATAATATGCCAAAAATGCCTCAATAAAGATTTTAAAAATTCACAGAAAAAGACTAAAGCAGGCCTGGGGGTATAAGAATGGTGTTTGATTTTCTTAACTTTTCTTAAACATTTGCAAATTTTCTAGGTGGGCTAAGTCTTACACTAGGTAGACCTAAGTCAAAGAATCGGGTGAAAGTGATTCTTCAGAAGTGTTCCCAGGAAAAAAACAGAAGTAGAATGGGAAAGTGGGAGCAGGAAGGGGAGGAGGCCAAACAAAGTTGTGGTATCAGGCAAAGAGTCCCGCTCAACAACAGCACAATCCTACAGTGAGAGAGTGGTGCAGACAAGGTGGATCCCACGGCAAAGTTTTCTGATCAGCCCCCACACATACACCCATACACACATTCCATCAACCAATCCTTGGTAGGGGGCTGCCCACAGCTCCCTCCCCAGGAAGCACACATTTCCAGAAACTTGTAGTTCTTTGGGTGCCAGCAAAGTGTCTCTGGCAGCCTTATGAAAGAGACACAGGGGCCAGCTACTGGGAATGAAAGCACCCAGGAATCAGTGGGTACCAAAAATGGTATGGGGATGCAAGAGATATGGAGAGAACATGGGTGGCATCTGCAACAAACATGTTCAATGATCTAAGCTCAGGAACAAAAGCATAGCATTTTAAGGATATAATCCATATGCTGTACATAACAAAGGCTTAATAATATTTCTGAGACATCCTATAAAATGTGTAGAAAAGACAAAAAGATGTGGTTGATGCTTTCTCTTAAGAGAGAATGAAGATCCAAAATGACACAGAAGGCAAGGAGTCAACTGCTCAATGGAACCAGTAGTTGAAGGGGGTGAGAGGGGAACTGCACTCTTGGAGAAAGATGGCTTGAAGGGCCTCTGGTGAATTTCTGGTTAAGGAGAAGATGGTACTCTCTGCTGACCAGCATTCTGTTTTAGCATATTTTCACCTTGCAGTCTTGATAGACCCCAGAAGTGATGTTGCTCATTACAAAAGTTTGACACACAAAATAACTTTACTGTCTGGGATATAAGAAGGTATACTGAACATATTTTATTGGCTAATTGTTTTCTAAAAGTTCAGCTCTTTAAAATATTCAATGAATGACCAGTTGATTAGATCTGGTAATTCCTGTATATACCTTGAACTAACTTGGAAGCACAAAAAAGCCTGAAGAAAATGTCAGAATAAAAATTCCCACATGGGTCCACGCTTTCTTGGCATTATTACTCAGGAACATTGCTACCATTGAAATGTTTGTTTGTCCTCTAACCCTCTAAAATTGATTGTCCATGAAAATCTCCTGTTTCTGAGATTATTCCTTGAGGAGTGTAAATGTAACCCCTAGTCCTAGTAGAGTGACCTGCAAAATTATTCAGAACTAGAACAGGGAAAAAAAAGTAGTGAACAGAAAAAAATGGTCCCCTGGGAATGCCATTAGTACATTGTATCCAATTTGCGTACGGTTGCACTCTCCTGCTTAAGACACTTAGGAGCCCCCTGTAGAACAATAAGGAAGAACTCAAAAGTCTTTAACTAATTTCACATTTTGCTTCATGACTGTCCCTGTCTTCTTTCCCTCTTCAGCTTTATTTCTCACAGTTCCACTCTAGTTTGTAGAGGCTAGTCACATACAGTTTCCTTTAATTTCTGGAATTTTCCATGCTTTCTTTGCCATGGGGCCTTTTACATGCTGGTTCCCTTGCCTGGACCTCAATTCACCCAATTTTTCATCATGCCAACTACTATTAATCTTGCCATCTCAGTTAAGCTGAGAAGTGACAGTTAAGTAAATCAGTGATTATTTATTAATTAACATTTAAAAATTTTTAGGGGGGTACCTGGTCTGGGAATTGAATCTGGGTCTCCCGCATGGAAGGCAAGGATTCTACCACTGAACCACCCATGCACCCAACATTTTAAGTATTTTTCGAACTATTTTAAAATATAATTTAAAATACTATTTAATTTAGGAAAGGAAAAATCCATTTTTATACATGGAATAATCGAATTTTTTCTATACATGTCTATATTTTCACAAAGCAATCAGTATAAAATAAAGCAAACCTATAGTTTTCAGTACGGCTTGTAGTATCATTAATCAATTGTTTAGGAAGCACTAATTTCTGAGTACTTGCTTTGTTTGCAGAATCCAAAAATAAAGCTCAAAATGATGCTGTTTACTTGATGAATATAATCTTTTGCCAATTTCTCCATTCTCTTAAAAAGTAAATATCAAAAACGGGCTTAGACTATCCTCCCCAAAGCATCACTTTTATTATACCATAATTCTGCTCAAAATTATCCAATAGCAACCAGGTCTTAGAGAGTTAGGTCTGGCCTCCAGGCTTTGGATTTGAAGTGTGTTCACAATTTGGCCTCAGTTAATTGTCTGGAGTCACAACTTACTCTTGTTTCACTCGGGAAAACTAGTTTCTTGGCTACTCTCAATGGTTTTCCACTAATTTGCTGACTTGTGAGCATCTTGATATACCACCTTCTCTGCCCACATGATCCAAGAATTTAATAAAGCATTCAATTTTTTTGTTAAGATTAATTGTGTGGCACTCCCCATAAAACAGCTCATACTACTAACCTATATTTTCATATGTAGTTAGAAAACCAACTTGTCTGTTTGTTCAAGACTTTCTGATTTTACCACTGAAAGTGCTGAGTCTCAGAAACCCCCTCAGTTCTGGGCAAACCAGGACAGTTGGTCACCCTATAAACTTCGATGTAAATTATGAGCTTATCTGTCTTTCACAGCTGTAACAGAAGACTTTAAGCATAATGTTTAGTCAGAAATATTTTTAACTAATTTCAACTGCATTTTCTCACCAGATTTCTAGTCAGCCATTTCCACAACAATGATTTTCTATTAATTCATCATAAGTTTGAGTACAGCTATAATTAGCAAAAGATCTGTCAGGTTCTGGCCACCTAGATATGAAGAGAAAAAGGAGCTGTCCAAAGCCAAAATGTTAACAGATTTTTAAAAATATGGTGGGGCTGGGAAAATCTTTGTTAACCGAGTCAACTGTTTATCCCTGACCACTGAGAAATACCTGAGCAGAATTGAAGTTTATGGCCAGTTAATATAGCTGATTAACATCTGTTCTCCCACCTCTTACCCTGGTGGTAATAGCAGGGTATTGAATCTGTTCTTTTTCCCTTGTCAAATATATTCCATTCAAAATTACTGTGGATCCCCATGGGATAAGCAAATATCATTCTGTAAGCCATAAGGCATGATGGAGTTTATCACTGTTAATATAAAAAGAAAAGCCAAAATCAACATTTTCAATCAAAAACTGACAGCAGGTCAGGGCTTAAACTTGACTCTTAACAAACACCAAGCAATCAAGACTAGGCAATAATGTTGCAGTCAAAGAGAAGAGAATGTGCTAAGACTTGCAACTGTGATACAATAAGGCATACCTAAGGAACTGAAAATTTATTATGCTTGAGATGGAATTTGGAGAGGGGACACTGGTGATGCTGTAGAGGGGTGGATGACATACAGATTCAGGAGGGCCTTCCAAACAAGGTCATGGTGTTTGGACTTGAGTCTAGGAGCAATGTAGAGCCATCCAAGTGTTTGTAGTGGGGGGAAGTGGCAGTTTACATTTTCATTTTTAAAAACAACATTCAAACTACAAAAGGTGGGTCAGATTGAAGTCATAGTCATGAGGCTGTCAGAAGTGAGAGAATGGTATTGAGATCTAACATAGGATGATGAGGATGGAGAGGAGGAGACTAGAAAAATGCCTAACAAGTAGATAAGACATCTCCTGATAACTGCATTGGGGATGGAAATGTGTGAGAAGGAAGGGTCAAAACTGACATTCAAATACCTAGTGTCTTAGTTTGTCAGGACTGCTATGACAAATACCAAAAACTGGTTGATTTAAACAACTGGACTTTATTGATTCACAATTTGGAGGCTAGAGGTCCAAAATCAAGGTATGGGCAGGCCATGTGTTCTCCAAAGTCTGCAGTATGCTGACAGTGGCTTGCTAACAACCAAACTCTGCCTCTGTCACATGGCAATCTGTTTCTTCCTGTCTCCTCCTGTGATTTGTACTTCCATGTCCAAATTTCCTTTATTTACAAGGACTCCAGCCACACCAGATTAAGGCCCACCGTGATTCAGTTTGACCTCATCTTAACAGGATTCTTGAACATCTTATTTATATATTGGGGGGGGGGGGGAGTGGTGCATGGTCTGGGAATCAAACCCCGGTCTCCCACATGAAAGGTGAATATCTACCACTGAACTACCTGTGTACCTTTTGAACATCTTATTTAAAAATAAGTTCATACCATAGGACTGGGGGTTAGGATTTGAACACGTCTTTTGTGAGGGGCGTGAGTCAATCTACCATACCTGGCTTCAGCAAAGTAGGACGGTAGGACATGATGCCCTTCACAGACCTGGGAAACACTAGGAAAAGGTTGGGCAGAGTCTGGGGAGATGATGAATTCAGCTGCTTTATACAATGACTCCTAAATTGACAAAAGCCTACATGGAACACCAGCTTACAGTATAATGTTTACAACACAAAAACAGTTTCCATTTAGGAAACACAAACAGAAAAATGCATAATTCAAAACAAATGCTTCCACTTGTGTGAAATAAAGAATGGAGAGACTGGATGGAGCAAAGATGCCAATTTTCAACAATGCTAGGCCTTCATTGATAGAACGCCCTGCATTCTGGGACACTTTTTTTTTCTGGAAATTTCCTCACACGTGGGCAGTTGCAGCATAATGAAAAAATGTGGCTGATCTTTGTCCCCAATTCCTGGGAGGAAATCTCTGAATCTTTGGAATTTCTTATGATAGGAGTAGGTTGTGTTACTCATGGTGGGCCCAGGACCACACCTGATAGTTCTCACCCTAACTAGATGGCAGAAAGGGGCCAGCCACACCTGAAACTTTAAGATAGTGGCTGACTCCACGAGAATACCGACCAGGTAATTAGGGGGTTGGGACTTCAAGCCTCATTATAGTGACCTCTGGGGGGGAGGGGGCTGCAAATTGTGCTCAACCATGTAAATACTGATTCTTTCAATCATGGCTATGGAAGGTGATCCTATATGATCTCGGGACACTTGAAGCCTTGATGAGTTTCCATGAATTGAGAAAATACATCTCTGTGTCAAAAGGGTGATGATGCTTTCAGACTCCACATGGAGTGGACGTGCAAGTTTGTGTTTGAGACCCCTCCAAACCTAGCCCTATGTGCCTCTTCTTGTAGCTTCTTCTGATTTGTATCCCTATTCTATAATAAAACTATTAATCATAAGTATAACATTTTCAGAGAGTTCTATGAGTTGTTCTAGCAAATTATTGAACCATATGTGGGGTTGGAAGCCCCAGAACTGGTAACCAGTTGGTCAGATGTGCAGGCGGCCTGAGTCCCTGAACTTGTGACTGTACCTGAACAGGAATGGAAGGGGACTGACTCATGTAGAAGATGACCATTAACCTGCGGGATCTGGCCTAACTCCAGATAGAGTCAGAATCTAATTGATTGAGTTACTACAGTCTTTGCAGTTAGTATCAGAAGCTGTTGGGGAAATTTGTAGTTGTTCCATGTAGGTTTTTGTTAACTCTTATAGTGAGTCTGCGGTGACAGCCAAGACACTATGCTCTACTCTGAGGAGCCTTCTGACCAGAACCATAGGTTCAGCCTGTTGCCCAGGCATGAATTCCTGGTAATACGGGGCAAGCCAAAGGAAAATCCTATCCAGAAGGAAAAATCCTCCAGTTATAATTTTGACCACATACGAAGCTCAGAGTATATATGGGGACGATAACATACCAGCTCAACCAGATTGCCACAGAACCAGATGCTCTCAGTGTTTTATGTAAAGAAAAAAAGAAAAGTCTTGCATTTTATTTCCTAGATTCTGGGCCCAGAAACAAATAGGAAAAAGTACAGTGTTTCAGCAATATAACAAAATGGTTTATGAAATTTCAACTTGTAAAGCAGATATTGTTGATGTTCTACCTTGACCTTCACTCTACCTATGGAAGGCTGTCTACTGGAAACACCTGGAACTCTCTGCCTGAAGGCTTTTTCTGACTGAAGGAGCAAGGTGTCCTTGCACCGGGCAGGCTGGAAATACCAGAAAGTTAATGCCCCTGGAAGCAGCCCTCACCAATGACAAATGCATTGTTGGTTGGTAAATATTTCAACCTCCTTGGCCCTTAATTGAGATAACTTTGAGGGTTGTCCTATACTGTCTCCCAAAGTCTTCCCCACTATCCAGTCCTAGTTATGGTGGTGGGCAAACATTTGAGTGCAAGTTCTGTGTTCTGGAGCTGTTCTCAGGAGACAATAGTAGAGGAATGTGAAGCGAGACAGGGAAGGGGAGGAAGCCAGTAAAATAGATTACCACTGTGGGGAACTGTGGTTTGATCCTGCTGGGGACCTCTGGGAGACAATGTAGAACACACCTCAGAATTATCCCGACAAGGCTGAGAAAGTGGCGCGTTTGTAATCCCAGTGCCGACTGATCATGGAGGCTGAGGGTTGAGCCTGGCAGATATGGACTGCTGGCACTTCCAGCCTGTCCCATGTTACAGTCTAGGCAGCCTGAGTGTCCAGAGAAGCAAAATAGTGTGTGTTGGGAGGTAGAAGCCAATGGATTGGGACACAGGGATGGCAAATACCCAGGGGGTACTGACAGCATCTACTACAGAGAGGTGCAAACCTACCAAAGGGAGCCAGATATCAGTCTCAGTGACTGATTAAGAAAAGTCCTGAAGAACAAGTAGGACAAGCTAGTTTGGGGAAAGGGCTGTGGAAGAGGGAACATGAGCTGGGAGGAAAGTAAATTAGAGAATAGACCTGTTCAGAGGAGGTTGTTGGAATTATCCAAAAGAGAAGTGGAGCAGGTTTTATGCTAGGGCAAAGTGGTAGAGTGGGAGAGAGGGGATTGATTACGGGACTTAGAAAAAAAAAAGAATCAAGAAGATGGTGAATGATTTGAGGGTCAAAAATCACACAAAAAAGGAGTGATTCTTAGGTGTGGTTTGAGAGACCAGATGGCTGTACTGTTCGCTGATTCAGAGCACAGTGGAGCAGATAGGGAACATTACCATTTAATTCTTGTAACACATTGAGTTTGAGGCCTATGGGGTACCCTAGTAGAGATATGCCATGCATGTTACTGGTTAGGTATTCAAGAGCAATCTGTACTAAAGATAATAGATTTGGTATCATGAGAATATGAAACAAAATTAATTCCACAGATATTTTAAATGCCTCCTCTGTGTCTGGCACTGTGTTAGCGAGTCAATATTTGAAGTGATGAATATGAAGGAAGAAATCACTGCCCTCTTGGAGCTTAGAGGATGGTATAGCTTCCACCGATCACAGATGTTGGCAGACCAGGATGGCTAAGAAGATGCCCAGGGAAACTGTGAACACTGAGAACAGAACTCTGAACAATTCCAACATCTGACAAAACTAGAGCAAGGAATACATTTGAAAGAAAGCAAGAAAAAATGGCCAAAGAGTAAAATAACTAAAATTAGAAGATAGAGACTGAAAATCCATAGTAACCTTGTAAAGTAAATAACCTTGTGGGTTTTGCTAATCATCGTGGTGCTGTGGGTTGAGGTGTGGAAGGATGGGGTGCTGATCAAAAACTCTAAATGAAGTGAGTTCAAGTTCATGAAAGAGAGGGAAAAATGCCTGGGGCTAATTATATTATAAATGTGGACATCATAAATATTGCCTGCTACTAGATAATTTGTTATAACTTTAAAAAGTAACTAATACTTGAAAAACAAAGTCTTATCTTGGCTCCTTCTAATATACTTCTAACTTGTTCCTTAGATCATGATATATCTATCTCAACAATAGTAATACCTCAAATTAGTGGAGTGCTTTAAAGTTTATCAAACAAAACATACACCTGTGTATCTATCAGGAATCCTGGTTGCAAGCAACAGAAATCTAACTCTAACGTAGTAAGAAAAGGAAACCTCTGTATTCGCAACCCTTTGAGACTATCTCTAATATTCCATTCCAAAGTCTAAGATAGCATCTTGGGCTATCCTTTCTATCACCCCTGTTCAGGCACATGGCCCAATCAGGCTACTTCCTGCCACCAGTCCCAGATCCAGCCTGGTCGGGCTTCATATTGTGAATAACCCAAGCATTTACCTCCAGTTTCTCCAGACCTTTGCTCATGTTGGTACCTATTTGAATCAATTTATGACAAATGACCATCTCTAAGACTAGATAGTAAGCTCCATGATAACAGAGATCTTGTCTGCTTTATTTACTATTGTGCTTAGTAAATCATAGGGGGTTAATAAATGCTTACTGAATGAATCACAGGACCTGAAATATTCCTTATCTTCCCTGATTGCTCAGGTTTCACTTCCTACATGAAGCTTTCCCAGAGTAACGCCAAACAAAGTGATTTTCTCCTTTATTCCTTCCTTATGACACATGCACCACCACCACAGTACATGAAAGCATAACAGGAAGAATTTGGGGGCTCAGAGGCATTAGGAGGATGAACCAAGGAAAGGAGAACGTAAAGTTCAGAAGAGGAAAATGATAAAACAAAAGAAAAATGGAAACTTTGATTAAAGTGAATTAAGTTAAAGAACGAGAAACCATGGATCAAAAAGTAATTATGTGTAAAAATGTGGAGAAAGTGATCAGACTTTGTATAGAGATATGAATGAAGCTGATCTAGACAGGACTAAAGTAAATCAGAATACTAGGTAAAGGATGATATGACTCATTGTGCCAGTTTGGAAAGGTTTATGTACCCTAGAAAAGCCATGTTTTAATCCTAATCCCATCTTTCGGGACCAACAGTTTGTTCTATTCAGCATTGTAGGTAAGAAACTTGATTATCTCTAAGGAGATGTGACTCAATGAATCATGGGTACTAAAATTGATTATATAGAGACATGTCTCCACCCATTCTCTGTGAGTTTTGATTAGTTTACTGGAATCCTATAAAAGAGGAAACATTTTGGAGGAAGTTGGAGATTCAGAGAGAGCAGAGAAGAACAACAGAACCATGAGAAAGCCACAACAGAGAACACCACAGAACCATGAAGCAGAGAGTCCACCAGCCAGTGACTTTTGAAGATGAAGAAGGAAAATGCCTCATGGGGAGCTGGAGAGGAAGTCAGCAGATGACACTGTGTTCACCATGTACCCTTCCAGGCAAGAGAGAAACTCTGACCATGTTTGCCATGTGCCTTTTCACTTGAGAGAGAAACCCTCAACTTCATCGGCCTTCTTGAATCAAGGTATCTTTCATTGGCCTTCTTGAATGAAGATATCTTTCCCTAAGACATCCTGGGAAAGATACCTTGATTCAAGAAGGCCAATGAAGTTCAGGGTATGTCTTAGATTGGACATTTCTATAGACTTGCTTTAATTGGGACATTTCCACAGCCTAAAAACTGTTAACTTGCAACTTATTAAATTCCCCTTTTTAAGAGCCATTTCATTTCTGGTATATGGCATTCTGGCAGCTAGCAAACTAGAACACCCATATTTTCAAACTTCAACCTCTGTGTGAGACCAAAAGGAGAGATGTTAGTTTGGTGCGGAATTTATATTTACATTATCCAATTTAACCTGTATGGTCAGTTTCCTTGAACACCATCATTACATGGAATCTTGAAAAAGGTATGAAATCTTGTTGGTTTGTAAATATCCCAGAGTAATTTGGGCAGAGAATAAAAAGTATTTGCAAAATGCCCTTGGGGGGACTGAGGAGAAAGGAGGAAAATATTCAACTTCTCCATCTGGGTAATTCCTGATACTCTAGCAAGCAGGGGGACAACCAATTCAATAGGCTGAGCCCTCGATCTTGGGGCTTGCCCCATGAGGCTTATTCCTGCAAAGGAGAGGCTATGCCTAAGAGTCAACCCTGGAGAGCCTCTTTTGTTGTTAGGATGTGGCCTCCCTCTCTAAGCCATCTTGGCAGGTGAACTCACAGCTCTCCCCACCCGCCTACATGGGTCATGACTCCCAGAGGTTTAAATCTCCCTGGCAAGGTGGGACTCGACTACCAGGGATGAGCTGGGACCTGGCATGGTAGAAGAGGGAAGCCTTCTTGACCAAAAGGGGGGAGAGAGAAATTAAACAAAATGGAATCTTAGTGGGCTGAGAGAGTTTCCACAGAGTTGGGAGGTTATTCTTATGCATTATATAGATAGCCCTTTTTGGTTTATGGTGTATTGGAGTGGCTAGAGGGAAGTACCTCAGACTGTTGAACTGTGTTCCAGTAGCCTTGATTCCTTAAGAAGAATGTATAACTATACAGCTTTTACAGTGTAGCTGTGTGATTGTGAAAACCTTGTGCCTGATGCTCCTTCTGTCCAGAGCATGGATAGATGAGTAAAAAAAAAATAAGGATAAAAAATAAATAACTAGTAGGGGGAGATAAAGGGTAAAAACTGGGTAGAATGAAATACTGTGAGTCAATGAGAGGGTGGGGTAAGGGGTATGGGATGTAGAGTTCTTTTTTTTTTATTTCTTTTCCTGGAGTGATGCAAATGTTCTAGGAATGATCATAGTGAGGAATGTGCAACTGTGTGATGATGTTGTGAGCCATTGATTGTATAATATGGTTGGACTGTACATGTGTAGATATTATAAAAATATTTTATAAAATAAAATTAAAATATTTTATAAAAGTAACTATGTATATTGGTCAGCTATGTTTGTAATAATATTATATAACAAACAACCCTCAAATCCAATAGCTCAAAATAACATTAATTTCTTGCTCACAGGTCTTAGGTGGCTCTGTTTTTGGCTGTGGTTAGCTGGGTTTGGTTATAGCCTTCAGGTTGAGGGAAATTCTGTTCTATTAAGCCAAGACTTAAAGGGCAATGGTTACCTGGGACATGCTCTAATCATGGCAACAACAGGAGATTAGATTCCAAGCCAAATCATGCAAGTCTTTACCTGTATCACATTCACTAACATTTCATTCACTGAAGCAAGACATATGGTCAAGCCCAATACCAATGTGGTGAGAAAATATACTCTGCACACTCCAGTGCACTGCAAGATCGCAGTACATGGGAAGGAAGGAATAATTGAGAGCAGAACCCAAGTTATCACACTATGGAGCCCATCACTACAGCCTGCAAAAGAACTCAACTCAAGCACCCAAAACAAATTTTGGTGAGGAATGGTTTCGTGGGAAGGGCAGAAATGAATGGTTTATTCACTGAATTACATAAGAATGGGAAATTCTGGCACTTAAGTCACAAAGCAGCTTCAAGTTTAACTGAGATTTAGGAAGCTGGATTCTACAAATCCGGAAACTCCAGTGTCCATATGAAATCTATACACTTCATAAATGATACAACTGTTATTACTGTTTAAGTAGGCTCAAATGTGGCCTATGTAGAGCCTCCTCCAAGCCCCCCACCCTCATTAAATAGCATCTCTGGGCTCTGAGATTACGTCTTCTGGAAACAGACTCTGAGTTGGGAAGTTGCCTGTAGAATGTTTACTAGGGAGGCCTCTGGAAAGATACACCTATGAAGAAGTGAGGAAGGTAGGATCAGGCAGAGGGAGAAGACCTGCAATGCCGTTACAATGGAGGCCTGAGCCAAGCCTTCAAGAAGTTCTAGAGCTGGGATAGCCCTTCAGAGTTGTTATCCCAAATTGAACTAAGGAGGCCAGACCTCTGTATCCCCTAATTAGCGAGTGGATGGTCTCAGTTAACCCTCTCAAAGAGAGTGAAATCTTGAGAGAGGCAGTTCCCTGGGACCAAGGGCAATTCCAGTGAGGGGCACAGCTGTGTACCTTCAGATGACATTCCCAGCAGCTTGGGGATAAGTGTATTGCCCCTAAAGAGGGCCCTGGGTGGAGCAGTTGGTATACACTAATCTGCTTGGGAACCTATGCTTGCTAACTTGAGGAAAAAAGAGTCCATGATTGTGCCAGGGAGTAGGAGGACAGAGGAGAAGAATGGGGAATGTTCTCCATTTGGTCCCTAGAATGATTGGGTTTGAGTTCTGGGGTTGAGAGCCCTTAGTCTTCCATGAGAGGATCTACACATAAGCCTCAGGTCAAAATGACAAAGCCTGGGGAGTTGTTCATTTTTCCCTCCTACTTCATGGAAACAAGCAGCATGCTAACATGAAAGGGACTGAGAATTTGGGAGTACCCAATAGAGACACTGGCATTCTGCTACCCAGCAGCAGTTGGGATAAGGCTGTGTGAAACATGTAGCATCTTCTACCTGGCCAAGGATTGACCTCACTCTTAGACCCTCCCCCAGGCACTCTTCCCCATAACTCCTTGGAAGCATACTGAGCTTTGGCTGCATAATCCTGAACACTGCCCACTCCAAGCACATCTTTTTTTGAGAAAAGAGTACACACCAAAGGGTTTTCCCAAAATTGGCATACAAGACCCTGGCATTCAGCCAATTTTGTTCTCCAGCCTTATATAACTTGTGGAATGGTTGCCATAGGTGCAAACATACTTGAATGAATCTTGCCAATCTCACTGTCTGTCGCGAGGTAGCTGCAGCTCTCTGTAAGTGGCCTTAATAAATACTTTTGGACTGACCACCATGGTGATTAATGCCTCTTTTTTCAGAATCTCAATTGCCCCTATTATAGGGTGGTTTGGGGCAGTCCCATCTGGGTCTTCTCCTATTTCTTCTTTCAGGGCAAGTCTTGCTGCTGGATCAGCAGGGCACAACAGAGGCCTCAGCAAGTGGCTTTGTAGGAACTGAGAAATGGGGCCAGAGAGAAAGAACAGGGTGAGTGCATAGTGGTGGTGGCAGCTAACTAGTCTGTGGAACTTGTGCCACAGCTCTCTGGACACTTCCCCCAAATAATAAGATCGGTCAGATTCTGCTGTGATAGGAGGGGGCAGACAGGCATTTGGGTGCCAGATATTTTCTGTTAAATAACTCACTGTAACTCTGAATTATAAGAGCTATTTATCTGCTTCTATTATCCCAGAGACACTGAGAAATGTAAGCCTGTCCCCAAGAAATACTCCAGGTACCTAATGTGATGGGGCAAGAATAATAATAAAAACATTTGAGTACTCACAGCTTCCTCACAACCCCTGAGAAGATGAAGAATTTCTTGCTTGGAAAGGACAGGGTCTGGTCTTTGTCTGTACTGATTTGGGCAATGGGTAAAAGCAAGAACTGAAAGAAGCTCAAAGAAAAGAGCTTGATCTTGATCAGAGCCAAGAACAACACCATCCCAGGGAGAAAAGGATAGATCCAGAAAGAAAGTGGGAGAACAATATTGGGAGAGATACATGATCCTGAGTAGGCTGAGGAGACAGAAGAAAAGGAGGAGAGGGCAGGGAAGAAGACAGTGGCGGGGGGGGGGGGGGGAGAATTTACCTGAAGGCAATCACCATGCTGTGATGAGTATAATTTGAGAATTTAGAATATTGAAGATTTATGGAATGTTTTCCCTGTGTCACACAATTCAGTTCATTTTAAAGAAGACTCCTACAAAGACTTATGTTGTATTTTTGAATATGAAGTTAAGGCTTAAAATGTACAGGGTTCCTATTTGGAAAGATGGAAACTTTTAGGTAATGGATGGTGGTGATGGTAACACAACATTGTGAATGCAATTAACAGCACTGAAAAATATATCTGAATATGGCTAAAGGAAAAATGTTAGATTGTATATATGGCAACAGAAAAATTTTTTTTAAAAATCCAAGGAACTATGCTACACTAACAGGGAACTCTAAGTTAAATCATGGACTTTAATTAATAGTACAATTATTAAAAAGTACTATCATCAATTGTAACAAATGATTCACACCAATGCAGGGTGCTGGTAGTGGGGTGGTGTTCTAGCTTGCTAGCTGCCTGAATGCAATATACCAGCAATGGAATGGCTTTTAAAAAGGGGAATTAAATAAGTTGCTAGTTTACAGTTCTAAGGCTAAGATAATATCCCAATTAAAGCAAGTCTATAGAAATGTCCAATCAAAGGCATCCAGTGAAAGATACCTTGGTTCAAGAAGGTCGCTAAAGTTTCAGGGTCTCTCTAAGTGAGAAGGCACATGGCGAACAGAGTCAGGGTTTCTCCCTCATCTGGAATGGCACATGGTGAACACGGCGTCATTTGCTAGCTTCCTCTCCTGGCTTCCTGTTTCATAAAGCTCCCTGGGAGGCATTTTCCTTCTTCATCTCCAAAGGTCGCTAGCTGGTGGACAATGCTTCTCATGGCTGTGTCATTCTGCTCTGCTCGCTCTGAAATGCTATCATTCTCCAAAATGTTTCCTCTTGTACAGGATTCCAGTAAACTAGTCAAGACCCACCCAAATGGGTGGAGACACATCTCCCCTAATCCAGCTTAACAACCACTCTTGATTAAATCACATCTCCAGGGAGATGATCTGATTACAGTTTCAAACATACAATAATGAATACGGATTAGAAGAAATGGCTGGATTTGTAAAATGGGATTAGGATTAAAACATGGCTTTTCTAGGGTACACACATCCTCCAGCACAGGTGGTGTATGGGAATCTTGTATCTTATGCATGATTGTTCTGTAAACCTACAACATCTCTAATAATTTTTTTTAATTTACATTGTTTTTCAACTTTGGAGTTTGTCAGATTTGTGTTTGCTTGAATATGACATCAGTTGGACTAGACAGAAAATGGCTTAGCTTTATCCAAGTTATCCAATGAAGCAAGAGAACTAATAATACAAAGTTAGAGGTACTACACTTAGTGCATTTCCATATGATGACTCTCAAACGGTTGCCTTGTATTTTTATTAAGCTCTTTGCTATACTCTCTACTTCTGATACCCTTAGAAGGCTCTCTTCTTGTATGCTATGCTTATTAATGCTGTGTGCACGTTTTACGATCTCTTTGAGGGCAAAAGTTCCCCATACAGATCCAAGGTTCACAGCAGTCTTTTATAGAGCATGTGATCAGTGAATGAAGTTTGACAGAATTAATGAATTGGTCTTGATGGGGCCATATCATTAATTAAACCGAAACTGAAATTAGTGGCCAAGGTCTCCCTTTGGCATAATCTAGGGAAGTACAGTGAGAACATCCTATCAGTGTGAAAAATATTATTCCCCAGATAACTTTTTGATCTCTTGAGGTTCGGTTTTACTTTTTTTTTTTTTTGTACCTGTATGGCGGGTTCACATTTCATTATTTTTCCATGTGAGTATCCCACTATTGCAGCACCATTTGTTGAATTTTTTTGTTTTACTTGCTTTTTGATTGTTTGTTTTGCTTGTTTGTCTGTTTTCTGGGAAATGCATGCACTGGGAATGGAACCCAGGTCTCCTGCATGGCAGGCAATAATTCTACCACTGAACTACCCTTGCACCCCCTCGGTTTTGCTTTTTAAAATCTTAGAATTCCACCTGGACCCAATATTTAAATGTATTTTTTATGTGCAGTTAATTTATGTGCTACTTCCACATCAAATGAAACCTATCCGCAGGAGTAGTTTGAACGTCTAAATATATTAGGAAGTAGTAGTAGTAATAGTTTAAATATGTTAGGAAGACCACTTAGCAAAACATAAATGTTGCTCAAAATGGAGTGATTACATATGCCACATTGTGAAATCACCTGTTAATAAATATACTTAATTCTCTCCATTCTGTTTCTGATTGACTTTGCTCTTCTCATTCCCATCTAATGATGCCCAAATACTTCTCCCTCAGTAACCATTAATTTGATTTAGTAAGACTGTTTTTTACAGTTGTTAATTCATGAACTATATTCATATTTCCTATAGTTTTATCTATTATATTTTAAATACTGGTAGCTTCTTCATTATATGCTTTTAATGCTCAGCTGTTACTTGTAGACAGAATGTCTAATAATCCAGATGCATAATAAACATGTTCCTTGCAAATTATGCTTTTTTGCTCCTTTGAATCTTGAAAATTAAAAATTCTCACCTCTTCCTGAATTTAATGCTGCCTTATGGAGAAGCTCATCTCCTTTATCCTGGTTTTCACCATCTTAAGTGATAATAGCCATAGAAATCCATAGACATGGCATGACTGTGATTTGTGTGGTCAGTTTATGGAGCTCATTTATAGGCAGCATTTTCAGTGGGGAGTTCATTGCAAGAGGAGGATCTGGAAATGAGTGACTATAAAAGGAGAGATTGCTGGTAATGATTACAGCACAGTAGTTGACTCCATGCCTTTTATTTGTTTAAAGCAAGCTAAGAAGATATTCCCACCATTAACTAATCAACATTCAGACACAGGTCAGGTGATGTTTGAGTTGCCCAGCAGAAAAATTCATGAAGTCAACAGAATTAGAATTGCAGGCAAAGTAACTGACAATTTGAGGTTATGTTTGAGATTTTAAATCTCCATCATCCTTTTTAAATACATATTTTAAAAATAGCCACTAAGGAATGTAAGCTAGTTCTTATTCCTGGCAGCTTGGTTACTGTTAAATTAGAGCATGTATAAAAGTATAGCATGTCACAACGACCTTATATTCTACTTTAAATTTATGTTTAATTGCAGCCAAAATACTGAGCCAATAAATAACTTGCAATCTTCTGGCTTCCTTCAACAATGTTTTGAGTGAACCAGAGCAAAAGCTTAACAGCTCAACTGACACTGCAGGCTACAAAGAAAACTAGGGAAAATAATTGCATTTTGGTTCTTAGGGTATTTGCCACAAAAATACTGACTTAAGAATTAAATCAGCAATCTGTATATAATTATAACTTGGGGATAAAATGGACTATTATTTTTAAATGTTTTGCCCTCCTTCCTGGAAAAAAAATACAAGCCTGGCTTTCATTAACCTGCTACTTACTGCCATTTCATAAATATATTTCAGTGTTAGCAAGTGATATTTCACAGTTACAACTCTTAAGTACTAGATAATCTGGCAAAAGTGTCAGGATTTGTGAACACAGTAGTTGAAATGATACTCTTCCTATAAATATCAACAAATTTAAGTAACACAAATTATAAAAATTCATGGTTCTGAAATATTTCAGGATTCAAAACAGTAAAATGTCATTTTTTCTTTTCTATAAAATTGGATAGTGGAATGTATTAAATATGAGTACCTTGCCCATTGCCTGGCTCAAAATAAAAGTCTAGGCAAACTCTGGTCATGCAAACCTTTCCCACAATCATCGACATTATCATCAGCAGTACCGACACCATAATCATCAAGGAGAAGCATGGCTGAGGTCCTAGGAGAAGGCACACAGGATTTAGAGCCGGACAGGTCTGGGTATGAGTCATCAGGACCTTAGGTCATTTCTGTTGTGTGGTGTTTGCCCACCTAGGGCACAGCTGGACACCTCTGTAACTTCCTGAGTGGCAGCATCTATCCTACTTTAGAAAGAAACTCCTGGCGGTGATAATAGTCACTGCGATATCTGGAAGGCAGAATGCCTAGGACCTGATAGCTTTGCACTGCAAACTTGGTGCTCCATTATTTCTGCCTAGCAGGCCTAGGGGAAGTTTCTCAACTTCTCAAAGCCTTAGTTTTTATATTTATAAATTTACCATCTTAGTTTGGGTACTAGCAAAAGAAGACCCTGTGAAGGACGTGGACTCAGGTAGTTTATGTGGAGATGATCTCAAGAAGTCAAAGGGAGGGAGTGGGAAAAGTGATACAGAGAAGGAAGAAAAGCCAATGAAAGGTGCACTAATGAGTGGGTTATTGCTGTGTACAAGTAGGGCTCAATCACACCGAGGACCCTCTGAGATATATGAAGAACATGTCTCAGAATCACCCACTGGGGAGGAGGATGCTGCAGCATTTTTCTATTTAATTCTATCAACAATTGGCAGAGGATTATCCAGGGTGGGTATTAACCCCCTTGGCAATTCTGGGTAGCCCAGGCAGTAAAGCAAACTCCTGGGATGTCAGAAGCCCTGAGATGGGAGAAGCAATGTGGATCTATTAAACTTTACCATCAGCGAATCCCCTGATACTGTGTCAAACTTTAGGGACACTCAAATCAATAGGCCATGCCCTCAATCAGGAGGCTTACGCTTGTGAAGCTTATGTAAGTAGTGGAGAAGCTTAGACTACCTATAGGCATGCCTAAGAGTTACTTTTGGAGGGCCTTTTTTTTTTGCTCAGATGTGACCTCAGTCTCTCTGAGCCCAACTCTGCAAGTGAAATCACTGCCCTCCCCACAATGTGGGACATGGCATCCAGGGGTGAAAGTCTCCCTGGCAAGGTGGGAGATGATTCCCAGGGTTGAATCCAGACCTGGCACCATGGGATCAACAATTCCATCCTGACCAAAAAGGGGAAAAGAAGTGTAATTAATAAAGCATCAGTGTCAGAGAGAGTTCAAATAGAGTTGAGAGGCTCCTATGGAGGTTGCTCTTACGCAAGCTTGAGTTAGACTTTGCTACCTATCATAACCTGCCAACCCCCAAACAGGACCATTCCAGACAATCCTAAACACCTAAGGCAATGTATAAGATTCCTCAAGGGTTCCATGCACCAGAGTAACTTTCCAGAAACCTACAAGCTCAGATAGGTCCCTGGTCCAGATAAGTCCTGAGACCTAGCCCAGCCTCTCCAGAACATCAGATAGTTTCATCTTCCTCCCTCATATTACTGACAGATCCTTCTAATATCAAAAATTTAGAATTGCCATAGCCCAAACACCCCTAAAGAGATGCATGGAAAGATCAAAGGTGATGGTGGAGTTATACAAAGAAGATAGGCTTTAACAAATGACTATGAACGCTGAATCATTAAATTGATACCTCTTTTAGTCTCCAGTATTTTAGAACAGCTAGAGGTAAAAAACCTAAAATTGTGGAATTGTAACTCATGTCAAACTCTGAAATATGTTCTACAACTAATTGTGGTTCTGTGCTTTGAAATTTGTAGCTTTTTTGTATATATATTATTTTTCACAAAAAAATAAGGAAAAAAAGATCGATTGTGATGATAAAAAAATATTTAAGCCCTCTAGCCTCCTATATTCTGGAGCAGCTCGAAAGAAAAGTCTGAGATGATGGTATGGTAGCCCATGACAAACTCTGGGATCTGTCCTGTAACTACTTGTTGAAGAATGCTTTGAAAACTATTGCTTTCTTATTCCTTTGGTTTCTATATATGCTAAAATACTATACAATAAAAGAAGTTAAAAAAAGAAGAAGAAGAAGAAGCCCTGAGGTACATAAAGGAAGGAGAAGGGGGAGGAGGAGGGGAGAAGAAGGAAGAGAAGGAGAAAACAGACTGGAGGTGGGAACTAGAAGAAGGTGGAAGGAGAGAGGAGGAGGAGGAAAAGGAAGGGGAGGAGAAAGCAGACCCTTGAGGTGGGAACTAGAAGGAGGTAGAGGAAAAGGGAGGTGGAAGGAAAGGGAGGAGGAGGAGAAAAGGAGAAGGAAGAGGAACCAGGTATAGATGTTTAAAAAAGCAAAAGACATCCTTTAAATATTATGTTCCCGTTATTCAAAATACCTATAATTTACTAAAACTGAATGATTTGATACAGCTAGAAAAATTAGTGATGGCTGCCTGTCACAGACACCTTCCTTCAGGAGCCGACAGCACAGTGCCATTTTCTCTAGGACCTAGTACCCACTCATCTATTCAGCCCACCCCGATTCCAGGGGTTGGACCCCTGTTCGTTCATTGTAACCCTACTGCCCTGGTCACAGCTCACTAAACCGGCCAAACACAGTTCTGAGTCTGAGAATCAGGATGGAGGGCTGAAGGGCTATTAGCATTTCTGCAGGTAGCAGGACCCATTTGGTAGAACCTCTGAGGGGAGTCTACTTTCTGGCCAACGTGGGAACTGGGAATCTGAGAAGGATGGTGAACAATGAAAGATGAATAAAGCAGATGCACAGTGATGAAAGAATCCAGAATAGTACACGTAGAATTCTAACTTTAGGTTCCAGCATTTTTCTGAAATCTGGCTTCATCCCTGCTCTTGGGATCCATAGACATCCCTATGTACTTTTTTATGAAATATCCTTTAGCTAGCTTAGACTGGCTTCAGTTACTAGCAACCAGAGCCTTAACTAATATATAATGCTCTTGGAAGCCCTGTCAGAGCTTCTTACACCAAGTGATAAAGGACAAAATCGGGGTGTTTCACACAACATTTCTTCATGAGCATTTGTTATCTATAAATCAAACTACAAGGTATTTGAGCATCAGTGCCCACATAGTCCTGGGACTGTAGTTTGTGGCCACAGAAGATAGGATTTAACAAATAAGTAGGACTATTGAATAATTCCCAGTGTCTTAGAACAGCTAGACAGAAATACCTAAAGTTGTAGAACTCTAACTTATACCATACTTTGAAATTTGCTCTATAACTACTTGTTTCTTTTTGGTGGAAAATAGATATGATGGTTATGGTGTCAATTTGGCAAAATGATTATGCACAGTTGTCTGGTAAGGCAAATACTGACCTGATCATTGCTGCAAGGTTATTTTGTGGCAGGTTGATAAACTGAAAGGCTGGTGTATTAAGTCACTGGTCAGTTGATTGCATCTGTGGCTGATTACATTCGTGATCAACTAAAGCATGTCTCCCACAATGCTATAATCCAATCAATTGAAGGCTTTTAAGGAAGAAGAGAGAGTCTCACTGCTTCTTCAGCTAGCGAGCCTTTCCTGTGGAGTTCGTCCAGACTCTTCATTGGAGTTGCCAGCTCCACAGCCTGCAGTATGGATTTTGAACTTCCACTCCCATATTTGCGTGAGACATCTTTATAAATCTCATTATTTACAGATCTCTCCTGTTGGTTCTGTTTCTCTACAGAAAGCTGACTACCACTAGAGGGAATGGAAGAGTCAGTGTTTGGCATTGTTTGATGGACTTGAACTAAATCCTGTTTGTTTTGCACCCTATCCCCACCCCCAGGTTCCTGAGAGAGCTTCACACACAAAGAAAAATAGCAAAAATGACAACAAAATTCTGTTTCATTTTTACTGGGTCTGTTTCTAATAACCTCAGATGAAATCTGGAGCACTTGGCAACAAAACCCCAATAGTTTAGTCTTCAGGACATCAGGGTGCAGCACCCAGGATCCACTGTATAGGCACACATGGTCAGTCCATCAGAGGGCAGGCAACTTAGCTGGTGACTCACTTCCTTACATGTCAAATTCAGCAAAGAGAACTTTCTCCATGGCCTATGCAGCCACCTTCACCCCAGCTTCAATCTCAAAAACATCTGGGCAGACACATGACACTCCAGCAGGATCATAGCCCCTATGCTTCTTGGACACATCAACTCCAGCTTTCTCCCTCAAGAGTCAAAAAGGACCTGGGAAGAATTAGGAATGAGTTTTTCGAATTCTGTATAGTTTAATGTAATACCCGGATACATCCCAGAGTATTTTGGGCAGATAATTAAAAAGTACTGGCAAAGTCCCTTGAGGGACTGGAGAAAAAAATATGGAACTATTAAACTTTCCCACCCAGGAAATCCCTGATACTCTCTCAAACATCAGGGACTCCCAAGTAAATAAGTCAAGCCTTTTATCTTGAGGCTTACTCGTATGAAACTTATTTGTGTAACAGGGAAGCTAAGTCCACCTATAATTATGCCTAAAAGAACCTCTTTCTAAAGAACCTCTCTCTAAGCCCAACTCTGCAGGTAAAATCATTATGCTTTCCCCTTACATGGGACATGACATCCAGAGGTGTAAGTCTCCCTGGCAACATAGGACGTGACTCCCATGATTGAGCCTGGCCCTGACACCCATGCAATTGACAGTGCCTATCTGACCAAAATGAGGAAATATAACAAAATAAGGTATCAGTGGCTAAGAGATTACAAATAGAGTCAAGAGGCTATGCTGCAGGTTACTCTTATGCAAGCTTCAGCTAGATATTGGTAATTGCCATGGTATACCAAGCATCAACCAACAATTCCTGTAAACCCTAAAGAATAGCAGGGCTCTATCTGAGACTCTCTAAAAGTTACACTCACTTAAGTTTGCTTTTCAGAAACCTAAACCTCAAGATGGTTCCTAGGCCAGATAAGCCCTGAAACCCACAGTTACCAGTCTTTCCAAGAACATCAACCCCATAATATTGGAATCCCTTTTCAACATGAAGAAGTTAGACTGGCCATTACCCAAATATTCCTCTAGACTGGGGGAACGAAGAGTTAAAACAGAGAAGATAGTATTTAACAAATGAGTATGACTACTGCATCATGATATTCATAATTCTTTTTAGTCTCCAGTGCCTTAGAGCAGCCAGAAGGAAATATCTGAAATTATAGAACCCATACGATACTTTGAAATTTGTTCTATAAGTACTTGTTAATATGTACTTCGAAATTTATTGCTTTTTTGTATATATATTTCACCATTAAAAATGTTTTTTAAAAATGGGACTGGGGACAAATGTGGAACTATTAAACTTCCCTACCTGGGGAATTCCTGATATCCTCTCAAGCATTAAGGACTCCCAGTGTAATAAGCCAAACCCTCAATCTTGAGGCTTGCCCTTACGAAACTTATTTCTCCAATGGCGAAGCTAAGCCTACTTATAATTATGCCTGAGTCACCCTCAGAGAACCTCTTTTGTTGTTCAAATATAGTTTCTCTCTCTAAGCTAACTCTGCAAATAAACTCATTACCCTCCCCACTATGTAGAACATGACTCCCAGGGGTGAAAGTCTCCCTGGCAATGTGGGACATGACTCCCAGTGATGAGCCTGGTCCTGGCATTGTGGCATTCAGAATGACTTCTTGATCAAAAGGGAGGAAAGAAATGGAACAAAATGAAGTTTAAGTGGCTAAGAGATTTCAAATAGAGTTGAGAGGTCATTCTGGGGTTACTCTTACGCAAGCATCAGCCAGATATTGCAAAATTGCCACAGTATGTGAATCCACAATCAACAGTATTCCTGAAACCCTTAAAGAATACTCTGGGCTCTATCTAGCTAAGGGACTTCATAAAAATTGTTCTTAGTAAGTTTATTTTTTCAGAAACTTAAGGCCTCCAGATTGTTCCTATGCCAGATAAACCCTGAAACCCCAAGGTTCCAATCTCACCAAGAACATCAACTAGTTGCATTCCTCAACCCCATTATGTTAACACCTCTTTTCAGCACAAAGAAGTTAAAAAGGTCATTGCCCAAATATCCCCGAAGATTGAGAGAATGGTCAAATGAGAGGGAGGAGATATACCTAATAAATTAGGATTTAACAAATGATTATGACTACTGACTCATTATATAGACAATTCTTTTTAGTTTCTAGTGTATTAGAATAGCTAGAAGGAAATACCTGAACTTGTTGAACTGTAATCCAGTAACTTTGATCTTTGAGAATGACTGTATAACTATATAGCTTTTATAGTGTGACCATGTAATTGTAAAACCCTTGTGACTGACTCTTTATCCAGTGTATGGGTAGATGAGTGTATTAGTGTGCAAGCTGCCAGAATGCGATATACCAGAAGCTGAATGGCTTTTAAAAAGGGAATTTAATAAGTTACAAGTTTACAGTTCTAAGGAAATGAAAGTGTCCAAATTAAGGCACCAACAAGAGGCTACCTTCAGTCAAGAAAGGCCAATGGGTCAGGAATGCGTCTGTCAGCTGGGAAGGCACACGTGGCTGGCATCTGCTCTTCCCTTGCTCCTGAGTTACACTGCTTTCAGCCTCTGTCCTGTGTAAGTTCATCACTTTGCTCCTCTGGGACTGGCTTTCATCTCTTGGCTTCCCTTGGCTCTCTCCAAGTTCTAGCTTGCTTAACATCTCATAGTGATGTCTGCTGGGCTCCAGGCATTTCCAAGCATCCGTGTCTCTGTTCTTTGAAGTAACTGTTCTCCAAGAGTCTACATCTGCTCTCTCTGTCGGCTCAGAGGCTTCAGGTATTTCTCTCTCCAAATTGCTGTCTCTTTTAAAGGATTCTAGTAAACTAACCAAGACCCACCAGGAATGGGTGGAGTCACAACTCCTTCTAATCAAATATAACACCTACAATTGTATGTATCGCATAATCGAAACAAAAGTTTCCGCCCTACAATACTGAATTACGATTAAAAGAAACAGCTGCCTATACAAGATTGAATCAGTATTGAAGCATGGCTTTTCTGGGGTACAAAATATTTCCAAACCAGCAAAATTCGTGATAAAACAAAGACAATAAAATTAATAATAATAAGGGGATAAGGGATATATATGGGATGTTTTGAGTTTTTCTTTCTTTTTTTTTGGAATAATGAAAATGTTCTAAGAATGATTGTGGTGATGAATGCACAACTATACGATGATACTGTGAGCCATTTATTGTACACTTTGGGTTGATTTATATGGTGTGTGAGCATATCTCAATAAAATTGCACTGAAAGTTTTTTTTTTTTTTTTTACTATAAAATAAAAGAGTCAAGAAAGGGATTGTTTTCAGGGAAGTCACTCTGATTGGGTGAATGACCGTGAAAATCTTTTGGGTCAAGAGGCAAGGACAAAGAACATAAAGCCTCCTGACAGTGAATGGCGCAGCACATGCATTCTCAATGGGACATTATTGCTGCCAAGGGGTGGAAACAGAATCCTGGGGGAAGTGAAGAAAACTCACTCTTTTGATGCACACAAAGCTCTGTGTGAGCCGGCTACTGAGAACTCTCATCTGGCCCTTTCTCCTGAGAATTGGCCTTTGGACAAGGGGACCACCTTTTCGAAGGAGACTGCTCCAACTTCTCTTTTTTCTGTTTTATCCGTGCTTTCTTCCAATTTCCCTAATGCTATGCTAGTTCATGAACTTCAACTTTTTGCACCCTATTTCCCCTAATCCACTGTCTGCTTTGCAATCTGAACCTTTTCTTTACAGTCTACTGACTTTTCCAAGTACCACTTTCATCTGAAAATTTTATTAGTTTCTACTCCTAATCCTACTACTACATTTGTAAACAATCTGAGGGATAGAACCTCGCCTCATTCTTTTTTGTATTCCCAGGACCGAGCACTGCACTGGAAGAAGCAAATGTTCAATAAATATTAGGGTCATCAAAGTGATTTACAGAAAATCTTTGCAAGCTCTTGGGCAGACCTCGGAGAAGTCCACAAAGCAACTCCCAATTCTTTCAATGTTGCGTCTCTTCACCGAAAAGATCCAGTGCTATCTACTCTTGAGCTCTCACTAGCACCCACACCCAGGAAAATAAAACACCACAATACCCTGTCCATGTTGTAACTGTTATTTCTAAATTCTGAGATACAGAGCCATTTGTGTATAAACTGGTCATTTCCTGAAACTTTGGGTACTTGTGTGACACCTGAGACTCAGAGTCAGAGCTCTGAAGCTATGAAAGTCAGCATTATACCACATAGCAACTGTTAGAAAAGCTGAAAAAGTAATCCGACTTTGACTAGAGATGTGAATGAGACTGATCTGTATAGGACTAACGTAAATCAGAATACAGGGTAAAGGATGATATGGTCTATACTTTATAAGCTTCAACTTCTGTGTGAGACCAAAGGAGGAGATGTTTACTTGGTGCAAAATTTATATTTTGGTTAGTGCTTTATCTGGTTTGACTTGTGTGGTCAGTTTGTTTGAACACCATGATTGCATAGGATCTTGAATAGGGCGTGAGATCTTGCTGGTTTGTACAATTGGTGTGATGCCCTGATGAGTCCCACAGTAATTTGGGCAGAGAATAAGTATATGCAAAGTCCTTTGGGGGACTGGGAGAAGGGAGGAAATGTTAAACTTCTCCATCTGGGGAATTCCTGATATTCTTGCAAGCAGTGTGGTTGCAATTCAATAGGCTGAGCACTAGATCTTGGGGCTCACCCCTATGAAATTTATTCCTGCAACGGAAAAGCTAAGCCTACTTATAATTATGTATAAGAATCACCCCCAGAGAAACTATTCGTTGCCCAGATGTGGCCTCTCTCTCTAAGCCACTGTGGCACGTGAACTCACTGCCCTCCCCCACTATGGAGGACATGACTTCCCAGGGTTTAAATCTCCTTGGCAATGTGGGACATGACTTCCAGGGATGAGCTGGGACCCTGCATTATGGAATTGAGATAGCTTTATTGATCAGAAAGGGGAAGAGAGAAAGGAGACAAAATAAAGTTTCAGTGGCTAAGAGATTTCAAACGAAGTCAAGAAGTTATCCTGGATGTTATTATACATTGTATAAATATCTCTTTTTAGCTTATGCTGTATTGGAGTGGCTAGAGGGAAGTACCTGAAACTATTGAAGTGTATCCCAGTAGTATTGATTCTTGAAGATGATTATAAAACTACATAGCTTTTACAATGTGATCAAGTCACTGTGAAAATCTTGTGGCTGACACTTCCTTTATCCAAGGTATGGGGAGATGAATAAAAAAGAAAGAACCAAATAAATAAATAAATAATATGGGGGATAAGGGGTAAAAAAATTGGGTAGATTGCAATACTAGTGGTCAATAAGATGGAGGGGTAAGATGTATGGGATATTTGGGTTTTCCTCTTTTTTTCTTTTTTCTTTTGATTTATTTTTCTGGTATGATGCAAATGTTCTAAAAATGATCATGGTGATCATTACAACTATGTAATGATATTGTGAGCTACTGGTTGTATATTTTGGATGGATTGTATACACATGAAGAGATCTCAATAAAAATATTTTTTAAATACCCACTACATAAGCATTCCCATCCTAGAATCCTGCTTGAATTTAGTTCCCATAGAAAAGTTGCTTCCACAAAAGAATTAGGATTCACTGTCTTATTGGACAATGAAAATTCTGTAACTTATTGTTTTTTATTCTATTTTGTTGTCAGACATCTTAGAACCAAATTTCCCATCGAAACATATTTAACTCTGGTGCCAGAAAATGTCCACCCCTTCTTCCTTCTTCAAATGGACTCTGAACTGTTCTATCCCTATACGTCAAGACTTGCTCTGTGTTGTAAACAGTCAGCCAATCCTGGAAGAAAACAGTACATAAATTTCAAGGTACCTGGTTTGTCAATCAACTTTTAAGAATGTCTTCAATGTACCACCAAAATGCAGATACAAGACCAAAAACTATCACCACAGACTAAAAGATAAAAGTCAAGTAGCAGACAGAAAACTGATTTATATTATTTTAAGAAACAAAATCCATTCAAATTCACATTGTTTTTCTATTATAAATAATGCTGTGATGAATTTCCAAATACCCTATACAAGCTATAATCTAATTATTATAAACAGAGCATTTTAAAAGCAAGTCAAATACTATGAGAAAATATATCAGCATTGAAATAGCTGTACCTAAATTCAAGTGCTGAATATAAATAAAAAATTAGCAATGCTCTTGCAGATTACCTACCATTTACAGAGCTGTTTCATGTGCATTGCCTTTTGTGGGACTCAGACAGCCTAGATACTACTTTACTGTTCTAGTTTGCTACCTGCCGGCACGCAACACACTAGAGACGGATTGGCTTTTAATAAAAGGGGATTTATTTTGTTGGATCTTCAGAGGAAAGGCAGCTAACTTTCCACTGAGGTTCTTTCTTACGTGGAAGGCACAAAATGGTCTCTGCTGGTCTTCTCTCCAGGCCCCTGGGTTCCAACAACTTTCCCCAGGGTGATTTCTTTCTCCATCTCCAAAGGCCTGGGCTGAGCTGCAAGTGCTGAGATGAGGAATGCCGAGCTGCTTAGGCTGTGCTACTTTGCGTTCTCTCATTTAAGCACCAGCCAATTAAGTCAAACGTCACTCATTGCAGCAGACACGCCTCCTAGCCAACTGCAGATGTAATTAGCAACAGATGAGGTTCACATACCGTTGGCTTGTGTCCGCAGCAACAAGACTAGGTATGCTCACCTGGCCAAGTTGACAACTGAATCTAACTAACACGCTTACCCACTTCAAAGAGGATGAAACTATTTTAACAAGTTCAAATGGCTCCTTCAAGGTCACAGAGCAATGTATGGAACAGAACTCAAACCCAAGTCTATGTCTGTTTCAGTGATTCTCAACCAGGAGTGAATTTGCCCCTCCCAAAAGGACATTAGGTAAGGTATGTAGACATTTTTGGTTGTCAGAACTGGGGGTGGGGGGCGGATGGCAGGAAAGGTGCTACTCACATTTGGTGAATGGAGGCCAGAGATGCTGTTAAACATTCTACAGTGCACAGGACACCACACACACCTCCCAATAAGGAGTTATCCAAACCAAATGTCGTTAGTCCAGAGATAGAGAAACATCGGTCTAGTCCAACAACTTAGTCATCATATCACATTTCTTTGAATAGACAACCTGGCTCTTAAATGAGTATGGAGTTATAAAAATTTTGGCCACATAGCTGCACTTTCCAATATGAGAGCCACAAGCCACATGCAGCTGTTGAGAACAAGAAATGTATCTCCTTTATATTGAGATATGCTGTAAGTATAAAATACACTGCGGGTTTTGAAAACTTTGAATGACATAAAGCATAACCTATCATGTTAATATTATATTGATTGCATGTTGACGGATAATATTTTGGATCACTGAGGTAAACAAAATAAACAATTAAAATTAATTTCAGCTGTGTCTTTTTACTTTCTTTTAATGTGGCTACTAGAAAATTTCAAACTCCAGATTGGCTTGCATTATATCCTTTGGATACTAGTGCTATAGACATTACAGAGATGAGGAAGGCACTACTCATCTCAACACCTAAGTAGGAGTAGGAGCATGGTCCTGCAAGTGCCTCTGCTTTTCTATAACATTTAAACTTGTGGGATTACCAGCCGAACATCTTTATTTGAAGGCCAACACTTCTCACAGTCCTTTGGGAGTGAGCAGATAGCTAAAGAGTTAATCCTTTGGATACTATCACATTTCATGGAAGGTGGGCTTTAGTAAAAAAAAAAAAAAAGAAAAAGAAAGTAGGAGGGATTAATAACAAACTAATCTCCTTAGTAACTAGGCTAATTTATGAGAACTATAAACTTTAATCTACCTCCAACTTGAAAAGCAGAGAACATAAGTCAACCAGAAAAGTATTTATGGATAGCTACCAAAATTAAAATTGATTCTCTTTTGGGCAGAAGTAGCAAGAGCCCTGGACTGGGGGTAGGGAAGACAAGGGATCTAGTCCCTGTTCTGAAATCAAGCTTCTGGGCAGCTTTAAGCAGTCCCTTGGGCTCTCAAATCTTGGTTTCTGCCACTAGAATATTAGAATGTTGAAGCAGTTGGGTGTCCCTTTCACACTAAAAACATCTATGCTTAAACATTAATATAGTCTTATCTTGGTAATTTCACTATTACTAAAGTACAAAAACATAGCTTATAAAGGTATTTAATGCTTAGGTTGCATTCTCAGCAAGGCATGGCAGGTGACTCAGTGAAAAAGAGCACCATTATCTGTCCTATAGTTTTAGTGTGTAAAGATTTCCTGTCTTCACATAGCTTGTAGTGACAATGTTGACAGGGATTACTGACCTTTAACAAGAATAATTTGTATTATGTTTAGCCAGAAATTTATGTGCGATGAAAAGTATGGTCCAGACAACAAATCAGCATGCCAGCTTCAGGAGCTTTGCCTCCTCCTTTCTTCCTTGCAGTCCCCTTCCCCCCTTTCCTATCCCTCTCCAATATCATTAATCAAAACCAAGGCTTAACTATAAATAGGCACTGGAATTGACTTAACTAATTTTAACATGGCGGGGGGGGGGGGGGGGGGGGGGGCTGGGGTACTTTCCAGCTTGTCTACATTTCACTTCATTCCTGAAGATTTTCCAGCAAGGTCTAAAACCTCCTGCTGCCCTCTTCCTTCTCCCCTGCAGACTTCACTGTTCTGCAATATAACTTGTAGGCAGCACTTTCCTTTGCTCTTTTATGTCTTCCTTTGAAGGACAAGCTCCTAGTTCTCTTAACTTGAAACATGCAATGCCTGTGCTCAGTCCAACAGCAATGATAGATCAAATCATACAGAGATGTCCACTTAAGTTATTTGAAAATGTCTAGAGATTTCAGTTAGTATGATTAAAACTGCAAAAGCAGAATTTGTTTAAAACTGAAACAGGTTTACATGGGTTTTTGTTACAAACAGAAGGAAAAGAAGACGCAGTAGCAGCAACAGCAAAAGGATAATCAATTTGGGGAAGGAGGTAATAATATAAGATGGAATCTATATGAGTTGAACTATCAACAAGAGCAATAAAATTACTCAAGCTGTTTTTTGGTAAAACTTTCTTCCATGAATTTTGGTCAAGAAAGAGGTTTAAGTTCATGCTGTGTAGACGAACTTGCTCCAAACATGTGGATGTGATAAATGAAACATAAGAAGAGACCATCAAAAAGACAATGCCAGAATACAAACTAAGATAAAATTTCCCAGGACGATAAGCCTGGCCCTAGCACCATGAGATCAACAATGCCATCCTGACCAAAAAGGGGAAAAGAAGTGTAACAAATAAGGTATCAGAGGCTGAGAGAGTTCAAACAGAGTTGAGAGGTTACTCTAGAGGCCACTCTTACACAAGCTTCAGTTAGACATTGCTACCTATCATAGTTTGCCAAACCCAACCATAACCATCCCTGCCAACCCTAACACCTAGAGTGTTATATGAGAATCTACAGAGGTGCCATGCTCTAGGGTTGCTCTCCAGAAGCCTATAACCTTCAGATGGGTCCCTAGACCAGATAAGTCCTGAAAAGCAGAGGGTCCAGCCTCTCCAGAACATCAACTGGTTCCATCCCCCTGTGCCATATTATTGACAGCCCCTTCCAACATGAAAAAGTTTGAATGGGCATAGTCCAAATACCCCTAAAAAGTGGGAGAAAGATCAAAGTTGATGGTGGAATTATAATGAGAAGTTATGGTTTAACAAAGGAGTATGGTTGCTGGATCATTATATTAATATTTTTTTTACTTTCCAGTGTCTTGAAGTAGCTAGTAGTAAAAAACTAAAATTGTGGAATCATTAGCTAGGGATCTCTAGAGAAACAGAAACATCAGGAGGTATCTGTAAATGTAAAATTTATAAAAGTGTCTCACTTAACTGTGGGGATATAAGAGTCTAAGATCTGTAGGGCAGGCCACGAGCTGGCAGCTCCAGTGAAGGTCCTCAACAGACTCTGAGGAGAGGCTGGCTGGCTGAAGCAGAGAGTGATTTTCTTTTCTGAATCCTCCTTAAGAGTCTTCCGGTGGGGTACACGGGGAGTTCAGTGGTTAGAATGCCTGCTTTCCATGTGGGAGACCCAGGTTCGATTCCCAGACCATGCATCCAAAAAAAAAAAAAAAAAAGTCTTCCAGTGATTAATTAAGCATCATTCATCAGCTGTGAATGCAGCCAACATGGACATGATTTAAGTCCTTGAAATATCCTTAAAGCAACAGATGGGCCAGCGCTTGCCTGACCAGACAACCAAGCACCACCACCTGGCCAAGTTGACCCATGAACCTGACCATCACACCATACCAAACTCTGAAATCTGTTCTACAACTAATTGTTGCAATGTGCTTTGAAATTTATTGCCTTTTTCTATATATGTTATTTTTCACACGCAAAAAAAGAAAAGAAAAGTCGATTGTGATCATAAAAAAAAATTCCCAGGGACCAATAGAGGTAAGTGTGGCTGAAGCCACAACCTGCTGGATGCTGGGCCCCATATCAGGCAGTGGAAGGCAGGGGGATTAAAAGTCCTCTACCTGGGTGCACAGGTGGTTCAGCGGCAGAATGTTCGCCTTCCATGTGGCAGACCCGGGTTTAATTCCCAGACCATGCAACACCCCCCTCCCAAAAAAAGCCCTCTATTTAATATGAGGGGCTGAATCTAGGCTCTAGGCTTGATGCTGGATTGTATTGGGTGATCTCTGCTTGTTAAAAGACATTCAAAGCAACTACTGCTAATTGATTTTAGGGTTTGCAGGTTATACTGGTAGTTCATAAGGGAATGGGGGGTGGCTTTGGACTCCAAGGGACATTTGGCCATGTCTAGAGATATTTTGTTGTCACAATTGGGGGGTCAGCTGCTGGTCTCTAGTGGATGGAGGCCATGGATGCTGCTGAACACCCTACAATGCACAAGACAACACCCACCACAAAAAATCATTCAGCTCCAAATGTCAATAGTGCCCATATTGAGAAATCCTGGGATATGAAGACCTAAGGAAACAGGAGGCATCAATACAACCTCTGTCTATACCAAGATCTGAACCAAGGTGCTATTGGCATAGAGACCGACTCTATAATATTTCTCATGTCTCTATGGAGCAGGAACTCCAAACTACCAGGGGCCCAGGGGGAAGTGAAATAAAAAGTGACAGATAGAGAACGATGAACACACACATAGACACAGACACACACATACACACACACACAGGGGAGGGGGAGTGGAGAGAGTGAAAGCCGAAGAAGAAATGAGCAAGAGAGTTTGAGAAGAACAACCAAAAACTATCCATTCAAAAAAAAATTTTTTTTCAAAAAAGATTTTCTGGAAGTAACTCTTAGGCATAACTATAGGTAGGCATAGCCTCTCCATTACAGAAATAAGTTTCATAAGAGCAAGCCTCAACATAAAAGTCTTGGCCTATTATCTTGGGAGTCCCTGTTGTTTGAGAGAGTATCAGGGATTTCCCAGAAAGTTTAATAGTTCCATATTTTTCTCCAGTCCCACAAGGAACTTTGCCAGGACATGCAAATGATCTGTCCAGTATATTCCAGGATGTATCCAGGTATTACATTAAGCTATACAGAATTACAAGGCCTCATTTTCTCTGGTCTCAATGTGGTTGGGTTGTTTAGATGATATATCCAGGTGGGTTGAGCTGGATTGTGCACTACAGAAAATTTAGATTTTGGACAAAATAAACCTTTCTTCCTTTGTTCTCAGATATTAGGTGAAACTCTAAAATAGAGACAATATCTTCCTTTGCCCTGTATTCTGATGTATCTTGGTTCCAATCAGATCAGCTTCATTCTTACCTCTAATTGAAGCCCGATCTCTTTCTCAGTTTCTTTAACAGTTGTATGTAGCAATGCTAACTTTCAGAGCTGCAGAATTCCAACTCTGAGTCTTAGGTATCACACAGGTACCCAAAGTTCCAGGGAAATACCAGGCTATACACATAAAGTATAGCATCTCAGAATCTAGAAGTAACATTTAAAGCTCAGGAATAAATGTGACTGCAGTAAGAGCTTACAATCTAGGTCCCAATTTTCTTAAAAGTATTTTCTAAAAGCGACCATTTAATATTCGTTCTTTAGTTTCTGGCTTATTTTGCACAACATAATATCCCCCAAGATTCATTCACTTCATTACATGCCTCACGACTTCATTCCTTTCTGTAGCTGCACAATATTCCATCATATGTATACAACACAGTTTGCCTTTCTGCTTCTCAGACAATGTACCTTTCAGCCACCTCCATCCATTAGGCATCATGGATAATGTCCAAAATAAACAATCCATGTCTTATTGTATCTTCACATACTTGTGCAATTATCAACACTCTCAATTTTAGATGATTTTCATTGCTCCAAAGAGAAAAATAACAGATAAATGCACCCTCACCAAATAAAAAATCTACATCTCCCCTAAACTCTTGTCTCTCCCCCCAATTACTTAATACTGATATTGCTGTGTTGCTGCTAATGTCTTCCTGTTAAATATAGGTCATAGCATGCAATAGTAGTTTTCCCTCATCTCCTCTATTATTGACTTTTTGTACAAGATTCATAACTTTGAAGTGGTTCATGAAAAAACTTATTTACATTTGTGATGTTAATTGGCAGACTATATGGCTCTATACAACCTTTTTAAATCACATTCACCTTCAATATGGCAATATTACTTATAACTCCACTAATGAACTACCATCACTTCTATCAGTTCCCTTACATTTAAGTTCAACTTCAGTAGGTAACTGTTGACCCACCTCTAGCTTCTGTTATCTATAGATCCTCCCTCACCATTAATACGATGCTGGCTATGGGTTTTTCATATATGCCCTTCATGATATTGAGGAAGTTTCCTTCGATTCCTACTTTTTGAAGTACTTTTATCTTGAAAGGATGCTGAATTTTGTCTAATGCTTTCTCATTGCCACAAGATGATCATGTGCTTTTTCCCTTTCAATATGCTCATGTGCTATATTACATTGATTAATTTTCTTGTGTTGAATCACCCTTGCATTCCTGGTATAAACCCCACTTGGTCGTGATGTACAATTCTTTTAATGTGTCATTGGATTAGATTTGTTAGCATTTTGAGAATTTTTGCATCTATGCCCATTAGGGATTTTGGTCTGCAGTTTACTTTCTTGTAGCATCTTTATCTAGTTTTGATACTAAATTGATTTTAGCTTCATAAAATGAGTTAGGTAGTATTCTACTTTCCTCACTTTTTAGAAGAGTTTGAGCAGAAGTGGTGTTAGCTCTTTTGGGAATGTTAGTTCTTTCCCCCTGTGAAACCATCTGGCTCAAGGCTTTTCTTTTTAGGAAGATTTTTAATGACTGAGTGAATGAATCCCTTTACTTGTTGATTGGTTTGTTGGAATCTTCTATTTCCTCTTGAGTCAATGTATGTTGTTCATGTGTTTCTAAGAATTTTTCCATTTCATCTATGCTGTCTAGTTTATTAGCATATAGTTTTTCATAATAACCTATTATGAATTTTTTTATTTCTTCAGGATCCATGGTAATGACTCCTCTCTCTTCTCTTATTTTGTTTATTTGTATCCTCTCTCTTTTCTTCTTTGTCCATCTTGCTAGGGGTCCATTGACTTTATTGATTTTCTCAAAGAACCAACTTTTGGTTTTATTGATGCTTTCTATTTTTCTGTTGTTGTTGTTGTCCAATTCATTCATTTCTCCTATAATCTTTGTTATTTCTCTTCTGTTTGTTTCAGGGTTGGTTTGTTGTCCTTTCTGAAGTTCCTCCAGGTGAGCAGTTAAGTACTCAATTTTTTGCTCATTCTTTTTTAATGTAGGCATTTAGGGCAATACATTTACCTCTCAGTACTGCCTTTGCTACAACGCATAAGTTATGATATGTTGTATTCTAATTTTCATTCTTCACCAGATATTTACCAATTTCTCTAGAAATTTCTTCTTTGACCCACTAATTGTTTAAGAGTATGCTATTTAATCTCCATATATTTGTGAAAGTTCTGGTTCTCTGGTAGTTATTGACTTTCAGCTTCATTCAGTTGTGGTCAGAGAAAGTGCTTTGAGTAATTTCTATCTTTTCAAATTTATAAAGACTGTTTTATGCCCCAGCATATGATCTGTCCTGGAGAACATTCCATAAGCATTAGAAAAGAATATATATCCTGGAATTTCAGGGCGTAATGATCTATATATGTCTATTAGGTCTAATTCACTTAGCACATTTAGTTCTCTGTTTCCTTGTTGATCTTCTGTCTGGTTGTTCTATCTATAATGGAGAGTGCTGTATTGAAGTCTCCCACTATTATCATTGAGACATCTATTGCTTCCCTCAGTTTTGCCAATGTCTGCTTCATGTACTTTGGAGCTCCCTGATTGGGAGCATAAATATTGATGGTTGTTATTTCTTCTTGGTGAACTGTCCCTTTTATTAGCCTGTAAACCCAAATTCCAAAACTCATCAAGAAATATAACCCTAAAAAAGACATCCAAATAATAGCAATATTCAGAATATGAATTCACTGGTGAAATGAGTTTTATGAGATAGCTTGCAAACACTCTAAAACAAGAATATTTAGAATGTTTGGAGAGAGAAAAGGTGAAAGCACATCTATAAAAACAAAATAAATTATGGCACAAAACCAGGCAGAAAGGAGATATGGACAGTTAAATATAAAGAAAGCCAAACTAAAATTTTGAAAAATAATTATAGTTGTGAAAATTAAAAACTCAGAGGATGGGATATTCATTAGACTTTGAAGCAGCTGAAAAATGAATTAGTGAATTAGATTTTGATAACCAAAATATTACCCCAAACCCATCAAAGACAGAAAAAGAAATCAAAATGGCAAGACAGAATTTAAGGAATAGCTCAGATAGTTTGAGAGGCACCATCTTCAGAGAATTGCAACCCTCTTAATAGAGACTTTTTTTAAATGTCTGAAACAACTGAAAAGCAATATTTGAATATAAATAGCCAAGGATTTTCTAGAATCAAAGAAAAAGATGGAAGTGCCTTGTGATTATAAATACAAATGAATCCAGAAAGTAGACATATTTTAGTAAAACTGTAAAATATCAATCTTAAAAGCCAGCAGAACTAAAACATAGCTTGACCTATAATGAAATTGGCTATTAGACTTCGGGCAGTAATGATAGATGGCAGAAGAATCTGGGGCAATGCATTTAAAATGATGAGGAAAAATAACTGTCAATAGGAAATTTTATTCCCGGATAAGCATATACTTTATCCTGCAACACTGAGGGCAAAATAATATTACAAAACATGAATATTAAGAATATTTAACACCCACAGGCTCTAACTAAAAGAGCTATTAAATGATTCATTTTAGCAGGAAGAAATGTGAATCTGGAGGACATGCATACAACAAAGGAACCAAAGCAACTATTCCTTACTGATGAAAAACAAGTGACATTATTGCAACGTTTAACCTGCACTGTTGTCAAAAATGCCAGGTGCCCTTGAGTTTGGTAATCATAATATTTTACTCTGAGCTCCCTACTTTAATATATTTACTTTATATTTCACTATGGGGGAAATTCTATTCTCAAATACTGAAAAGAAAAATAATTTTTGGCAAGGATAAGCATTTAGAAACCTCAACAGAAACTTAAAACGACGAATATAAATTAATCAAAGATGGAAACAGACAACAACATATCAAAGAAACAAAAAGACTCTTCCAAGAAATAGTTACCAAACTTGGGGTAAAAAGGAAAGAAATATATACCATTAAAAAAAATTAGAATGAGAACTATTGTATTCTGGTTTCTGTACTGTCACAAAATGACAGTGATCACTTAATTCAGTTACTGTATAAAAAACAGAATTGAGGGAAATTTAACTTCTTGATGCTTGATCAAAGGACTTAGGTAATCTAAAAGATCATTAAGGTATTTGGGGTTGTATTATTTAGTGTAAATTATCTAGCAGTCACAAGTATAAAATCTAAGCCCTTAAATATACATAGATATAATTTTAGCTGTTCAAAGGAAATATTTTGCCTTTTCTTCATGGTCCTATGCCAAGTTTTTCAGAGAAGATATTAGATTTTTTTAAAATGGAGCCAAAATATACCATTTATCAACAGTCCACATAAAATCTTAAAATTTACAAGCCAGAAAAAGTATTATATGTTACCTTTAATGTTTCTTGATAAATTCGCAAATGAGTCACTGAACTCTGAGCTACACAATTTTAAATAATAAATTCTGAAGTTCTGTACTAATTTTATGCCAAATCTCTAAACATTGCCTGATATATCAATTTGTTTTCATAAATAAGTGAAATAAAATTCCATGATAAGTATAGAATATAAAAGAAAAGCAGAAATTAATGAAATAGAAAACAAGATGTAATAAGAAGATATGCAAAACCAAAAAGCTAGTTTGTTCCAATTTGATAAGGGCTGTATAAGAAATTAACATTAGAGACATACCTGACCATAAACATAGATGCCAAAGTCAGAAACAAAATATAGCAGAGTATTTCTAAAAATCTATCATGAACAGGAAGAGAATACAAGGCCAGTTCAATGTAAGAAAAGATCTAATAATGTAATATCGTCACAGCAAAGCAAAGGCAAAAAAAAGAAAAACCATAGCTGCATCTCACTGGATTCTAGAACATAATTCCATAAATCTCATCACTTGGTCATTATTTTTAAAACTCTTAGCCAACAAAAATTAAAAGTGAACTCCCAGGTGGCGCGATGGTGGCTCAGTGGCAGAATTCTCACCTGCCATGCTGGACACCTGGGTTCGATTCCCAGTACCTGCCCATGCCAAAAAAAAAAAAAAGTGAACTCCCTTAAGTTGAAAAACAGTATCAAAAGCCTAAGAAAATGTTCATCATCACCACCTTCATCCAAAATTGTTCTGAAGGTCATCATCAGTGTAAAGAAAATGAAACAAAAATAAAAGTTTTGAGGTAGAAGAATTAGAAAGGAAGATATGAAATAGTCTGCATTGATGAAGATATGATGATCGTCCATAGAAAACCCAAAGAATTTATAGACAAACTATTGGAACAAATAAGACTAACTCAGTAAGTTTGCTGAATCAGGATCAATATACAATAATCAAAAGCCTTACTATACATATATAGATACCATAGTAACCAAGTTAGGAAGACAATACATCATACAAAATACCAATCATATCTATAAGGTTCTTAAAGCACATGTAATAAAAGTAGTACATGTTGAGAAAATTACAAAATATTAATAAGAACATAAAATATGACTTGAGTACATGGAGAAGTATACCATTTTCATGACAGGAAGACTCACTATCATAAATAAGTCAATTTTCCCCAAATTAAAATATAAAATCAAAGCAATTCCAAACAAAATTTCAACATGATTCTCAGGATACTCAGGAGGAAAGTATAAAAATAGCCCAGAAGTTTTTGAAGAAGAAAGCCATATGTATCCTTATGTCGTCAAAAATCAGGATTTATTATAAGGCTCTCATGATTAAGACCAAATTATATTGAACAGGACAAAAAACATACCAGTGGAATAGAATAAACAGCCCAAAACAGGACTGCCTATAATTTGGAACTTGATGAATGACATATGTGGTTTTATAGATGAATGAGGGAAAACAATTATTTAATAAATGATGTTGAGACTTTTGTTATCCCTGTGGAATAAAATTAAATTAAACCTGCATCTCATGTAGGTCTATTTAATCCAGGAAAATTAAAGACTGACATATAAATTGTTTTTTTCAATTTTTGGAAGAAAATATTAGAGAAATATATATATATATATATACACATATATATGTATACATACATATATACATACATATATATACATATATATATATGGCATGAGAATATTAAACAATTTCTTAAGATAAAAAAATCCACAACTCATAAATAAAATATTGATTAATTAAACTATATTACCCATAAAAATTATAACAAAAGACATCATAAATGAAGTTAAAATATAAACTACAGATTGTGAAAACATAGCCTTCTACAACATATATAATAAAAAAAATCAGTTTTCATGTAAGAATAGATACAAACCAATAAGGGAAAGATAAAGTATTCAATAGAAAAATAAGTAAACATGAACAGAAAACTCACTGAAAAGGAAATCCAAAACACCACTAAATATATCAAAAATTGCCGAACATCATCAGTAATCAGATATATGAAAAATCTGGCAACGTTGAGTTATAATTTCATCTCATTTAAGTTGGCCAAAAATTAAGAAGTTTGACTGTGCCAGATTCTGTCAAGGGTGTAGTGCAAGAAAATTCTTTTCAGCTACTGATAGTCAGGTACATTGGTACGATGACTTTGGAGAATGCTTTTGTATAATATCTAGGAAATTTAAAGACATGCCAGCATATAACCCAGCAATTCCACTTCTGGGTTATCACTCTAAGCAATGTTTTTCAAACATGAGGCTTGTGGGTCATGAAGACAATCTAGAGAGTCACAGAAAAGCTTTTAAATTTAATACAGTAGAATTCATCAACACAGTGAAGATAAGCACCACCTACACACACACACACACACACACACACACACACACACACACACACACACACACGCAGTGGGCCAGACTGAGCACCCTGGGAAGGAAAGCATGCACTAGAGAGTGCTCTCCAGGTGTGCACGTGTGGAGGAGTCAGGAAAGCAGACTGAGCAATGGGCAATGTTGGGCAGCGATACACAGTCACAAAAGAGGTCTCAACTGTCCCACAACAAAGTTGGGAGCTAGGATGGCTCTTCAAAGTTGTGTGGAATTGAAGCAAGGCAGTCAGGCCATTATCCCTTCCCCACCTCAACCAATTATTAGACATGTGCTTCCCCCAGGGAAGGGACATAATCTTGGACAAGTTGGCACTCTTCAGTGAAAGACAATCCATTAGCCATCAACACTCCCACCATCTGGGCAACGAAAGGCTCAGCTGGGAAAGAGAAAGCTAGGCATGCCACTACAGCATCCATCACAGGAGGGTACAGTGTTTTCATGTAAAATATGTTTCTTATTGTGTACCACACTCACAAAACCTCTTGTACACATGCACAAAGAGACACATAAGAATCAGAATGGCAATATTATTTGCAATAACAAAAGTTGGGAAGAAATCAATGTTCATCAACAGAAAAAGAGACAAATGAATTGGTATTACACTCATGAAACGGTATACTGTCCAACAATTAGCATGAACAACTAGAGCTATGGTGAGCAAGGAAAATATGCTGCAGAATGATATCAATATTGAAATTTTTTTTAAACATGACAAAAAACATTGAATTTAGTCATAATTACCTAAATATCCAGGCTATAATAAATTGTTTTTATAATTACGATTCACCTAATTGTAATGAATAATATAACACATTAGTAGTGACACTATAATTACATCAAAGTAATTAGGAACACATTCTTGGATTCAAATTTGACTTCGCCACTTATTGGTTGTGTGACTTTGGTCATATTAGCTAATCTCTGGGTCTCAGTTTCCTCATCTGTAAAAGAGAGGTATTAATATTACTTATATAGGATTAGTGGGTTGACTAAATGCAATAACTGATCTAATTCACTCAGTACCTGGTCTGATAAATAATAAATTCTCAGTAAATGGTTGTTATTATTCTTGTAGAAATGGCTTCCCCTATGGAGTTCACACACTGCAGCATTTCAGACCTTCAAGTCTTCAGGTACACGTACCATTCAGAATAAAGCTCCTATTTTCATGAAATCCAAATCCTAAAGGTTAGTTTTCCAGTCAACTCACTGACATATGAGTTTAAAAATAAAGACAGCCTTTTGTTTTTATTTTTAAATTGATAAGTAAACTTTCTTTAACAATGTAATATAAAAAGTGACTGTCCTGTAAATTTGAGAGAAAAGTAAAACAAAGATGAGCCATTTTATTTGCAATAAACCACATTTTTATCAACTTCTTTATTAAGCTACAGCTTTGAAAATGGCTGGCTTATGTAATATTTGAGATTTTAGAGGAAAACAAAATGTACTAGGTGGAACTGAAACTGTTATTTAAAACGTTTGACATGGGGGAAAATATTTATGATTCTGCTATCATGGTTATAGGCTTCTGAAATAGAAATCACAAAATGATTTCTCAAACAACTATTTTAAAACTATGGAGAAAGCTGTATTACTATTTATTCAAAAGACTACTGTCCTCAACATCATCTTCGGATTCTGTATAAGTGAATCTGTAAAAAAAGGAATTGCATTATTATCTACCATTGAAGATTTAAAGGGATTCTCACTGAAAGCCTTAGCAATCTCTTTTTCACAAAAGTTTCCTTTTAAAATAGCTACATTCGGTATATATTTTGCATTTACACAAACAGAAGCAAGGCTATGCTCCCTTCTGTGCCCTGCTATGGCAAGATAGGTCATCGGAGCATAAGAGAATCTGACCATACAAAATTGTAGGAACCACAGGAAACTAGAAGTAATAAGCACTTTCTCCAGAACTCCCCTGTAAACACCACCAAAGATCTACTACAGCAAAGCTAATGGGCAACGGACTGATCAACTGCTCTTTCCCAACTAATACTGAGACTTTTCACAAAATAGGTATAAGAATATTTTGGTAAAACTGGAATTTTCTTTTTCTGTTTAAATATTACAGATGTATATAAATATTTCCCGCTATGTTATTAGCAGGAAGCAATGATGTATATTAGTCATTCCAAAGCTTCCAACCAAGGCTAATTTTGGCCATCTGCATATGAGTAATTATCATTAGGTGATCATCTCAGATGTTAGAGTGTGTGCACATACACACACATGCATATGCTGGAGGGGGAGTCCTGCAAGTCTTAGATCTTTATCTGTCTGGAAGAAATTGGTTAAATTCTTCCCCAGAGAGAGCTAGGAAAGGAGGAGACTCTCTTATTCCATCTTCACCTCCATTTCCTGTCTTTACCTTTAGGGACCTCAATTCCAATGCATCCCATAACCTCAAAGTTCCTCAATTTGCTCAGGTCCCAAGAACTCCCTGTTCATCCCAATGGTGCCATTCATGACATGGTCAATTTACCTTGGATAGTTGCCATTATTTGGTAGTACTTGATCGACTAATGTTCTCTAACTACAAACTTCTAATTTTCAATTTAATATCTGCCATGTTTCTAAACACACCCTTTGTTGTCATTTCTTTTTTATCCATTGCCTACTGTTTTTTAAAATATTTTCATTGAGATATCTTCACACACATACAGTCTATCCAAAACATACAATCAATGGCCCACAATATCATCACATAGTTGTGTATTCATCACCATGATCATTTTTAGAACATTTGCATCACATCAGAAAAAGAAATAAAAAGAAAAATCTCATACATCCCATACCCCTTACCTATCCCTCTCAATGATCACTACCCAATTTTCAATCTACCCAATTTTTTTTACCCCTTATCCACCTCCCTATTATTTATTTATTTTTTGTCCTTATTTTTTTATTCATTTGTCCTACCCTGGATAAAGGAAGTATCAGACACAAGGTTATTACAATCACATGATTACATTGTAAAAACTATATAGTTATACAATCGTCTTCAAGGATCAAGGCTATTGGGATACAGTTCAACACTTTTAGGTGCTTCCCTCTAGCCACCCCAATACACAATGTTTGTTGTCATTTCTAACACATTTACTCACGTATTCATTCAACAAATATTTATTATTTATGCCAAGCACAGTACTTGCAGCTCGGGGTACAAGAATGAACAAGATTAACATGATCTCTGACATAACTAAGCAGTTTTGAATATGATATGGATATTGAATTAATATATACACATGCAAATATATACACAAATTTATATATAGGTATATTGTCATTGGGGCATTGAATTCTAAATACAATTTGTTACAAGTTATTCTTAACCATCAAAAGCAGCATTCCTTTATTAAAGCACATACTGCCACAAATCAGAAGGTAAGGCCATTCCTTCTGCACCCAGGAATAAGCTGATCCCCAAGGCACTGCATGTCAGTGGATGACTGGGCTGAGGCTCGCCTTCACACACCCTTAAGTGTTCCCTGCCAAACCTGACCTCATGCTTCAACCACAAACACACAGCTAATAATAGCTTCTGCTCTTAACTTACAAAATACAATTCTTAAGGCACTTTTTGAGAACCAGCCAGATGTCCGAAAGAAAAATTTATAGAGCCTAACCAGTAATTACTACCAAAACATATTCTCCCAACAGCCACACAGCATTTGCAAGTTTTCACCAGCAAAGTCTTCTAAAAAGGATCTGAGGCTCCACCAACCAGTGTGTGCATGTGTCTCTGTTCACTCCGAGAGGTCAAGTTTATTAATCGCCCCCCTGTGTATAACCCAATATTTTCAAACTATATATATACAGTAGATTTTGGCCTGTGTTTGGTAGCCCCGAAGGAAATATTTATCTAAAGGGTTACATTTGGTTAACAAAAACCAAAAGGTAAGGACCTGCATATTTTTCATCCTTCAAAAATAAAAATCTAATTATAACATCTTCATTTCACTCTTCAGACTATCTATAAAAACAAAACAAGCAAGAAGTCTGCATTAGGTCGATTCTGAAAGGGAAGATTGTGAACTGTGTGGCCATCTGAGTTCACAAGTGATGGCAATGTCTGGACTTTATTGACCTGTGGGCAAATAAAATTCATCCTCTGTGTGGCTCTGGCAAGACGAAAATGGACTCTAACCTCCATGAGGGCAGCACCATTTCTCTTCTGTTCACAATTGTAGGCCTAATGCTTAGTGCAGTTGGCAAGATGGCTGGTATGTACTAGGTGCTCGATAAACATGTGGTGCTTGATAATGGTGAATGAGAGGATGGACAGAGGAGGGATGGTGGAAAGGAGGAATAGATGAATATAAAGGCAGATGAAAGCACAGATATTATTCTCTGTTTGAACATGCAGATGAGGAGTTAGGAATAGAGTATAATTCATGAACTAAAAAAGATTTCTGACCCATATTAATGACACCCTTCCTTTAACTGGCAATAAGATAAAATACTCTGAGCAAATCTTAGAAGTTACATGGATTAAGATGTGGATTTTAGAGCAACCTATGATTAGCTATGTAATGTTAGGCAAATAAAGACACCTTTTTTTTCTTTCTGCCTCATTCCATCATCACTAAAATTGAAGAATGAAATTTACTTATAGGGTTGTTGAGAAGAAGTAAAATAACAATTAAAGAGCCCACTGGACTGACTGGCACTGTGCTTTTAAAATGTCAGAAAGAGATAAATTGAAGAGAGTTGATGATTGTCTCTGTGTGAAAGGATGTGTCAGTCACTTACAGGGAGCAGAGATAATACCTCATACTATTTGGGCCTCTTGAAATCTAATGATATGGACATATGGTTTAGATAAAACAACTCATGTTATGTCTGTGTTACAGTACTGTGTCTTCAAGTAACATACTCATCAAAACGAACTGTAATCGACTCTTCCCTAAAAAGGTAAAATGGATTTTCACAGTGCCTTCATAGCATTATTCCCCATGTCACATGTGTTCTAGTGTTATTTTTAAAGTTCCAAAAGTGTGGGCAACAACTCTGCAAGTAAAATCATTACCCTCCCCACTGCATGGGATATAACGGCCAGGGGTGTGAGTGTCCCTGGCAATGTGGGACATGACTCCCAGGAATGAGCCTTGCCCTGGCACTGTGGAATCGACAATGCCTTCCTGACCAAAAGGAGGAAAAGAAATGTAACAAAATAAGGTATCAGTGGCTAAGAGAGTTCAAGTAGAGTCAAGAGCCTTATTCTAGAGGCTACTTTTATGCAGGTTTCAGCTAGATATTGCTAATTGCCATGGTTTGCCAAACCCAAACCAACATCACTCCTGCTAACCCTAAAGAATACCCAGGGCTCTATCTGAGATCTTGCAAAAGTTGCATGCACTAAGTTTACTTTTCAGAAACCTAAAACCTTCTGATGGTTCCTAGGCCAGATAGATCCTGAAACCCAGAGATGCCAGCCTCTCCAAGAACATCATCAACCAGTTCCATCTTTCCATCCCATATTGTCAACACCCCTTTTCATCATGAAAAAAGTTAGAATGGGCATAACCAAAATATCCCTTAAGATTGGGAGAAGGATCAAAGGAGAAGGAGGAGTTATAACAGAGAAGTGAGGCTTTAACAAATAAGTATGACTGCTGGAATCATTATATTGATATTTCTTTTTCGTCTCCAATGTCTCAGAGCAGTTAGAAGGAAACACCCAAAATTGTGGAACTATAACCCATTCCAAACTTTGAAATCTGTTCTATAACTACTTGTTAAAATGTACTTTGACTTCCGGGGAAGATGGCGGCTTAGTAAGGTGCACACGTCTTAGTTCCTCCTCCAGAACAACTACTAAATAACTAGAAACAGTACAGAACAGCTCCTGGAGCCACAACAGAGACCAGACACACAGTGTACCCCAGTCTGGAATGGCTGGACCAGCTACGAGACTCTGCTGCAGTGAGGTCCCCGAGCGGTGTGTGCTTCCCCGGGCCGCGGCGGCTGGCAGCCCGCCCCCCTCCCTCCCTCCTTCCCAGTTTGGCTGAGAGACTCGGATCAGTGGTTCTCCAAGCCGTGGCGGCCGGCGACCGGAGCCCCTCCCACACATGCAGCTTCCCGGGCCGGCTGGGAGCCTCGGATCGGTGGTTCCCCAAGCCGCAGCAGCCAGCGCCTCTCCCCCACACACGGCTTCCCGGGCCAGCTGGGAGCCTCGGATTGGCGGTTCCCCAGGCCACCACGGCCGGCGACCGGAGACCCTCCCACACACGCGGCTTCCCGGGCCGGCTGGGAGCCTCAGATTTGTGGTTCCCCAGGCCGCGGTGGCCTGTGCCCCTCCCCCACACGCGGCGTCCCGGACCGGCTGAGAGCCTCGGATTTGTGGTTCCTCAGGCCGCGGCGGCTAGCGGGCGGAGCCCCTCCCACACGCGCAGCTTCCTGGAGCGAAAGGAGAGAGTCTCCAACAGTAGTAGAGACTGAGTCCAACCTAACACCAATAGTGGCATTAATGAACAACTTCTGACTACTAAAAATAGACCCTCAGCACAGGCAAAACTGATAAGGCAGAAGTCGCCTATTGGGCTAACTGAAAAAGAGGAAAGGGGGCAAAACAGAGCCTTTTGCAGCTGTTTCTGTGGAGGCTTGGTTGCCTCTGGGCTCAGCGCTGGGATTACACAGGTTGCGACTGCCGCAAATGCAGAGGCAGGCTGCTTTCAGGGCTCTCTACCACCTGAACCTTCCCCGTGGGAGGGGGGAAATGCAACTCAGGTGGAATCCCTCTCTCAAGGAATTCAGATCACAGGACTTCACAATTTGAAGTCATTAAAACCAACCTACAACCTTTCCTCTGTCTCCACCACACACCCAGCAGCGAGAGTCTTCCAAAGTTAAAGGAGCTACAACATCTTTTGCTGGTGGGACCCGCAGACAGACAAGCACCACATACCAGGCAGGATAAGAAAAACAGAGCCCAGAGACTTCACAGGAAAGTCTTTCAACCTGCTGGGTCCCACACTCAGGGAAATCTGATTAAATGCCCAGACGCCAGCAACAAATAACAAATCACATCAGGAAAATTGAAGATATGGCCCAGTCAAAGGAACAAACCAATAGCTCAAATGAGATACAGGAGCTGAGACAACTAATTCTGCATATACAAACAGAAATGGAAAACCTCATCCAAAACCAAATCAATAAATTGAGGGAGGACATGAAGAAGGCATGGGATGAACAAAAAGAAGAAATGGAAAGTCTGAAAAAACAAATCACAGAACTTATGGGAATGAAAGATACAGTAGAAGAGATGAAACAAACAATAGAAACCTACAATGGTAAATTTCAAGAGACAGAGGTTAGAATTAGTGAACTGGAGGATGGAACATCTGAAATCCAAAAAGAAACAGAAACCATAGGAAAAAGAATGGAAAAATTTGAGCAGGGGCTCAGGGAATTGAATGATAATATGAAGCGCACAAATATATGTGTTGTGGGTGTCCCAGAAGGAGAAGAGAAGGGAAAAGGAGGAGAAAAACTAATGGAAGAAGTTATCACTGAAAATTTCCCAACTCTTATGAAAGACCTAAAATTACAGATCCAAGAAGTGCAACACACCCCAAAGAGAATAGATCCAAATAGGCATTCTCCAAGACACTTACTAGTTAGAATGTCAGAGGTCAAAGAGAAAGAGAGGATCTTGAAAGCAGCAAGAGAAAAACAATCCATCACATACAAGGGAAACCCAATAAGACTATGTATAGATTTCTCAGCAGAAACCATGGAAGCAAGAAGACAGTAGGATGATATATTTAAATTACTAAAAGAGAAAAACTGCCAACCAAGACTTCTATATCCAGCAAAATTGGCCTTCAAAAATGAGGGAGAAATTAAAACATTTTCAGACAAAAAGTCACTGAGAGAATTTGTGACCAAGAGACCAGCTGTGCAAGAAATACTAAAGGGAGCACTAGAGTCAGATATGAAAAGACAGAAGAGAGAGGTATGGAGAAGAGTGCAGAAAGAAGGAAAGTCAGATATGATATATATAATACAAAAGGCAAAATGGTAGAGGAAAGTATTACCCAAACAGTAATAACACTAAATGTTAATGGACTTCATTCCCCAATCAAAAGACATAGACTGGCAGAATGGATTTAAAAACAGGATCCTTCTATATGCTGTCTACAGGAAACACATCTTAGACCCAAAGATAAACATAGGTTGAAAGTGAAAGGTTGGGAAAAGATATTTCATGCAAATAACAACCAGAAAAGTGCAGGAGTAGCTATACTAATATCCAACAAATTAGACTTCAAATGTAAAAGAGTTAAAAGAGACAAAGAAGGATACCATCTACTAATAAAAGGAATAATTCAACAAGAAGACATAACAATCATAAATCTTTACGCACCAAATCAGAATGCCCCAAAATACGTGAGGAATACACTGCAATTACTGAAAAGGGAAATAGACACATATACCATAATAGTTGGAGACTTAAATTCCCCACTCTCATCAATGGACAGAACATCTAGACAGAGGATCAATAAAGAAACAGAGAATTTGAATATTACAATACGTAAGCTAGACTTAACAGACATTTATAGGACATTACACCCCACAACAGCAGGATACACCTTTTTCTCAAGTGCTCATGGATCATTCTCAAAGATAGACCATATGCTGGGTCACAAAGCAAGTCTCAACAAATTTAAAAAGATTGAAATCATACACAACACCTTCTCGGATCATAAAGGAATGAAGTTGGAAATCAATAATAGGCAGAGTGCCAGAAAATTCACAAATACGTGGAGGCTCAACAACACACTTTTAAACAACCAGTGGGTCAAGGAAGAAATTACAAGAGAAATTAGTAAATATCTCGAGGCGAATGAAAATGAAAACACAACATATCAAAACCTATGGGACGCAGCAAAGGCAGTGCTAAGAGGGAAATTTATTGCCCTAAATGCCTATATCAGAAAAGAAGAAAAGGCAAAAATGCAGGAATTAACTGTCCACTTGGAAGAACTGGAGAAAGAACAGCAAACTAACCCCAAAGCAAGCAAAAGGGAAGAAATAACAAAGATTAGAGCAGAAATAAATGAAATTGAGAACATGAAAACAATAGAGAAAATCAGTAAGACCAGAAGTTGGTTCTATGAAAAAATCAATAAGATTGATGGGCCCTTAGCAAGACTGACAAAAAGAAGAAGAGAGAGGATGCAAATAAATAAGATCAGAAATGGAAGAGGAGACATAATCACTGACCTCACAGAAATAAAGGAGGTAATGACAGGATACTATGAACAACTTTACGCTAATAAATACAACAATGTAGATGAAATGGACGGGTTCCTAGAAAGGCATGAACAACGCAACTTTGACTCAAGAAGAAATAGATGACCTCAACAAACCAATCACAAGTAAAGAAATTGAATCAGTCATAAAAAGCTTCCCAAAAAGAAAAGTCCAGGACCAGACAGCTTCACATGTGAATTCTACCAAACATTCCAGGAAGAATTAGTACCAACCCTGCTCAAACTCTTCAAAAAAATTGAAGTGGAGGGAAAGCTACCTAATTCATTCTATGGAGCCAACATCACCCTCATACCAAAACCAGGCAAAGATATTACATAAACAGAAAACTACAGACCAATCTCTCTAATGAATATAGATGCAAAAATCCTCAACAAAATTCTAGCAAATCGAATCCAGCAACACATTAAAAGAATTATACATCATGACCAAGTAGGATTCATCCCAGGTATGCAAGGATGGTTCAACATAAGAAAATCAATTAATGTAATACACCATATCAACAAATAAAAGCAGAAAAATCACATGATCATCTCAATTGATGCAGAGAAGGCATTTGACAAGATTCAACATCTTTCCTGTTGAAAACACTTCAAAGGATAGGAATACAAGGGAACTTCCTTAAAATGATAGAGGGAATATATGAAAAACCCATAGCTAATATCATCCTCAATGGGGAAAAATTGAAAGCTTTTCCCCTAAGATCAGGAACAAGACAAGGATGTCCATTATCACCACTATTATTCAACATCGTGTTGCAGGTTCTAGCCAGAGCAATTAGACAAGAAAAAGAAATACAAGGCATCAAAATTGGAAAGGAAGAAGTAAAACTATCACTGTTTGCAGACGATATGATACTATACGTCGAAAACCCTGAAAAATCCACAACATAAGCACTAGAGCTAATAAATGAGTACAGCAAAGTAGCAGGTTACAAGATCAACATTCAAAAATCTGTAGTGTTTCTATACACTAGCAATGAACAAGCTGAGGGGGAAATCAAGAAACGAATTCCATTTACAATTGCAACTAAAAGAATAAAATAATTAGGAATAAATTTAACTAAAGAGACAAAAGACCTATACAAATAAAACTACAAGAAACTGTTAAAAGAAATCACAGAAGACCTAAATAGATGGAAGGGCATACCGTGTTCATGGATTGAAAGACTAAATATAGTTAAGATGTCAATTCTACCTAAATTGATTTACAGATTCAATGCAATACCAATCAAAATCCCAACAACTTATTTTTCACAAATAGAAAGACCAATAAGCAAATTTATCTGGAAGGGCAGGGTGCCCCGAATTGCTAAAAGTATCTCGAGGAAAAAAAACGAAGCTGGAGGTCTCACGCTGCCTGACTTTAAGGCATATTGTGAAGCCACAGTGGTCAAAACAGCATGGTACTGGCATAAAGATAGATATATTGACCAATGGAATCGAATAGAGTGCTCAGATATAGAGCCTCTCATCTTTGGGCATTTGATCTTTGATAAGGCCGTCAAGCCAACTCACCTGGGACAGAACAGTCTCTTCAATAAATGGTGCCTAGAGAACTGGATATCCATATGCCAAAGAATGAAAGAGGACCCGTATCTCACACCCCATACAAAAGTTAACTCAAAATGGATCAAAGATCTAAACATTAGGTCTAAGACCATAAAACAGTTAGAGGAAAATGTAAGGAGATATCTTATGAATCTTACAATTGGAGGCTGTTTTATGGACCTTACACCTAAAGCAAGAGCACTGAAGAAAGAAATAAATAAATGGGAGCTCCTCAAAATTAAACACTTTTGTGCATCAAAGAACTTCATCAAGAAAGTAAAAAGACAGCCTACACAATGGGAGACAATATTTGGAAATGACATATCAGATAAAGGTCTAGTATCCAGAATTTATAAAGAGATTGTTCAACTCAACAACAAAAAGACAGCCAACCCAATTACAAAATGGGAAAAAGACTTCAACAGACATCTCTCAGAAGAGGGAATACAAATGGCCAAAAGGCACATGAAGAGATGCTCAATGTCCCTGGCCATTAGAGAAATGCAAATCAAAATCACAATGAGATATCATCTCACACCCACCAGAATGGCCATTATCAACAAAACAGAAAATGACAAGTGCTGGAGAGGATGCGGAGAAAGAGGCACACTTATCCACTGTTGGTGGGAATGTCAAATGGTGCAACCACTGTGGAAGGCAATTTGGCGGTTCCTTAAAAACCTGAATATAGAATTGCCATACGACCCAGCAATACCATTGCTAGGTATCTAATCAGAGGACTTAAGGGCAAAGACACAAACGGACATTTGCACACCAATGTTTATAGCAGCATTATTTACAATTGCAAAGAGATGGAAACAGCCAAAATGTCCATCAACAGACGAGTGGCTAAACAAACTGTGGTATATACATACAATGGAATATTATGCAGCTTTAAGACAGAATAAACTTATGAAGCATGTAATAACATGGATGGACCTAGAGAACATTATGCTGAGTGAGACTAGCCAAAAACTAAAGGACAAATACTGTATGGTCCCACGGATGTGAACCGACATGAGAGAATAAACTTGGAATATGTCATTGGTAACAGAGACCATCAGGAGTTAGAAATAGGGTAAGATAATGGGTAATTGGAGCTGAAGGGATACAGACTGTGCAACAGGACTGAATACAAAAACTCAAAAATGGACAGCACAATACTACCTAATTGTAATGTAATTATGTTAAAACACTGAATGAAGCTGCATCTGAGCTATAGTTTTTTGTTTGTTTGTTTTTGTTTTTTGTTTTTTTAATATATTTTTTTATTTTTTATTTTTATTTTTTCTCTATATTATCATTTTATTTCTTTTTCTGTTGTCTTGCTATTTCTTTTTCTAAATCGATGAAAATGTACTAAGAAATGATGATCATACATCTATGTGATGATATTAAGAATCACTGATTGCGTATGTAGAATGGAATGATTTCTAAATGTTGTGTTAATTTTTTTTATATAAAAATGTACTTTGAAATTTATCGCTTTTTGTATATATGTCAAATTTCACAATAAAAATGTTTTTAAAAAGACAATGAATATGAATTTTTTTAAGTACCCAAGTTTGTATTCTCAGGCAACTACAAATTATATTTGGGATCTAACCTCTCTGTCAAAGCTGCCTTGATTAAAAGCTTGATTAAATGCTGACTTATAGAAAAAACAAAAGTGTGGGCAAGCGTAGGTCCAAAAGTCTAGAGCAGGTATTTTGGTTTGCTAAATCTGCCAGAAGGCAATATACCAGAAATGGAATGGCTCTTATAAAGGGAATTTATTATGTTACAAGTTTACAGCTCTAAGACAACAGAATGCCTGTCATGTGGGAAGGCACATGTCTGGCATCTGCTGGTCCTTGTTCCTGGTTCTCTTGCTTCCAGCTTCTGATGCCAGTGGTTTCCTCTCTAAGCCACTGTGGGCCTTCACTTAGCTCCTCCGGTTTGCTTAGCATCTCATGGGAAGGCACATGGCAACATCTGCTGGGCTCCAACCCCCCTGTCTAAGTATCTGCTCCCTCTGTGGGCACTCCAAGCATCTCCCAGTGTCTCTGTTGGCTCTGAAGCAACTTTCTGTAAGCATCTGCATCTGAGGATTCTTTAAAATGTTTCCCTTTTTAAAGAACTCTAATAAACTAATCAGGACCCACCCTGAATGGATGGAGTCACATTTCCATCTAAACCAAAGGCCATACCCACAATTGGATATGTCACATCTCCATGGAAACTTCCAATCAAAGTTTCCTACCCTAAACAATAGGGCTAGTCCCACGAGATCGGATCAGAATTAAAATACGGCTTTTCTGGGGTAGATAAATAGTTTCAAATCAGCATTGCAGGGGTCAGCAAATGTTTTCTGCCAAGGGTCAAATAGTAACTATTTTAGGCTATGAGGGCTATATGGTCTCAGCTGCTCAACTTTGGTGGTGTAGCACAGACGCAGTCATGGACACTATGTAAAAAAATGAGTGTGGCTGTGTTCTACTAAAATTTTATTTATGGACACCGAAATTTGAAGTTCATCTAACTTTCACATATCACAAAATATTCTTTTGATTTTTTTCACCACAGTAATATGTAGAAAAATATTCTTAGCTAAAGGCAGCATAAAAAAAGGGTGGCAGGCTGGATTTGGCTGTGGGCCATAGTTTGCTGACCCTTGGTATAGAGCAAGCAGATTTTTAAGATCTGGCTGGAGTATTTTAATGCTTCAGGTGTAGCTGCATTAAAAATGACAGATGTTCTGCTAATGATCCCATGACAAGGATAAAAATATAATATGTAATATTTGATCTAGAAATGAAGTGTTATTGTCAAGCCACTCTTATTAGTGAAGTTTAGGAACACTTGAAATATGCAATCATTTGCTGCTGGATAGGGATCAGCTAAGCTAATTTCTACAAATGCTGGCAAAGACAGCAGGTGAAGAAAACAACAGTAGGAGAGTACAATTTTCTTCTGGTTTTGGCTTAATTGGTGAAGTGTGTCATAGGATGATGACAATTGGAAAGGCATATTTTCCTTCTTAATATAATAAATAATACATAGCAATTTTCTATCCTGCTGTTAGAAAAATCTTCAGGACTACTGTTTTCATTACTTGCTTAAAGCCTGCCTTGGGGACAGAGAATTGAAATGTCCCAACAGTACCACAATTATCATTTGCAGAGCTCCAATTTTATTTGAACATTAACTCTCTTAGTTGGAGACTTGGAATTATTTGTCCTTTTCTTTAATTTCTCCCCCCAGAAAATTGTATTTTTAATTGAGCTAATTCTAACTCTCACAGGTTCTGCATAAATGGTTACAATGTAAAGAAACTCATATAATTTCTACTTCTGACTGGTATATTCAGACTCAGCAGGAACTGCTACTCATTTGTCAATCTAAAAGTCTGTCAGTTTTCACAAATATTTGTGTGTTCATTTAGTCCTATATACCCCAGAAAAAGGATATGTTCTTTTAATCCATTCCTGTAGGTACAGAATATTGTGGGTGGGTCCTTTGGGTTAGGTTATTTCAACTAAGATATTAACCCAACCCATTCAAGGTGGGTCTTAAATCTTTTACTGGAGCTCTTTATGAGAGGATAAAGGACACAGAGAAAAAAATGAGAGAGTGCTCAAGAGAAAACACCACAGAGAAGCTAAGAAAGGACCCACAGAAGCTTGGAGAGAGAACCACTGAAGCCAGAAGCTGAAAGCAATGAAACCGGGAAAGAAAGACCAGCAGATGCCAGTCATGTGCCTTCCCATATAACAGAGGTGTCCCAGATACCAGCAGCTTTTCTTCGGAGAAGGTATCCTCCTATTGATACCTTAATTTGGATTTTCATGGCCTTAGAATTACTAACTTGTAAGCTAATAAACCCCATTGTTAAAACCCAGTTCATTCCTGGGATATTGCAATTCCAACAGCTTTAGCAAACTGAAACAATATGGAAGCAGAATTTAGGCAGATATAATTAGTTCTGTGAATATATTGCATTGCTGTACACAGTTCAAAACATGCTTAGGGGGGCTGGTGGTGCCCACCGATACCCCTAGATGCTATTTAGAAGGTCTGTGTGCCTCCCCTGGCTTTCGTTGCTTTGCTGCTAGCATCTGGCCTCTGTTACCTTGGATACTAGTGCCAACTCAACCAAGCAAGAAGAGCCTGGGATCCTTCACCATCGAGTGTCTGGTGTGGGAGTGCAAAATTCCAGTGCCCTTACCTCATAGTAGGACAAAGTTGGAGGTGTAATTTACACTCCTGAGTGCCCCGTGGGATCAGGCTGAGTTTGGGATTTCCCCTTAAATTGCGCCCTTGCTTGGATTCTTCTCTTCCTCCCCCACTCTTGGGCTGGCTTCTCCCTAAAGATCTTCCTTAATAAACCACTAGCACCGGAACCCTTGGCTCTGAGATTGCTTCTTGGAAAACCCAAACTAAGATATGTGCAATTCTAAATCATTGCTGGTGACAGCTGTGACTACCTAGACAAATGTTCCTGTTTCTTTTCCCTCTATAATATTGGCAATGTACCAATACACATTCTCTTTCCCAACGCCATGTGTATCTTTGCAGAAATGATTATAAGCTTGCCCAGGAGTAGGCTCCCTTTAAAGCCCAATCTTTTCCAGACCTCTGTTTCTCTCCGCTTTCCCCCGTCCTTTCTCCTCCCCCTCTTCCTATGGGTCAGGACACTAGGCAGCCTCCTGGGACCTGAAATAGTGGGTAATTCTTAGCATTCTCCTGCTTGGCACACCCCTTCCAATTCATTAACATGCCATTACTCACTCTCATGGAGCCTATATTTACCAAGCACCCACTTTGTACACTTATTCCTCATGAGAAATGTGGAGTTGGAAGGGGATTAGACAGACCAGCTTTGAATTCTGAAGCTCAGTATTGACCAGCTAGGTATGATGTACCACATTTCGTTTTTCTACGCTATAAGGAAGAAATGGGAAGGCCTGCTGTACAGGCTGGTGAACTGATGCAACTTCCTGCTTGAGGTGGGGTTGTGGGTCTAATACGGTGTAGCCAAAAGCAGTCTTGCCTTCATCTCCTGGCACTTTAGGGTGCTAGTTGTGCTGCTTTGAATGAGTTGCTCCTTGCCTATTTGCAGTAAAATAGAGATTATTATGCTATCTGCCTCTGAGTTGTTGTGAGGATCAACTAAAATTAATATTTGTAAAGCAAGACACACTTGATAAATGTTCACTTAAAAACATGCCCATGTGGATATATCTGTTTGTAGATCTAGTGTCTTAAGCTACATATTTAGCTATTTTTATTTAAATGTTTAGTAAGCTTAACCAACTAATAGTAATATGAAAGTATAATGAGAAAAAGAAAAAATAAAATAACAAAGAGATACTATTCCTCAATTAGCTAATTAAAAAAAAGACTATTCAGTGTTGGCAGAGGTACAATGAGATATTCAGAGACATGTAAAATGGTCTAACTTTTCTGTAAAGTAATTTGGAAATATTCCTAAATCCTGAAAATTATTCATATCCTTAGAGTCATTAATTCCTCTTCTAGCAATGAATCTTAATGCAATAATAAGATGTGCACTCAAAGATGGATATAAAAGGAAGGTCATAGTAGCATTATTTACAGTGACCAGTAATCAGCAACAATCTAAATAGCCAACTTTATAGGAATAATTCAAATATGGCATATCCATAAAATGTGATTCTTTACAGCGATAAAGAAATACATTTTCAATAAATCTTAATGATATGAAGGATTTTTAGAAGAGAATTTTATGTAGAAACATTATAAAACTATAAATAAGACATTTTCTAATTGTACTCGTGATCTCTTTCTGCATAACAAATTACCTCAAAACTTGGCAGCTTAAACAACACATATTTGTTATATAAAAAGTTTTGTAGGTGAGGAATACGGGCCCATCTTAGCTGGGTCCTCTGCTCAGGGACTCACATGGCTGCAAGCAAGGTGTCTGTTAAGGCCAGTGTATCATCTGGAGGCTCGACTGTGGAAGGATTCCCTTTCAAGCTCATTCATATGCTTGTTGGCAGGATTCAGGTCCTCGAGGCTTATGAAACTGAGGGCCTCAGCTCCTGGTTGGCTGGTGAACAGAAGATGACTTCAGTTCCTGTCATGTGGGCCTCTCCAACAAGGCAGGTTGCTTCATCTAAGCCAGCGAAAGAGAGTCTAACAGCAAGATGATATTTGCAATCTGTCATGATCTAATCATGGACATGCATTCTCTCAATCGTATTATGTTGGTTAATAGTAGGTTATTCAGAGTAAGGGGATTATATACAGTTGTGAATACCAGAAGGCACACGGGGGACCATCCCAGAGATGGCATACCACACTAATATATATTTATACATCTATGTAATGTACAAATACACAGAAAAACTACTGCCAGGAAATATGCTAAAAGATACCAAGTGATTTTCTCTAAGATAAAGGATTATGAGTGATTTTTAGTTTTAGTCTCTGCACCTTTGTGTATTCTATCAGGTTTTTTTTTTTACAATGAGCATATACTACTTTATAATAGGAAAAGTCTATTTAATCTTTTAAATAAATGCTTAGTAATATTTAATTATAATTCTACTCAGAATGCTAAAATTAAGTTACTCTGAAATGATCCCCTCTGTGATAAAGTACCCCTAGTCAAGGCCTGGTTGTAAATAAAATGTCTAAATTTGAGTGGACACTTCCAAACATCTGGTAACTAAATGGGTGCTCAGGCCATGATTAATTGTATTTGGCTTGATTTTTATCCACTTTCTACTGCATAAGATTACAAAACCAGGAGAAATATCTTTAAATAACCAGATTTTTGGCACCAGTACCCATGCTTTTAGTCACAATCAGAGAGAGTATCGCAACTATGAAGGTAAGTCAACTACTTCAGCAAGAACATGCTGCTTCTTCTCTTGGATCCTCACAATGCACTCAGTGCTTTGGGCACACTGAAGTGTAACACATAGTCTTGTGTTCAAAAGGGTTACACTCTAATTGGTGAGGGAAAATAAATATCCATCCAATAACAACATGTAATTCTTTCCTCATGGCATATAAAAAAGTCCTAGTCTCTGACATGCTTGGACTACTGATGATTTAATAATTCAAATAAAAGATGGCTGAGGTACTTCAAAGATCTTTTAAGGAGGAGACTTGATCTGGGTCCTCCAAAGTGGGAAGCACTTGGATACACATGGAAGGGAGGGGAAAAAGGCATTGTGAATGAGGTCTGACTAGGACATACCGGATTATTCCTCTTACTGTGGTACCATTATTAATAGCATCCCTTTCCACTTTCCAACATGGTCCAGTGGGTACAATAAATTATATGAACACCCTAAGTAAATGGCATTCATGTTCACTAAGTTGGGTCAATCCAGTCAATAGATAATAATTCTTACCAGCATCAGCAAGAGAGTATTTGTCCATTCAGATTATTCATTCATTTATTTGTGGTGAATTCAATTTGAATGGGATAATTGGTTTTAATTATTTTTTTACTGCCAATGAAGAATAATAGTCAATCAGAGATACAGAATGCAAAGGAATGTATTTTTGGCTGTAGTTTTTCTTTCTCTTTTCTATTGTATAGATATCAGGATACCAGAGAAAATACTACAAGAAAGGTGTCCTAAAGGTTCGTAATAACAGGCATATCTAGTCTGTGAAACGAACAAACTTCACCAACGGCTTGGAGAAAAAAATTATGTATATTTTTCTAGGATTGTCCATGACCGCAATTGAGGTGGTGTTTCTCTCCCAGTTTTCCTTAGGATTTAAGAATATCAATCTCCAGAATTAAATGACTTGCTTAAATTAATTGTCTTTTATTGGCAACTTAAAATCTTCCAAATTACCTAAATGAGGTGATTCTTTGGGGACACTTTGAAATTAAAGTTCAAATAATTTCAATGCTCAGGCAATAAAATGTGGCGAATGTCTCCTTACAGGGAAAAACATAAGAGAAAGGATGTTCAGTAATACAAAAAGATTCTTTTCCTGTCAAAACAATATGGTCAGAGATAAAGGAATGACAATTTTTCAATGTAATGAGGAGAAATTCTATTTTTTCTTCCCACAAGGAAGGAAAACAGAGGACTAGGCTGATGGAGATAGCTAAAGCACAAGTTTGACATCCAATGGCCAGAAGCCTTTTGAACGCAAATTGCAAACAAACATCACCAGAAAAATACCAAGTGTGTAGCAGAGGCTATTCTTGAGGATGTGGTGCTTTGGAATATCTAATCAAATGTAAAATAAATTCTGAGCACAGGACACACTGAATAGTATTTATGGTTGGACCGAAGAAAATGGTAAAGACAAGAAAGAGCAAGGATAATGCCAAACAATGTAGATGGGGGCAATGAAAACTCAGTGGGCTAAGATAAATCTGCCAGCCTTAAATCTTTGAAAGTTATAGGTCAGCACACACTAAAAACGAAGCTTAAAATAATGGTTAGGCTCTATGTGCAAATAGCCAAATGTCAGGCGTTTACATTAGCTGTCCACATAACATATATCAGGTATGACAGAACTGTTTAGATATTTTTAGCATTTATTGTGATCTAAAATTCCTTCTACACCCTCCATTAAAACCATTATTCCTGGTGTATGGCTTCTGGAATGCAGAGAAAACAGGGCAAAATTACTTCCTTCTATACAAAACTGAATTTGGATCCCAAGCCTCAAAGAAGGAAATATTACTTTCTACCAAGTAAAAGAAAAATCGTACACAGCTTCCGTATAACCATTAATACAAAGCCTTAAATTTAAAAACTTAAAAGCTTATTGGTTAGTAAAAAAGACAGGTGGAAGGTACTAATTTTATACATTAAAATGAATAAGGCCTAATAATGGAAAACGAACAGCATTTTTAGAGAAATGTTAAGCTGCAGAGGAATGCCATATTTGTAAATAGGAAAGTTTATAATTTAGCTAATCTGGAAATCAGAGGTTTCAATATGCATGAATTGACAGTCTCATCCGAGGAATTTCTGACTGCCAAAAATCATGAATGGAAACAGAGTCTAAGGAATGTGAAAGGGTAAGAGAGCATGGTAGCAGGAGTGGAAGGAAGTTGAAATAAATGTAAGAAGAGAAAAAAAAGGGACATTAAAAGATTGCAAATTATTTTTAAAATAATGCTTCTGGACTAGACAACTTCACTGCGGTTTGGTAATAAAGTTTCACAGAATTTTATTCTTCCTATATAAATTGAAAGAGCAAAAGAGAGATCACCAGTCTGCTCCCAAACCTACCGACTACAAACCTCCATGTCCCAGTCCTAACTATTGCATTTTAAAAAGCAGATGAGCATCATACTTAATGTTTTATAAGCCTCCTTATAAGTTTAAGACAATTTTTATTAAAACTTTAAGTGATTTTAGTAAGCAAGACAATCATCCTACAGCTATGATTTTTGTGCCAGAGGAAAGTACATTTGGATGACTGCTGATGTTAACAACAGCAGGACTCCTCTCTCTGCTATCTTATTTAACATGTTCCCTCACAGTAATATTTTGTGATAAGCTTCTGCTTCCTTAGTTTTAAAATCTAATGAAATGTAAAAGAGACATATGATCAATGCCCTGGGGAAACCAACCACTCCCTAACTCCCTAACTCATGGCTCTTTCATCAGGCAAAATGTGTTGATTCCACATTCATTGCTCAAGAAAACACTAACTTGGCATCTGCATTAATTTCTAGGTTTATGTCTGTGCTTGGCTTCTGATTTGAACATAACAAAAAAACCCAAATACTAATTTTTTCACTTCATCAAAGAAGGAGAATGTTCTCTGCACTGGCTTTCTTCCAAAGTCATAGTGTTTTAAAAATTGAATACGTCAAGTGAACAGCAGCTCTGGCCTCACCTTAAGAGACCTTGTGCTGTAAAGTAAGTGTCAGGGCAAATGAGAATAAGAAATTTACATCAAGAAAAGAGGTTTGCACAGATGCTTAAAAACATGCTCTGTGTTTCTATAGCTCTATCCTATAACTGCGACACTGTCACAATCTGCCACACACAGTGATAGCTTCTTCCTTGGAGCTTTGTTTAGGCTGCTTCTCACTCTCCGAGTTATTGCTCATGTTTCTTCCCCCACCTCAAACACACCTGGAATAATCTCTCCACATCCAGATATTGAAATTCTATTCACTTCCAGAGCCAGCTTAATGTCTCCCCCTTTCTATGAGGCTTTCTTTGATCACTGCCAAACACCTACAAATCCTTCCTTCTCTAAATTAAAATGAATTTGTCAAGCATCCCCATACAGTTTTATTCCAATTCAATACTGGCATGTTATTCTATAATTTTTCCTGCCTACTACCCAACTAAAATTTGAGGTGTGTGAAGGCTAAGGGAGTTTTATATCACAAGGCTTTGGACAGTGGCAGGTCAAGCACATTAAAAGAATACTTGCAGGTATTGAGGGATTGGTCTATCATGTTTTTTCCTAGTTGGTAAGTCAGAGAAAGTAAAGGATAGAACAAAGATTCCTTGGGACAAGTGGTCCCCTAATGGTCTGATTTCACAAAGGATCACCGTGTAAGAAACATATTCCACTTCAGGGGAAACAAGCCACACTTGGCCTCTTGCTTTGGTATTCACCATATCCTTCAAATCTGCAGTCCCACTGCATTAACAGTGGCAACAAAGACTTGCCAAAACTTGCAGGAATCTATTTTCTCCTGTAGAAGAAAGGGGCATTCGTGGTTCCCAAAATATTGCCCACAGGGGAGAAAATTTCTTCTGAAAGCATTTCTCTTGTCCTTCAGCAATACAGCAGCAAGTAGCATGGAACTTACAATCCTAGGGCAAGTAACTCAAATCTGCAACATTTAAAACGGAGGAGAACCTTTTAGTTGTGATAGGCTGAATTGCCACTTTTAGCCAGAGGAAGCCCACACACTACACATGCCATCTTGGTAAAGTAACAAGTGATGTAATAAATTTGCTCATATAGACATGGCAAAACTTCAGAGAAAAAAAATAAAAACAAATTACAGCTGCATTTAAATTATGTGAATAAGCTGATACACATATTATAAATATTTCCACAACCTATCATTGAAACATTTCAACAAGACCTACATTCTGTATGCTCAAATAGCATCAGTGAGGGAAAAAAGGCAATATTCTCCTTGCTCAAATACACTTAGGCTGAAGAATTTTAACAGCCCACAGGACGGAAAGCATAGAAACCACTTTAGCAAATTCTAAGTATGCCCACGTTGTTTCTGCTCAGCTACATGTAATTATCAATCATATCATTCTGGCAAAAGATTGACAACATTGCTTGCTTTCTCATCTTTTTTATTTTTTCATCTAGCTTTTTCTCCCTATGGAAAAATATCATTTCAAAAAAATTAAGTAACAAACATTGTTTAACAGACCAGACGTTTTCTACATTGCTTGAAAGGCCAATAAATAGTTAATGACAATCCTTCTTTTGCTTATTTTCAGACCATCAGCAAAGACGCACTTAATTGTTTCCCATTCATTCGTATGTTAATATCAACTAGGTACAATAGCACATATATTTAATATAAAATATAACATTTAATTTTTGTTTTTTTTTGTTGTTTGTTTGTTTTTGTTTTCGTTTGGCATGGGCAGGCTCCAGGAATCGAACCCGGGTCTCTGGCATGGCAGGCAAGAATTCTGCCACTGAGCCACCACTGCACTGCCCAACATTTAATTTTTATATGTGTGTACATCTTAGAAACAAGCAGAAGAATTGTATTAGTTAGGGCTCTCTAGAGAAACAGAATCAACAGGAAACACTCGCAAATATAAAATTTATAAAAGTGTCTCACGTGACCAGGGGAACTCAGAGTCCAAAATCCGCAGGGCAGGCTGTGAAGCCAACGATTCCAATGGAGGGTCTGGACCAACTCCATAGGAGAGGCTCACCAACTGAAGCAGGAAGAGAGCCTGTCTCTTCTGAATCCTCCTTAAAAGGCTTTCAGCGATTAGATTAAGCATTACTCATTGCAGAAGACACTCCCCTTTGGCTGATTACAAATGGAATCAGCTGTGGCTGCAGCTGACATGATCATGATTTAATTCTATGAAATGTCCTCATTGCAACAGACAAACCAGCACTTGCCCAACCAGACAAACAGGTACCACCACTTGGCCAAGTTGACACATGAACCTGACCATGACAAGAATTTACACAACCACTTGAAAAATAGTCACCTTAAGTTGCTGGGCACTTACTCAGTTTGATGCCAAATCTTAAAAGCACTTGTAGAGCTATTTGGTGGGAACTCTCTTCAGATGCCTATTCATAACACGCCTTCTGGTAACACCTTGGTTACATGAAAATATTATATTCCTAAGCCAAATCAACTATTGTACTTGCCAAACAAGCCAACTGATGAATTTGCTTAAACCTTGGTATATCCAGAAATTCCACTCCTAGTATATACAGAAAAGAACTGGAAAACTAATGTTCACACAAAGACTTGTCCACAAATGTTCACTGCAGCATTCTTCTCAAGAGCCAAAAAGTGACACCACCCAAATATTCACCACCTGATGAATGGATAAACACAGTGCTTTCTTTCCTTGCAATGGAATACTATTCAGCAACACAATTTGTCATGGTCAGGTTCATATGTCAACTTGGCCAAATGGTGGTACCTGTTTGTCTGGTTGGGCAAGTGCTGGCCTGTCTTTTGCAATGAGGACATTTCATAGGATTAGATCATGATCATGTCATTTGCATCCACAGCTGATTCCATTTATAATCAGCTAAGGGGAGTGTCTTCTGCAATGAGTGATTCTCAATCTAATCACTGGAAGTCTTTTAAGGGGGATTCAGAAGAGACAGGCTCTCTTCCTGCTTTGGCTGGTGAGTCTCTCCTGTGGAGTTTATCCAGACCCTCCATCAGAATCATCGGCTTCACAGCCTGCCCTGTGAATTTTGGACTCTGCGTTCCCACAATCATGTGAGACACTTTTATAAATTTTATATTCGTGAGTGTTCCCTGTTGATTCTATTTCTCTAGAGAACCCTATAACTAATACACAACTGGAAAAAGTACTGATACATGCCACAACATGGATAAACCTTCAACACTAGGCTAAATGAAAGAAGACAGTCATAAAGGATTGTATATTATATGATTCCATTTATATGAAATGTCCAGAGTACATAAATTATCCATAGAAGCAGAAAGTAGATTAGTAATCTGAGGGAAGAGGAAACGATGGAAAGTCACTGCTAATGGATACTGGGTTTCTTTGGTGAGGAGGTGGGGAGGGGAAAATGTTCTAAAACTAGATTGTGGTGATGGTTTCACAATCCTGTGAATTTACTGAAAACACTGAATCGTACACTTTGAATGGATTCTGGATTCTGTTTTTATGGCATGTGAACAACAAACCAACATGAAAGGACACAATGCAGCAATCCTTTCCCCATATAATCCGGCTCCCCCAATTGAAGAAACTAAGACTAGAATTTTTCTTCTACATTCTCTGTTCTTGATAAATTGCTATTTTAGGCTATAAAAACTGTGAAGGTTTGGTAAAAATAAGAAGTTTCCATCCAAAAATATAGTATTTAACATTTTACACCAAAAAAAAAATCTGGACAAGTTTACCCCCTACTGGCCTGCTATTTACATTTCTTGCTTTTGGGGGGAAATATTAACCCCTCCATCACAGACAGAAAAGAAAATTCCCTCTTCTATGTCCCCAACACACTTTGTTAATTTTTTTCAACTATTGTTTAATCTATACAAGTAATAGTTGTTTATTATTGAAAATACAAAAATACAAAAGGAAAACATAAATTCACCAAGAGATATTACAATTATATTTTGATATATTTCCATCTGGATTCTTTTTTTATATACACATACTTCAAAATTCCAAGTCGCTAATATATAGAGTAGAATGATTGCAGAATTAGCCCCATTTCACTCCCTTACCCTATTAAAAATGGCAGCAATTCTATCAGGAGGTAGAGTCTATGTCCCAAGCCCTTGAATCTGGGATGGGCTTGTGACCTGATCAAAAACAGGCAGCAGAAGTGTTGGTGTGCCATCTGTCAGGATATGCCTCAAGTAGTATGGGAGCTTCTTCTATGTCTCTGACAACACTGCATCCACCATGAGTACAACCCCAGGCTAGCCTTCTGGAGGATGAGACACCACATAGAATAGAGATGAATTATCCCCTACCAACACACTACCTGTCTAAATATACATGAGCAAGCCTAGCCTAGACCAGCTAAGGCCTACCCAGGTCAACAGAACCACAGTGCTGAGCTACAGACCTGTGGGCAAAAATAAGTATTTATTGTTATATGCCACCAGGGTTTATGGTTGCTTCTTATACAGCTTATAATTTCTGACTCTGATACTGTAAATAATTCATTGTTGTAGTCTAATTTCTAGATGCTGGCTCCAGCTAACCAAAAAAGGGGTTAAGAGAACATTGGGTAGTTGACAGAATCATGGAGTGGCTCAAAGCTGGGCTTCTGGGAGCAATTTCCAAAATGACATCATGAAACTGGCCTGGTGAGTAAACTTCATCTGGCCCTTTTCAAGCTTCTAATACTATAGCTTATGTTGCCTCTAAAACTTCAAGTTTTCTGCAAACACAGTTACCAGACAGATGCTACTCTCTTCAGGAATTGAACCTTGTTGCCATCGCTAATTCCAAAACCTGAATACCTCCACCCTGGCTAGGAAATAGATGCTTTCCTTATGCTTTTACCTAGAAACCTAGAAAGAATTTTCTCATAAAAATTAATGTTCAACATCATTAGCCATTAGGGAAATACAAATCAAAATCACAATGAGAGACCACTATACATCTATTAGAATAGCTAAAATAGAAACCACCACCAAACTAAGTGCTGAAAAGGATACAGAGCAATTGAATTCTCATATATTCGTGGTGGAAATGCAAAATAGTACAGCCACTCTGGAAAGTGGTATAGGGTAGTTTCTCAGAAAGTTAGACATACACTTATCATATGATCCAGCAATCCTACTCCTGGGAATTTACCCTAGGAAAACGAAAACTCACATTCACACAAAAACCTATGTATAAATGTTTATAGCAGCTCTATTCACAATTGTCCTAAACTGGAAACAAACGAAATGTTCTTTAATGGGTGAAATGCTTAAATGAACTGTGGTATATCCATACCATGGAAGACTACTCAGCAATAAATAGGAACCAACTATTGATACATGCAACAACCTGGATGAATTTCAGTTGCATTATGTTGAGTGAAGGAAGTCAGTCTTAAACAATTACATAGTGTATGATTCCATTTATATGTCTTGAAAAGACAAAATCACAGTATTAGAGAACAGATCAGCAGTTGCCAATGGGGGCAGAATGGGACCATAATCTGAAGGAATTTTGGGGGGTGGTGGACTGGTTCTTTAAACTGATTGTAGTGTTGGTTACACAAATCTACACATGTGTTAAAATTCATAGAACTGTATCCCTAAAGAAAAATGTTTAAAAATTTATGACTCTGATATTAATATGGGCCACTCAATAATCAAAATATCTCAACCACAACAGCTTTGGAGGTGGGAAAGAGAAATTACTTCAGTTTTAAGGAAGTAAATCTTTAATCTGCTCATATTAAGTGATGACCAAGGTCCTCATCCCAATTGCCCAACTCCATAGATCTTGTGAGAAGTTAGCTGGAAAAAGATTGCATTTTATGTCATTCTCTCAGGAATTGTGAACCACATTTATTTTATTTTACTTTTTTCTGAATTTATTCTCAAATAAATTACTTGGGTGTTTTCTGTTGTTTGTTTTTTAGAGCTTGGAGGATTACTATGGGACTCGAACTGGATCTTTGAGGTGATCTGGATTTGGATAAGCAGAGAGAAGGTGGCATTCTGGGTGAAGGGAAGGGCAAAGAAGGTGCTTGCAGTTAGAAAAGAGGATGTCAAGGAGTGGGAACAAAGGAGACCTATCACAAATGATCGTGATAGGGTTAAGATTGTATGTAGGGTTATATGAAAGCCGAGATTTTGTCTTACTGCTAACAGGGACTTCACAACAAGAGGTCAAATGATGATATCAGTGGAGAGCATGAATTAAAATGAGGAAAACCCATCAGTGGAGAAACTTGTTAGTAGGCCCAGCATGAGAAATGAGGGTCAATGTGAGGATAAACAGACAGAAAAAGATATGAAAATTTCATAGAAAGATGAATAGGAAGTTTTGGTGGCCATTTGAATACAGAACATAAAAGAAAAGAACAATCCTCCATTTTCTTAGTTATCACATAAGAAAATATGATAGTTTAGGGAAAGAACTGGTTGTGGTTTGTTGATTCATTTATTTTCTTTTTCCTATGTTGGGGGAAAGGATCATTAATTATTTTGAATATTTAGAGTTTGATGGTGGAAACTACAAGTAGAAACATCCTGTATGCAAATGGAAATATGGGACCAGGATTCAGCCAGGGCAATAAATAAAAATTTTGATTTCTAAAATATAGAAGTAATAGGTGAAACTAAGATGTGATATTAGCCAGGGAACAAAATTCTGAAGAAAACCGATTTCTTCCATTTGAATAAAATTGTTTTTGACAAACATGATTATCTAATTTTATCTACAAATTCCTACCATGAAGGCATATTACAATAATCTGCTTTAGTACCACTCAGTTTTAAAAGAAACCTTATGTCAGGTTTACCTTCTAAAAGATAATTAGTAAATATCACATGAAATAATTACATCTATTTTTGTCAACCAAGAGAAATATTTGTTAAAATCAAGCCCAAAGGTAACACTATCAGTATATTCAAGAAATGTGACTTAATCAAGAGTGGATGTTAAAGTGGATTAGGTGACGACACGTCTCCTGGGTGGGTCTTGATAAGTTTCTGGAGTCCTACAAAAGATGAAACATTTTGGAGAATGAGAGATTCAGAGAGAGCAGAGAATGCTGTAGCACCACGAAGCACAGTCCACCAGCCGGCAACCTTTGGAGATAAAGAAGGAAAACACCTCCCAGGGAGCTTCATGAAACAGGAAGCCAGGAGAAGAAGCTAGCAGATGACACCATGTTCAGTATGTGCCCTTCCAGATGAGAGAGGAACCTGACTGTGTTCACCAAATGCCTTTCCAGATGAGAGAGAAACTCTGACTGTGTTCACCATGTGCCCTTCCACTTGAGAAAGAAACCCTGAACTTCATCAGCCTTCTTGAACCAAGGTATCTTTCCCTGGATGCCTTAGATTGGACATTTCTATAGACTTGTTTTAATTGGGACACTTTCTCAGTCTTAGAACTATAAACTAAACTAGCAACTTATTAAATTCCCTTTTTTAAAAGCCATTCCATTTCTGGTATATTGCATTCTGGCAGCCAGCAAACTAGAACAGATACTATTATAGCCAATGAAGGATATACAACCTGCAGTTACTGCAACAAAGAAGAATATGTGGCAAATTCCTTAAAGGCAGCAAATAAGTTAATATAATAACATTCATCTAACGAGCAACTCCCATGAAGCCAGAATGTGCAGTTTTAATTACTTCTTTTCTCACTCTGCATATAATAAAAAAGGGTTGAATTTCCGGAAAGATGACTGAATAGGATAGGTCAAGTTCACCCCTGTTCCAAGGAACAGCTAGAGAAGGGACGGAAAGGTGACTGTGAAGGTGATTCCAGGGTGTAAGTGACCTGGGAAGGTCTTTTACACCACATAGGGAAGTTCTGGTTGCAAAAGCTAAAGAATTGAGATGCAAAGACTGAGAGACTGTCTAGCTAATACAAACAGCCTAATACACTCCTTTCAAAATGGAAGCCTGGAGCCCTCAGGAGTACACAGATGGGGAGACCAGGACTAAGAAGTAAGCAAATAAACAAAATCAGAAATGAGAGGTGGATCATTACCAAAGACCCTGAAGAAATAAAAAATATATATTCATAAGAGGATACTATGAACAACTATACACCAACAAACTAGACAACTGCGTTGAAAAGGACAAATTCCTGGAAACACACAAACAAGTTACACTGACTCAAGAAGAAAGAGAAGATCTCCACAATTAATCACAAGTAAAGAGATTCAAACAATCATCAAAAATCTTCCTACAAAGAAAAGCCCAGGGCCAGATGGCTTCACATGGGAATTTTATCAAGCATTCCAAAAGGAACTAACACCAATCCTGCTCAAATTGTTCCTAAAAATTAAGGAAATAGGAATGCTACCTAACTCATTTTATGAAGCTAACATCATTTTAATATCCAAACTGAGTAAAGATGCTACAAGAAAGGAAAACTACAGACCAATCTCCCTAATGAACACAGATGCAAAAATTCACAACAAAATATTAGCAAATCAAATCCAACAACACATTAAAAGAATTATACACCATGACCAAGCAGGGTTTATATCAGGAATGCAAGGATAGTTCAACACAAGAAAATCAGTTAATATAATACAGCACATTAACAAATTGAAAGGGAAAAATGATAAGATCATTTCAATTGATGCTGAAAAAGCATTCAACAAAATTCACCATCCTTTTCTGATTAAAAAAAAACACTTAAAAAGGTAGGAATCAAAGGTAACTTCCTCAATATGATGAAAAGCGTATATGAAAAACCCACAGTCAGCATTGTACTCAATGGTGAGAAGCTGAAAGCTTTCCCCCTAAGGTCAGGAATAAGAGAAGGATGCCCTCTGTCACCACTATTATTCAACATTGCACTAGAAGTTCTAGCGAGAGCAATCAGGCAGAAAAAAGAAATAAAAGGCATGCAAACTAGATAGAAAGAAGTAAAACTTTCATTATTTGCAGATAACATGATAGTATGCTTGGAAAATCCTGACAAATCTACAATAAAAATTACTTGAGCTAATAAACACATCCAGCAAGGTAGCGGATTATAAAATTAATGTGCAAAAATCAGTAGTGTTTCTATACAAAAGTAATGACCTAACTGAGGAGTCAATTAAGGAAAAAAATCCCATTCAAAATAGCAACTAAAAGAATCAAGTATCTAGGAATGAACTTAACTAGGGATGTACACAGAAAACTGTATAATACTGCTAAAAGAAATCAAAGAAGATCTAAGTAGGTAGAAAGACATTCCATCCTCATGGATAGGAAGGTTCAATGTAGTTAAGACGTCAATTCTACCCAAATTGATCCTAACGATTCAACGCAGTACCAATCAAAATTCCAGCAACCTACTTCGAAGACTTGGAAAAGCTAGTTATCAAATTCATCTGGAAGGGAAAGAGACCCCGAATAGCTAAAAACATCCTACAAAAGAAGAATGAAGTGGGAGGATTAATACTTCCTGATTTTAAAACTTAAGGCCACAGTGTTCAAAACAACATAGTACTGGCACAAAGACAGAAGTATTAACCAATGTAATTGAATTGAGAGTGCAGAAGTAGACCACCACATCTATGGTAAAGTGATCTTCGATAAGGTGCCTAAATTCACTGAACTGGAACAAATAGTCTTTTCAATAAATGGGCATGGGAAAACTGGATGTCAATAGCCAGAAGACTGAAAGAGGACCCTTACCTTACATCTTATACAAAAATTAATTCAAATTGGATCAAACATCTAAAGAAAAGAACCAGTACCATAAAGCTCCTAGAAGAAAATGTAGGGAAACCTCTTCAAGACCTGGTAATAGGAGGGAGCTTCATAAACTTTATACCCAAAGCACAACCAACAAAAGAAAAAAATAGATAAATGGGAACTCCTCAAAATCAAATGTTTTTACACCTCAGAAGACTTTGCCAAAAAGGTGAAGAAGCAGCCATCTCAATGGGAGAAAATATTTGGAAATCACATATCAGATAAAGATTTGATATTGTGTATACATAAAGAAATCATACAACTCAACAACAAAAGAACAAACAACCCAATTATAAAGTGGGCTAAAGTCATGAACAGACATTTTTCTGAAGAGCAAATACAGATGGCTAAAAAGCACATGAAGAAATGCTCATTCTTATTAGCGATAAGGGAAATGCAGATCAAGGAAACAATGAGATACCAACTGTTCTAGTTTGCTAGTTGCCAGAATGCGGTATACCAGAAAAAGGACAGCTTTTAAAAGGGGGAATTTATTAGGTTGCAAGTTTACAATTCTAAGCCTGTGAAAATGTCCAAATTAAGGCACCAGCAAGAGTTACCTTCACTCAAGAAAGGCCGATGAAGTTCAGTGTTTCTTTCTCAACTGGAAAGGCACATGATGAACATGGCAATGTCTGCTAGCTTTCTTTCCAGGTCTCTTGTTTCATGAAGCTTTCCTGGGGGAGTTTCCTTTCTTCATCTCCAAAGATCTCTGGCTGTGTGGGCTCTGTAGCTTTTGCGGCTCTTTCTAAAATATTTCCTTTTAAAGGATTCCAGTAAATTAATCAAGACCCATCTGGAATGGGTAGTCACATCTCCCTCTAATCAAAGGTTAATACCCACAATTGGGTGTCACATCTCTGTGGAGATAATCTAGTCACGTGTCCAACCTACAGTACTTAATAGGGATTAAAAGAAGTGGTTACCTCCACAAGATGGATCAGGATTAAAACATGGCTTTTCTAGAGCACATAATCCTTTCAAACCGGCACACCATCTCTCATCTATAAGAATGGTTGCTATTAAACAAACAGGAAACTACAAGGTTGGAGAGGATGGGGAGAAATTGGGACACTTATGCACTGTGGTGGAAATGTATAATGGTACAGCTGCTATAGAAGACAGTCTGAGGGTTCCTTAGAAAACTAAATATCAAGTTGCCCTATGAGCCGGCAATACCACTACTCGGTATATACCCAGAAGAGCTGAAAGCAATGACACAAACAGAGATTTTCACATCGATATTCATAGCGGCATTATTCAAAATTGCCAAAAGATGGAAACAATGCAAATGCCCATCAACAGACAAGTGGATTAACAAAATGTGGTATATACATACAGTGATGGTCAGGTTCATGAGTCAATTTGGCCAGGTGATGATACCCAGTTTTCTAGTCAAGCAAGCACTGGTCTATCTGTTGCAAGGACTTTTCATGGACTTAAATCAAGAGCACGTTGGCTGCATCCATGGCTGATTACATCTGTAATGTAATCAGCTAAGGGGAGGGTCTTCTGTAATAAGTGATGCTTAATCTAATCACCAGAAGGCATTTAAGGAGGATTCAGAAGAGACAATCTCTCTTTCTGCTTCAGCCAGCCAGCCTCTCCTAGAGTCTGTTGAGGACCTTCACTGAAGCTGCCAGCTCGGGGCCTGCCCTGAAGATCTTGGACTCTTACATTCACACAGTTGCATGAGACACTTTTATAAATCTCATATTTACAGATATCTTCTGTTGGTTCTGTTTCTCTAGAGAGCCCTAGCTAATACAAATATGATGGAATATTATGCAGCACTAAGACAAAAGGATGTCCTGAATCACAAGACAAGATGGATGAGCCTTGAGGATCTAATGCTGAGTCAAATAAACCAGACACAAAAGGATAGATATTGTATGATTCCACTTTTATGACCATGGTAAGGGTAAAATCAGAGGCTTATAATACAGAATATAGGAGACCTAGAGATAAATAGAAGATTGAGATGGGTAAACAGTTAGCTTATGAGGTTGAACTTAATGATAAGGGAATAGATAGATATGAAGGTGGTTCACTAGTGGGTCTATAAGTAATATTACTATATTGAACGTGAACATGATTGAAAGGGGTTGTATAGACTCATGTGCCTCACTGATTAACACTACAAATATAAGTTTTTGCATGAACTACTGCAAAGGTATGAATATTGTACAAAGAGTGTATAATTTCAGGATATAAGGGGGAAATGCTGTTGCATGCTGTGGGCTATGTTTAATAGGAAAACATCAACAGTACCACAGCAATACCAGGGGTACATAATGGGGAGAGGGACAAGAGGTGGGGGAAGTTTCGGTTTTCTATTTGGTGAAGGTGTGATTATTGGCTATCTTTCTCCTGGGAATGATGCAATTATCTAAAAGTGAGAATGTTGATGAACTGTTGACTTTGGATGTTATACATGAGTCCCAGTAGATAGAGGAGGCCAAAAGATGCACTGACTGAGAAGCAGACTGGCAAACAATGGTGTATACATATGATCAAACATGGTGCTGCTACAAAAAGGAATGAAGTTGTAAGGCATGCAACAATGTGAATGAACCTGTGGGACATTTGGTGAGGCAAAATAAGCCAGAAACAAAAGAGAAAATATTGTATGATCTCATTTAGAAAATACCTTTATGAAAACAGGAGCCTAGAATATAAGGTCTTATAGCAGTCACATTTAGTCTGGAGTGGTAATTATTATTTCTGGATTTTGAAGGGGTGTTTTACATATGTATAACCAGGTATTTAGAGATAAGAACAAAGCTGACCAGGTCAGGATATTAAGGTTATTCAGAATATAGGGGTAAGGAAAACATTGTTTGTATTTTAGAACGTCATCTACTCTTTGAGACCAAAGGAAGAAAGGTCTACTTTGTCCAGATCTTAAGTTTTTTGTAGCACATAATCTAACTCAACCTGTCTGGGTAGATCCTTTAAACAATCCAAACACAGGGAGCCCAGAATAAGAATGAGAGCCTTTAATCCTGTATACTTTAATGTAATGCCTGGATACATCCCAGAGTACATTAAGCAGATAATAAAAAATATTGGCAAAGTCCCTTGAGGGATGGGATAAAAAGCATAGAACTTTTAAGCTTTACCACTGGGGAAACCCCATATACTGTGTCAAACATTAGGGCCACCCAAATCAATAGGTCAAGCCCTTAATCTTGAGGCTTGCTCTTGTGACACTTACGTATGTAGCAGAGAAGCTTAGCCTACCTATAGGTATGCCTAAGAGTTACCTCCAGAGAACCTCTTTTGTTGCTCAGATGTGGCCTCTTTCTCTCTCTAAGAGTCACCTCCAGAGAACCTCTTTTGTTGCTCAGATGTGGCCTCTTTCTCTCTCTAAGTCCAACTCTGCAAATGAAACCATTGCCCCCACACATGGGACATGACATTCAGGGATGAGTCTCCCTGGTAGCATGGGCGATGACTCCCAGGATAAGCCTGGCCCTGGCACCATCGGATCAACAATGCCATCTGGACCAAAAGAGGGAAAAGAAGTGTAACAAATAAGGTATCAAAAGTTCAAATAGAGTTGAGCAGCTATTCTGGAGGTTACTCCTAGACAAGCTTCAACTGGACATTGCTACCTCTCATAACTTGACAAAACCCAACGAAAACCATTCCTGTCAATCCTGAAGAACATCTGGGCACTGTGTAAGATTCTACAAAGGTTCCATGTACTAGGGGAACCTTTCAGAGACATATAGCCTCTAGATGGGTCCCTGGACCAGATGGGTCCTGAAATGCAGAGGGGCCAGCCTTTCCAGAGCATCAACTAGTTCCGTTCCTCTGTCCTGTATTATTGGCACCCCTTCCAGCATGAAGGGGTTAGAGTGGGCATGGCCCAAATACCAGTATATATATAGAGAGAGATCAAAGATGATGGTGGAGTTGTATAGAGAAGGTAGTGTTTAACAAAATGAGTGCGAATGCTGTGTCATTATATTGATATTTCTTTTAGTCTTCAGTACTTTAAAGCAGGTGGAAGTGGGACCTAGAATTGTGGAATTGTGACCAATACCAGGCTCTAGGATCTGTTCTGTAACTAACTGCTGCAATATACTTCGAAATTTATTGCTTTTTTGTACATACGTTATTTTATACAAAAAAAAAAGAGAGAGAAAAGGAGGAGTATATCAGAGAAGACAGGATTTAACAAATGAGTATGACTGCTGAATCATTATTTGATATTTCTTTTGGTCTCCAGTGTCTTGGAGCAGGTAGAAGTAAAGAAAAATTGTGGAACTGTAACCTATACCAAACTTTATAATCTGTTCTATAACTACTTGTTAAAATCTACTTGGAAATTTGTTGCTTTTTTCATATATGTTATATTTCACAATAAAAATGGTTCATTTTGCCATCTATTCATGGGTGTCAGGAATAAGATAGCATTATAGCATATTTTTATACAATTAAAAATACAGTACACAAATCTTGAAACTTAAAACGTAGAGAAAAAGGCTACACTCTATCAGTTCTTCAACTACTATCTTCCCTATATTTTAGGAAGTTTAAAATTGAGTCTCAGTCATTATTTACATTGACCATAGTAGTTGCCTTTATTCCCCTGAAAAGCATTATAAAATCCATGTTGCATATTGTTAATGAGAGCAATTTAGAATGAAGTAGATCAAATAAAAAACAATAAATATGGCTGCATGAACCTTCAGAGCCCATGGATGTGGGTGCAATTTGTCAATTGAATTCACAATCTCCTAAAAAGAGAATACTATTTTATTTCCCTTAAAGGAGAACAAATTGAAATTTGTAACTCATAAGTATTGGCAATGGAATTTGACCCCAACCCTCCAAAGTCTATGACCATGTTGTTCTTCAGTTATGCTTTGGGTTAGCTAAAATTGTGGGTGACTGATTCTATATGCTGCTCCCCATGAATCTATGCTAAAAACTTTTAGTTCCCTGCAACTGTGGTGAGCAGTTCTGTGCAAGTTCAGCTGACCTGCACTGCTAGTAAACCACATCTAGTGTACACTCAGTCATGTGCAAGAAGTACAAGGCAGTTAAAACCCCCAGGAGCAATTTCAACCAATGGAAGATGAGAACTCATTAAGACATGATCTGACTTTTCACGTCTTAGCTGGTGGTGGATTAAAGAAGGCCACAAATCCTTTGTTACCTCTCCCATCTATTTCCTCTGCCCTTGAATTGGAGCTAGCCCTAAAACATACTTTGACCATAAACCTTGAGACCCCCATCCAGTAAGGGAGCTCAAGCTAACCAACTGGAGAGGGGAAGGCCACATGGAAAACTCGAGAGGAGAAGGCCACATGGAGAAGCACCAAGGCACCATACATGCAAATAAAGACATCTTCCACTTTCCAGCCATTCCAGGCACCAGCTGAAAGCAGCCAAGTGAATGAACCTGACTGACACCAAATGAACAGAATTGCTCAGCTGAATCCGACCTAATTCGTGACCCACAGAATCATGCCACTAAGTTTGGGAAATGGTTTGTTATGCAGCAGTAAATAACTGAAAAGCAGGTAGTTTACTCTGAGAAGTATTCTATCCCCTTTCCCACGGCCCTGGTAGAACCTCAGTGGAACTTGTTGTCCACAGCTGTGATGCCCATGGTACAACCTTACAGTAGCATTTCCTCCTTTTCCATTTGATTCCCCATTTCCTTCATTTCTGCTTCCTGGGATCACCTTTCCAATAAACTGTATGCACCCAGGCTCTCCATTTGGGAGAAGTGAAACTAAGACACAGAGCTTTTGCCCCATCTATATTTTTCCAAGGAATTTTAAAAATCTTTATTTTCCAAAAAATAACTTCTCTGCATTGCTCCAATTATAAATGGTAATAGCCAACCACTTATTTTTATTTCTAAAGCAAAATGCTGTAATGACATCAAGAGCTGTAAATAGATTAGAGATATAGATGTGTGAGAGACAAATGAGAGAGAGAAAAAAATTACACTAGTAGATTGTGATCTAAAACTCTGCCAGAAATTGTCCCAAATAAAATTTAAAACTAACCTTTCTCTTCTGTAACAATATTGCAGAGAAAAACAGAATCATGAATCAGAGTAAACTGTAGGTTTACTAAGTTAGGCAGGGTAAAATGGTGGCATAGAGACATGTGTAATTTAGTTTGTCCTCTAGAGCAGCTAGTAAGTAGCCATAACTATCTGGGACAACAGTTCTGGGGACATCCATGATCAGACATATATCATACACCAGTCTGGAATGGGTGGAAGGGCCAAGATCACAGTGCAGACCAGTAAGTAAAGGCCCCAAGCTGTGATGGCTGGCACCTCTCCCCCACTGACACAACAGGCTCTGTTGGAGACACTTCCCTGGGGGAGAAAGAAGCAGTCTCTACTAGGAGAAAGGAAAGGTAGCTGAACCAAGTTCCAACTGCAGTTTTAATTAACAATTTGAACTGCTCAATACAAGCTCTGAGTTCAGAGAGGCTTGTGAAGTCAATCGACCTCAGGATACTGGAAAAGGACTGTGCCCAAAGAAAAGGAGCACAGAGAGCTAGGTATCAATTCTGGCTCTTGACTGGTGAACCTTGGGGACTGGGCACTGGCTCTGAAAAGGGATTTCTTTTTTTTTTTTTAACTATTCTAAATAGTTCATTAGAGAAAGCCTCAGGCATTTTCAATTATCAGCACTGACCCAGGCAGAGGCAGAATTAAGATCAGTCTTGGAGACAAAGTATAATTCCCTAAAGGGGGTATCTTTCCTAAGAAAAGGGAGATGGGCCCCAGCTCAAGTGGCAGGTCTCATTCAGAGAATTCAGATCCCAGGGGCTGTAAAACAGGAACAATTTAAGCCTTCCTTCTACCTCAACCTCTGTCTCAACCATGCCCCCTGGCAGGGACAGGGTCTGCTGAGAATCAAAGGCACCACATCACTTTACACTGCTTGGGAGCTGCAGGCTGACAAGCAAACACATGCTGGGCAGGATAGGAAAAGCACAAAGTCAAGAGGCTGCACAGGGAAGTCTAACAACCTGCTGGGTCTCATCCTCAGGGAAACTTGATATTGATCACACCCTCCTCCTGAGACCTAGGCCTGTCTTATCTGGGATAATCTGATTGGGGTTAATTATATATGGGGAGACATTCCTCGAAAAAAAAGTGTTCCATATAGGCAGGGAAAGAACCAGCAAAACAAGAGCTGAAAAATTAAGATCAGTTAAATAGAAGCTATACTAGAGGTATAGAATAAGTTGAACTGAATGCTAAAGAACAGGCAGAGAATAAAACCAACCAACAAGAGAACCCTAGTGAACCCTAGGTAAAAAAAGTGAAAATGACCTCTAGAATAAACTAATCAATGAAATGAGATGTCCAGACACCAGCATAAAATTTCAAATCATACTAGGAAAAATGAAGATATGGCCCAGTCAAAGGAACAAACTAACACTTCAAACAAGATTCAGGAGTTGAAACAACTAATTAAAGATGTTCAAACAAACATGCTAAATTAATTCAAAAATCAAATCAACAAACTGAGGGAAGATATGGCAAAAGAGACAAAGGATATAAAGATGACACTGGATGACCATAAAGATGAACTCAAAAGCTTGAAAAAACAAATGGCAGAACTTATGGGAATGAAAGGCCCAAGAGAAGCGATGAAAAACCCAATGGAGACTTACAACAGCAGGTTTAAAGAGGCAGAAGAAAGGATCAGTGAACTAGAGGACAGGACATCTGAAAGATTACATACAAAAGAACAGTAGGGAAAAGAATGGAAAAATATGAGCAGGGTCTCAGGGAATTAAATGACAACATGAAGCACATGAAATAATCACTGAAAATTTCCTATGACTTATGAAAAACATAAAATTACAGATCCAAGAAGCACAGTCTACCCCAAAGGGAACAGATCTGAATAGCCCTACTCCAAGACACTTAATAATCAGATTGTCAAATGTCAAAGCAAAGAGAGAATTCTTAAAGCAGCAAGAGAAAAGCAATCCATCACATACAAGGCAAGCTCAGTAAGACCATATGCAGATTTCTCAGTAGTAACCATGGAGGCAAGAGGGCAATGGTATGATATATTTAAGATACTGAAAGATAAAAAAAAACTGTCAATCAAGAATTCTACGTCTGGTAAAACTGTCCTTCAAAAATGAGGGAGACAACCAAAATCATTCCTGTCAATCTTAAAGAACACCTAGGGCTTTATCTGAGATTCTACAAAAGTTTCACACACTAAGATTACTTTCCAGAAACCTACAACCTCCAGATGGGTTCCTAGGCCATATAAGTCCTGAAATCCAAAGGGGCCAGCCTCTCCAAGAACATCAACTAGTTGCATCACCCATCCCATAATATTGACACCCCTTTCTAACATGAAAAAATTAAAATGGTCATAGCCCAAATACGCCTAAGGAGTTATAACAGAAAAGATACGATTTAATAAATGAATATGACTGCCTAATCATTATATTGACTTTTCTTTTAGTTTTCAGCATCTTGGAGCAGCTAGAACAAAAAAACCTGAAATTGTGGAACTACAACCCATACCCAACTTTAAAATCCGTTCTATAACTACTTGTTAAAATGCACTTGGAAATGTATTGCATTTTTGTAAATACGTTATATTTCACAATAAAAAACAATAAAAAAAGAAATGAACTCTTTCAATTTATGTTTACCTTATAACTCTGAACAACCAATTTCAGCTAAAAGTATCATGCACCAGAACTTAATCTATTTGATCATTTCCTTAACACATTACCAGTGTGCTTTAAGATATATCAGAAAAAAGTAATATATTTCCAATATTTTACTATATATTCCAATGTATTATTATATATTTCCAATATAATCTCAGGGACAACATAAAATGAAAGATTAAAGCACCATCTTTGCAGCAGAGCGGAAATACATTTGCTGAGTTCCTGTCTCAGAGATTCTGGAATTAGTCTGGGATTCATCTTACACTTCTTGATCTTCAAGTCAGTGTGCCCATCTCCATATCACCTTTCACATTTATTTCCTTGAAATTTCGACAAATACATTCTGACAACCCCATTTATAGACATCATATTAGCATTAGATGCCAGATTCAACATGTCTCTATTGGGGGCTTTGGGAAAGCCTCGGAGCAATACTCTGAGATAGGATACAGAAACCTCGCCTGTTCTTGAGCTCTCTTATAAAACATGAAGGGGAGAAACATGACTCACAGGGTCCAAGGGACAGTGAGTTCTAATCTTGGATTTCTATAAGTAGTCTGCAAGTTGTTTTGGGGTCTTTTAAACTATTCTTTTATTCTGGTTGTATCTATTCATAATTCCTACCTGCCAAAAAGAAACATGGCCAAATTTTTGTATTGACTCTCAGAAAGCCAATCCATACTTCCCTGCTGACAATAATAATGCAGTATTGAAGTTAATCTGCATAGAAGAGGCAGAATTTGTCCGTAGTTTGATGCAAGTCCCAGAAAGACTAGTTTTTAACCCAATTCCAGGAAGAATTCCTTATATCCATTATAATTTAAAGGCAGAACTATTCCATTTGGGGGTGAGTGGGGACTGGGCATAGAATGGGAATGTCATAGATAGGGTATAAGTATCACATGGATGTCTGGATCAGATAGAAGACTTTTCAGGACATTTGCCACTAAAGTACTATTTTGTTCACAGAATACAGATGTCAGTCTAGGAATGCTAAATTTATGAACAGACTTTGAGAAAAAAATGCATCCTGATGTAGACGGTATTGTCTCAATTTAGTGATCTTGCCTTCTTACCCTGGAAAGACTTTGATGACAAGGGCTGTGAAAAGCAGTCAACTTAGTCTCACACGCTAGTGGTAGTAAAAAGTGAGAAGAACACCAGGCTTGATGTAAGAGTGCACACTGCTATTTATTAGCAAGAAAAGCAGGGCTGGATCAGGAACTTAACCAGTTCCCAACCTTCTAAGTATGATGTAATGAAGTTAATGTGAGTAGTGTGCTGGAATAAAGGCTGCCGCTTGGCCTGTTGGCATGTCTTGGATTACACCAAATCCTCAATGCAAGTCTGGCAAATTCCTTTGTTCCAAGTCACTAAGTCAAAAAGCATGTAGCAGCAATCTGCTGTTGCTCCAATGCCTATCATGAAACATATACTTTACGTAACATTTGGCAAAACAAATTCCAATTGCTTGCCCTAGCATCTTTTAGTACGTCATATGTACCGGGCACCTGTAGGTAATTTACAGATGTTAAGTCAAGAAATCCTCAGAAAACTCTTTGAGGTAAGGCTTTAATTATCCCCATTTGATAGATGAGGAAACTGAGATACCAAGATATTTAGTAACTTATTCAGGGTCATAAGGCAGAGCTAGGATTTGAACCCAGCACTCTGGTTCAGAGTTCAGCTCTAATCCGAGTCTCAGTGTCCTCATCTCTGACCTTGCAGAGTTGTACTAACAGAAAACTGGTGAACATTCTACAAATAATAGTTATTTTGCTTATCATTATTATCATCACCTCTCAACTGTGGTGCACCTGAAATAAATGAGCAAGGAATCAATCAGCAGCTCCCATTTGAGCAGAATTCTACTTGTTCAAAGCCAGAAAAACTGGTGGCTCAGTTCAGGACTTCCTTGCCCCAAATTATTAATTATATCAGAGGTCTTGTTGTAACAAACCCCAAGGAGGCATGGCTATTGTCACCGACACAGCCTTTCTCATTCCCTATTCTCCATCCACATCTAGGTCTCAGAATATCAGTTTGCCTACTTGCTTCTCAAGCCCTGAGAAATGAAGCTATCAGTAAAGCAAGCTGAAAATTGATCATATGCTTTTCTTACTCACACTTTAGATCCCATAGGTGGTACTAATTCCCCTGTTTCCATGAGCTGTCTAGGTCTACAGAAACAAAGACATGAGGCCACACAATTCAATTCACTTCCAATTTCTCCAAAGACATGGATTACTTCCAGGTTCAGGTTTCTCCTCTTGGATCTACCAGCACATCACTTGATAGACGGTTTCTCAAACCAGTTTCAGTTCTAATGGCTCCTGAAAATCTCTGGTATTTAATGGCTCTGCTGTGATATGACCAGGCAATTTGTCAAGTTTGTAAGTTGTTTGTAAAATCTCTGCCTATTCTGAAAAACATTATTTTTAATAGCTGCTCTGTGCTTGTTTCCAAAGTGCAATAATCAGAGCATAGGATTTCCACGGTAACTAAGCTCAGAGAATCCCACAGCTGGCCACTGACTCCTCCATTAAGTCTTCCAGAACCAATACTACCTCCCTTATTGAATCTTCAAGGACAACATGTAAAATACATTAGTACTGGGACTCCTGAACAACTGTGAGAACTCATTTATTTTTATGTTTTATTGAAAAAATGAGGCAGCAACAATACTTTGTGTATTTTCTAAAAGGAATAAACATCATTCTTTTTTTTTAATTGAGATAGAATTCACATACCATAAAATTTATACTTTTAAAGTGTAACATTCTGTGGTTTTTCATATACTCATGAGGTTATGCAACCATTACCACTATCTAATTCCAGAACATTTTCATCATTCCATAAAGAAACACTGAACTCACTAACAGACATTCTCCATTCCTCCCTCACTCCAGCCCCTGGCAGCCACTAATCTAGTTTCTGTCTCTATGGATTTGCCAACTCCAGACATTTTGTATAAAGGAATCATACAATATGTGATCCTTTGTGACTAGCTTCTTTCATTTTGCATCATGTTTTCAAGGTTAATCCATGTCATAGAATGTATCAGTACATCATTCCTTTTCCATTTCTAAATAATATTCTATTGCATGGATATACCACATTTTGTGTATCCACTCATTTGTTGATGGACATCTGGTTGTTTTCACTTTTAGTTAGTGTGAATAATGCTGCTATAAATATTCTTATGCAATTTTTGTGTAAACATATGTTTTACTTCTTATTAGAATCTAGTCAATAACTGAAGGAATCTACACATTGACAGTGGTTCTCCAGGATCCCAGAGATGCAGCTGTAGGACATAACATCTTCCTCTAAAGTTTACTGCCTCCCATATGAGCCGTTGGCTGCCATAAATAGAGTGAGATTATGATCACAAATATGTTATTATATGGCAAAAAATCTTGGAATGTAACATATGAAATTAGTTGCTCTGTTAGCTGGTAGAGTTAAGAATGATGTTTTCATTAAACATTAGGGAAATGAAAAGCAAAACTACAATAAGTTACTACTTCCTACCTACTAGGACAGCTATAATCAAAAAGAGAGATGACAGCAAGTGTTAGCCAGGATGTGAAGAAATTGGAACCATGTGCATTGCTTTTGAGAAGGTACAGTGGTGCAGTCTCTGTGGAAAACAGTTTCATGGTTTCTCAAAAAATCAGAGCCATCATATTACCCAGAAATTCCACTCCTAGCTATATAACCAAGAGAGATGACCACATATAAACTTGTAAATGAATGTCCATAGCAGCCCACCTGGATAATCCAGGATCATCTTGCCATCTCAAAATCCTTAACTTAATCACAACTGCAAATTCCCTTTTACCCTGTAAAGTAACATATTCATGGGTTCTGTGGTTAGGACATGGACATCTTTGGGGACCATTATTCTGTTTACCACAGCCCTCCTATCATACATGACCACAGAACCATGTACTTTTCTTCACATTCTGAATAAGTATTTATTTGAAATTTATTTATTTATTTATTTATTTATTTGAAATTTTTGCATGCATAAGACTGTAAGCACCTTGCAGGGCCATGCCTGTTTTCTCGCCATTGCATCACTAATGTCAACTGAACAGCTGACACTCAATACACATTTGATGACTGCCTGGCTAAGAAGTTTGTCTGGCTTTGCTGGAAAAGAGTTCCTGGGGGAGGGGAAAATAGGCCAATATTATATCATTAAAGACTTTGAAATGACTAGCGAAATAGTTTGGCTTTTATTCTGTACACAGTGGGACCCAATAAAGGTTTTGGTCAAGGGATTAACATGATTAAAATTCTGTCTTTGGGGAATATAGTCTAGAAGCCAGACAGGAACAGGGAGAAACTAAAGCCAGGGTGACCAAAGAGGAAGTCATAGCACATAAGGACCCAAAGTAAGCAGTGGCAATGAGAATAAACAGATGGAAAGATATAAGAACTCAGATACACTGCACTTCACCTCTTTTCTAGAATGGAGAAAATTAGAAGTTTTCTAATTTTGAGAACTTATGATTTGATAATTTATTGGAAAAGAAAGAAGGGGAACTGAAAACTGCTCTGGCAGGGTAAACTTAATCAAGGGGAAGAATAGGAGCACCAGCCAAAATAAGGAAATGAAATATGTTCTGTTTCAGGCATATAGAATCAGGGGTTCAGGGGGCATTCATGAAAAAGATTTCTAGAAGAAAATCAGAAATATATATTGGACACTCAAGTACAAGAACCTAGCTAGAGACAGAGTGAGAAATCTCACCTAGAGGGATGATAGAGTCACAGAAGTGAATGAAATAATCATGGGACAAAGATTTGAAAGAAAAAATATAGAATCATGGGAATGGATGGACAAAGACAAGTCACAGAAACAGGGGAACAGGAAGAGACACTAAAATTGGAGAAGCAGGCAACGTCACAGACATCCAGCCAGGAGAGAATTGAGACTTAAATGTGTTGTGGGCGAGATGGGGTTGGGGTGGACGGAACAGTGTTTTAATGTTGCCCAGCTGAAGTAGATCTAAGAAGCGTCTAGGAATTTGGGGACCTTTGAGAGAATCGTTTCAGTAAGTAAAGGGGACAGAAAAGAGATTGCCAAGTCTTGAGGTGCTCATTGGAGAAATGGAAGCAGACATGACAATGGTGGCTTACTCTTTCCAGAAGTTTGACAGTTTACACAGGGAGTCAAAATGAGTAGCTTTCAAGGTTGGTTCCGCCGTGTTTGTTGACAGGGTTTGAAACTGTTGTATAACCTCTTCTGTCCCTCTCTTAAACTATAAAATCAGAAGGTTGGAGCCAGATGCTACCCAAGGTCCAAAGGGCTGAAATTTTCTCTTTCAAGTCTTCAAATCCAAAATGCCACTGAATGCTCAATTTCAAGGCATCTGAGAGGAGGCTGTATTCACATTATTCCCTATTTAAGTTAAAACTTACCTTAGAGAGGAATTCTAGCAGAGAGATACTCCAAGAGAGAAAATATGAAAGTTGAATAACTATTTTCCAAATTTAAAAATTTTATGGCATTATGCTGGTTTCAGAGATAACTCCTTGTAAAACGTTCTTTGTCAATTTTCTATTTGAAGAGGTCTTACTCTATTTCCTCTTTGGTGATATGGGTGAGCTTCTATTTTTAATCACATATTCCTCTTTGTCCACAATTTAAATTTTAATTTCAGTTTCCATCATTCTATATTTACCATTCAATTCTTCTCTACAGCTATACTTAGACATCCCATATTTTTCCTATCCTGAATACCTTTCAAAAGGCATTTTCTTCCAACTGAAAGCCTTGGCTGACATATACCAGGAAAGAAAAAGAAAAGGACAAAGGTAAAGCCACAGTAAGAGGGAAAATGGAAGTGGAAAGCACAGTCTAGAATTCAGTTTCCTTAATAGAGGAGCTCATATTTGCTAACAACGGCATTAACCTTGGCACTACCGACATTTCGGGGAGGATGAATCTTGGTCATAGGAGCTGTCCTGCACACTGTAGGAGGCTGTACCTACTAGATGCCAGTAGCACACCCCCTCCCCCACTCCAGTTTGGACAACCAAAAATACCTTCAGACATTGCCAAATGTCTGTGAAGATGTTAGGTTACATGGCAAAGGGGAACTAAGGGTTGCAAGTGGAACTGTTTTCTGATCAACTGACTTTAAAATGGGGAGATTATCCCGGATTATACCGGGGGGGGGGCAATGTAATCACAAGGTCCTTAAAAGAGTCAGAGGAAGATGTGACTGTGGCTAAAAGGCCAGAGAGATGCAATGTTGCTGACTTAGAAGATGGAGAGCACTAGAAAAGGCAAGGAAACAGATTCTCTCCTAGAGCATTTAGAAGGAACACAGCCCTGCCTACACTTAAATTTTGGCCTGGGGACTTCTGACCTCTAGAACTGTAAAATAATACATCTGTGTTGTTTTAAGCCACTAAGTTTGTGGTAATTTGTTATAGCAGCAATAGGAATCTAACACACACCATCCCCCTCCACCCAGTTGTAACAACCAAAACTATCTTTCAACATTGCCTAACATCACTTAGGGGACAAAGTCAGCCCCAAGTTGAGAACTGTACCTTTACAGAATATAGAGGCTAAAACCCTGGGAAGAGTATAGTAGGGCTCTTCATAATTAACACCCCCTACCTTTTGAACACTACCATCCAATACATGGCGAGATACATCCTGTGCTCCAGGCTCATCATACTTTTAACTTTGAAATCACTCCACATCCTGTTACCCCTCTGTAGTGGTGATGCCAACAGCTGGCTGGGAGGGTGGGGAACGTGCTTCGGCCCCACCGCAAATTTTATCTGCCCCCATAGGTACCCACCACCACCAAAATAAGTCCAATTTCTGGTTTCTTTAGGTTACTACATTAAAAAGTTGTATGGTTGCTACAGGTGTCCTGGTGTCCTAATCTTCCCTTCCCAACAGATCACTGCACTTAAGCCCCTTTAAATCCTCTTTGTTGGAAATTTAGCCCCACCAATGCTTCTGTGTCTTTGCAGGTCCAAGCTCTTCTATTTCATCGAAGAATCACTCCCCCTTGTCCCCTCCTTTAAGATTCAGTTCAAATGTTATCTATTCAGTGAAGTCTACCAAGAATCCCCCAAAGCACAGTGAATCATCACCCTCTCTGATCCCTGTCCTATACCTATTGGGTGACTCATCTATCTCCCTCCTTAGACCTGGAGCTCTTTAAAAGCTGATTATATTTTAGCATTCCTGGTGCAGAAGAAATGGTTATTCCCAAGAAACAAATTTTAAAAAGGATAGAAGTCACAGTTAGTTAGAAATCATTTTAAAGTATGGGTTACAGAAGCTGGCAAACTCTAGGTCAACTATGAGCATAATCCCAGCTCCCATCTGCAAGAATTAGGAGAACATCTTATTCCCTTATCTCTGATCAGAGTCAGAGACAGAGCTCAGCTGCTAAGAACACCAGTTGAGAGGCATGTACCAATTCTGTCACAACGTGCCATTTATCCCCTTGTCTTCTCCCTTTTTCTTTACTCAACAGATATTCTGCCCAGCCATGTCCATGAATCAGATATTGTTACAGCAACCAAAAAACACATAGTGAGGAAATAATGAATAGAGTCGTAGCTCACTTTAACACCTCCTGGGTATAGTCTATAAAATGGCTATTTCTCAGGAGCAGGAGCCATTGTATGAACAGTTTAGTTTAAAACCAGAGAATCTGCTGAAAGAACTAAGCTGAAACTGATGTGATTCATCACTGATTAAACCTGACGGTCAATGCTCAGGCTTTTCTATGGATACAATGGAAGTTAAATAGAGAAGTTGAGCAAACCATAAGAGGTACATAGAGTCTGCAGGCAAGACTCAAAAAGGGTCCTTGCCATCTGGGAATAGGACAAAAGTCCCAGAGAAATTTGATGCCAGCTGAAAACACTGCTGTGGGCATTTGCTACATGCCAGTACAAGGTGCTACATTCAACTTCACTACAGCAGTGGTTCTCATCCTGGACAATTTTGTTCATTGGGGACATGTGGCAATGTCTGGAAATATTTTTGGTTGTCACAATGGGGTGAGGATCTATTTGGCATCTAGCGGGTAGAAGTCAGAAATGCTGCTCAACATCCTACAATGCACAGGAAAGTCCCCCATAGAGAATTACCTGGCCTCTAATGTTTATAGTGCAGAGGCTGAGAAACACCGAGCCACAGTGGCCAGGAGAAGGGCAAGAACCAAACCTGTATGAACCAAATCTCCCCCAGGACCTAAAAGTAGCCTTTCAAGATGCTCATCTGCTGGACTTTTGATGTCATTAGTAAAGATTCTTTTTTCAGACAAAGGATCAAGCTCGCTTGCAAGTGAGAACGACAAGCAGTGTTCCATAGGATGAAATGCCTTGGTTTTTGAGAGGGTTCCAGGGTGTTAAAACCTTTGAAGGTAATCCAGGCCATTAAATTCCAGACCCAGAGGTTACATTAGGATACCTAGGCTCCTACTAAATAAAACCAGCCTTGGTCTAATCCCAAGATCCCATCTAATCACCCCATGTCTGCCTCAAGCATACAGGGATTTCTGACACACACATGCACATGCACACACACACGTACATAAACATTTTATGAGAAATGGTGTTCTTTTGCTGGATGGCTATATACTTAGCTTTCACCACTGCAAAGAAATGAGTCATGGCAGATGACCTTCCTGCAGACTACCCAAACAGTACGTGGAATAGTTAGAAGCTACCCAGTATCACTGCACTTCAGATACTTGTCCATTGACTATAAGATTTTAATGGATATAAAGAAGAATTTCACCCAGGTGGGAACATCTGTAATTGAATGCCTTTTGATCATAACAGAAATGAGTGGTATCCATATATAATAATCCAGGTATGTATGGTTGCTAAGAAAAAGCTGGGACATTCTTAAGGATGTTGTTGGTTTAAAATGTGAATTTCAGTGGTTATCTAATCCAAGCATTTGGCTTGCTTTCACATTTCTCTCTTTCTCTCAATTCCAACAGATTCGCCTGATAATGGGAGCTTCTGAAACAGTACAGGAATCCAGTGTTTGCTGGAGATCAAGAGAAGCTCAACGTTTTTGAGTTTTGATCATCTTTCTAATGCTGAGTTCTGTGGTTTGAAGATAATCTCTTGCTCTCTGCCTGGGCTTTTCTCTTACTGCCTATTCTCCTCAAGAAAACAAGTAATCCAACCCCCCCCCCCCAACAGTAGCAGTTACTTTGGCACAGTAACTAACAGTTTATTAGCATGTTATGCTAATGTTTCTGAGAAATTATGTTCATTTTTCTAAGGCTGTCTATTACAAAGCTGAACTTTAATATTTATCTCATGTTAACAGAGCTAGGTATGATCTTGGATGCCATTTGCAGGCTGTTTTTCTTGGTTGTGTTTCCTTTATTTAGCTTAAATCTCAAGCAATTACATGGTATTTTATTTCATTTCTGTAATACTAACTGTACTTTAAAATATTTAATTACAACCCTCCCTTCCTTTATGGAACAGATCTGAGGCAAACATATAGAATGAGGGATAGGAGCTGTTCATTTTTACAACTTCTGTTGAGTCTCTAAAAGCACCCATTTTTCTAAGTACCCAGGAACCAGCTTTCCAATAGGTCTATTGGTCATTGTCAGCCAGAGGAACCAAACAGTTCCCTCTTAACTATCAATTTCCGTTTCAGGTATATTTCATTAATGACTAATTGTCCTTAGTGGAATTTTGTTATGTTCCGAGGATCTTTCACACTCCTAAACAGAATTTATTTTCTTTTCATCAATTAAGCTAGTACTTAAAACTGTAGATTTCAGAATTGGACTTTGTAGTGGTAGGGAAAAGAAGAGATCAGTACTAGAGAATTTTAGTAGTTATTCCCCTCTACCACTCAAACACACTAACACAAACACTAGTCACAACACCCTCCAGAATAATATTCCTGAATTCTCTATAGAACAGACAGAGGAGAGACTTATTTCAAAACGTATTTTCTCCATTTCTTACAAACACCACAAATATAGGCCATTTGAGTTCAGGAAAATATCAACAAAGGGTGAAGGGATAAGATGACCCTTTGAAATTGCCTACAACACAAACACAAAACCACAACACTGTCTCTTCCTCCAGCTCCCATCACTGCTGCAAAAAGGAGCCAGAAAGAACCACAAGGCACACAAGCAGGTGGCCACTAGGGACATCCCATTTCCAGGCAGATTTAACAGGCCCAAGGGTAACAGCCACACCATGGAAACCCCTCAGCCAGTCTCCTGGCTCTGAAACGTGATGGAATAAAGACAGCCCCCCTGGAATTGCTCTTGCGTCCAGGTTTGGGGCTCAACGACGGGCGGCGCCAATCCCTACCTCGGACTTCCACACGATGTAGGAGTGGCTGCGGCTGTTGGGTGCCGGCTGGAACTTTCTCTGCTGGAGCCACCTCCTGGGAGAAGCGAAGATGCCGTTGGGGCCTCCCCCAGAGGAGCAGAGGATGCTCGCTGCGCTGCGGCCACTGCCCGGCCCGGCCAGCACGGAAGTCAAGTCCCAGGCCATGCTTTTCTTGAGGCCGCCGCGACCCAGGGGCACTTCATAGTCGAAGTGGAAGCTGCCGGACGGCGACTTCTCCTGCGGGGTGCTGGGTGTGGAGAAGGACGAGCAGAGGGGCCTGGGGGACAGGCCCCGGGGAGAGGACGCTGAGCGGGGACCGAGGCCCTCTGCCAGGGGCGGCGAGGAGCAGAGGCGGCCCCCCGAGGTCCCCCGCGCACCGACCCCAGCGCCCCGGCCAGGTTCGCCGTCGGCGCCCGCCTCGCCTCCGCAGCGGCCGATCAGGGCCGGGTCCAGACTGCGGGTCTGCCGCAGCTTCCTCTTGGAAAAGCCCTTGGCCGAGGCCGTGCCGCCCGAGGCGGGCGAGGAGCAAGAGAAGACGCTGTGGAGTAGGCTCTGAGCGGACATCTCGGCGGGGCTGTGCCCGAGGGTCACCCCAGTCCCCCTCCTGGAACGCAGGAGGCTTCGCACCCGGAAAGAAAAGGGGCTCTGGAGGCACTGCCAGGCAGGGTCGGCTCTGGGGCTCGCCGAGGGCGGTGGAGGACGGCGCCCGGCTCACGCGCCCCCAACGCCCTCCAAGTGCCCCGGCGTGGGCAAAAGCAGGAGATCCATGGTCAGCCTTCTAGGAAAAGGGATCGGGGGGTCTGCTGGGGCCGCTAGAATCTTCCCCACGAGCCCAAGTTGGGAAGAGAGAAGGCAAGAGGAGGAGGAAGGTCAGGCGCTCGCTTGGTTCCCAGCACCAGCCCGCCAGCGCCACTCCCCCTTCCCAGCCCTGGCGGCAGACAGCGCGCTCTTGCTCGCTGGCTCTGGACAACCTCGAAGTCTCTAGCAGGCTCCTCCTCACGGCCTGAGGACGGTCTCGAAGGCTAGGGAGGTGACCGACTGGGCGTGCGCCCCGAGCGTGCCCGCCAGGCTCCCGGCGCCTGGAGATGGGCTTCCTCCAATGTTGGAACTGGGCTCTAGGGAACCCTCGCAGCGCCCTCGCCCTGCGTTCGCCTGTCTACTGCACCCGCTGTTCCGACTGGCGAGGCGCAAGTGTGTCTCCAAGCTCCAGGTTCTCGTCGGGTCCCCGTCCGCTGCAGAGGGGACAGGGGACCTGCTGCGCCCAGGGCCTGCCAAGAGCTAGGTGATTACGGCTGTACTTGAGCTACGTTTAAAGCAGGAGTGCTACGGAGAGTCTCCCAGGGGCGGATACCCATGCCGGGCCGAAGAGGTACACTTGATATCTGCAGCCCAGTCCTTGGGCCCTGGGAAGTCGCGGAGATGTCCGATACGCTCAGGCTAGAGGCAGCGGGAAGAAAGTGGCCGGGATGGGTAGTGCCGAGGAAAGTCGGGGCGGAGCAAGGAGCAGTAAAAATCAGAACGTGGAGGAGTTTTCTAGGCGCCAATCCTGGGAGCCACGCAGAGAGGCTGCTCGCCACTGATCCATCGTCTCCTGGGGAGAAAGTTGCGATAACGGAAGTGCGGGCCTTCTCCCCAGTCTCCCCTCCCCCAGATTGGAGGGTCTGGGCGCCAGCTCCACTCACGTTTCTGGAAAGGAAGGGAAGTGTCAGATTGCACCCCACCCACTGGTGTCAGATGGGCAGCCCAGGGCGGTGGCCCTAAAGTTAGAGTTAAATCTCCTGCCGCCCCTACCCCCACCCCACCCCACCCCAGCTGATTTTGTTTTAAGAAGGATGGAGATTCAGTACAAATGCAGTGACTGCCGATAAGAAACGATCAAACGCAATGGCTGCTAAGAAAAGTGGGACTGGAAAAAAAGGTGGTCTCGTCACATAAGGGCCCTGCAGTGTCCAGCCCCGGGCTGCGGAGAGTCCAGTTCTAAAAGCAATGTGAGTCTTGATTATGCTGTGGGACGCCTCTGGGCGCAACGCCCCGCATCTACATTCCTGGGAAGCTGGAAATCGCTGGTGATCTTAATGTTCCTGCTTGGAAACGAGTCGGGCAGCAGCTTCTCCGCTACTGTCCGACCCCTACAATACCATGAAGCTCTATGTCTCGCCCCTCCCCTCTTGGAGGGCTTTTTGACATAAACACTTAGGTTTTGCAATCCATCTAACAACCATCTCAACAAGGGAGCAGACAGGATTTTGGAAATGCCTGAGTACTTTGCGTGTTCTTTTTTTCCACTTCAGGATGAAGTTAACTTAATACAAATGTAAATATGACTTTCCTTTACTATTTCTTTTATTAAAGGGAAAAAAGCTTCTCAAGCTTATAAATGCAGGTGTTTTTGACACAAGCATTCATCTTGTTGTGTATAGATCAGAATAGTCCAAGTTTGATGTTGGAAGACTTCCTTTATTGCCTTTGAAATTCCCGGGGTGGGGTGGGGGCTGTAATGTACTTTGACTTTTTAAAAAGTGTACTTAATGTGGACTATGTAGGAGGAGGCATTGATGAAATCCAACAAAGAGAGAATCTGATGCCTCTCAAAAGGGCTTGGGACATGGGAATCTCTGTTGCACAAGTTTTTATAAAGGCACAGGGAAAGATTGCAACCAGGGATTTCCTTCCAGTAGATTCGGAGTTATCCCTTAGCCAAACACAGATGAGTTTCAAGTTTCCCATTGCTCTCACCCCCGTCCATCTTGTCTCACTTCCACTTCTGCCCTGACCCTCTTAAGTACTTTCAGTGGCTGCCAATCAGGTGTGTTGTTAAGAGGCCCAGTAAGCAGTTCAGATCCCTGGTTTAGCTGCCTGACTACACAAACGAAATTACATCGGAAAGACTGTAGACTTGTTTTCTTCCCTCTTCAAACAAGCCACAAGGGAAATAAAAGTGTGTGGGTTTTGCCTGCTCTTTCTTTACTTATTAGTATTTGTAACTTTGAGTATCAATAGTGATAAAAACACCTAATGTCTCTAGCACTTGGATAATGTTGCATGGGATTGGTTATGCCTGACTGGATTTTGGTATTTGGGGTAGATGGTTAACAAAGTTGCACTTCACAGAACTATTTATAACTCAAGGTGATTGAGCAAATATAATCTATGATTCATATAAATTCTATTTCTCTAAGGCCATAAGACCATGGGTTGAAAATACAACCCTGCCACAATAGTATAGGGCTAATATATTTGAACGCCCTCCAGCAGGAACTAAATGCTCTTGGTCATGGGTTTGGGAGAGCCAATGAGCAGAGGGACTCTTCTATTGCCACTCAGGGGTTGGAAGCAGACACGTGCCAGTTAATTCATCATCTTGTTTCCAAGGGGTCCTGACCCCCATTAGCCTACAGTTTGCCTCACAGATGGAAACAATGAATAAATTGGCCTAAATACGCATTAAACTCAGGCTACTTTTTTTTTTTTAACTTTTTTCACTGCACAATGCAACATATATATAAGGCAAAGAAAGAAAAAAGCAACAGATCTCAAAGTTCCCCTCAATAAACAGCCACAGGACAGATCCCAGAGTCTGCCACCGGCCATCACACCATCGTCCCAGACCCCGCCTCCGGTTGTTCCACAACACCGGAGGCCAGAAGGAACAAACATTTTCCCATTGTCACAATCGACCCCCTTCCTCTCCCCTGTGAAAAATAACATACACAAAAAAGCAACAAACCCCACAGCACGGCACAGCAACCAGCTGCAGAACAGACCCCAGAGTCTGGCAAGGACCACAACTCCACAACTCCAGGTCTCCACCTCCAGCCTCTCCAAGACACAGGAGACCAAAAGAAACATCAATACAATGATCCAGCAACCACACTCGTCTGCCAAACCCCACCATCCCTGCACAACTCCCCAACCACCCCTGATCCCCCTCACACACTCCAGGGGCACCTGGGCCATACCCCCTGTGCCGGAAGGGGCTATCAACAATATGGGGGAGGGACATGGAACCAGCCGACACCCTGAAGAGGCATCATACCTTTGAAGTAGTTCATGAAAGAATTTATTTATATTTTGAGTGTTAATCAATGGGACATGTACGTCTATACAACCCCTTTCAATCTTGTTTACCTTCAATATGGTAATATTACTTATAGACCCACTAGTGAACCACCTTCACTTCTATTTACTCCCTTACATTTGAGTTCAACCTCATTAGCTAACTGTTCACCCATCTCTAGCTTCTATTTCTCCCTAAGTCCCCTGTATTTTGTATTATAAGCCTCCGATTTTACCTTTACCATGGTCATAATAGTGGAGTCATAAACTATCTATCCTTTTGTGTCAAGCTCAGGTTACTTTTTAAAACTCAGGTTAAGTGTGTATGCTTTAAAGAATAGGAAAAATGTAATATATCTTCTGGAAAGAAAAAAATTATAAGAAAATTATTTGTATTTTTTATGATATTTAAAACTATTTTAATTTTCAGCCTGGGTGGTTGCTATTCAGTTATACTACAGTCATTGTGACTTATGGTATATTCTTTCATTTCAGGTTAGGGTGCCCTATATTACTCTTGTTATATAATCCCTTTGTTTATATAGACCTACCTCACATTGACCTGTCTGATTGACTGCCTTATTATGACAAACTTGATTAAAGAAGATTTATGGGTTTCATTTACAGATTTCAAAAATGGTTGGTTTCATTAATATGACTCCCCCTCCCAACTCCTTCTTAAAGCTCATCAGCTACCTTCTGAAACAATATAACTGATGGTCTAGAGATAAATAGCTTTAAATGTATATACTTTCAGAATAGGGAGCCTATGTTTTTTTTGGGGGGGGGGCTATATATGTATAACCTGGTATTTTGAGATAAGAACGAAGCCCATTAGGTCAGAATTAAAGTAATTCAGAATACAGGGATGAAGAAGACATGGTCTTTATTTTAGAACCTCATCTACTCTTTGAGACCAAAGGAAGAAAGGTTTATTTTGTCCAGAATCTAAATTTTCTGTAGCACATAACCTAACTCAACCTGTCTGGATAGATCATTTAAACAACCCAAACACAGGGAGCCCAGAATAAGAATGAGGGCTTTTAATCCTGTATAGCTTAATATAATGCCTGGATACATCCCAGAGTATATTAAGCAGATAATCAAAAAGTATTGGCAAAGTCCCTTGAGGGATGGGAAAACAATTATGGAACTATTGAACTTTATTGCTGGGGAAACACCAGGTACTATATCAAATATTAGAAACACCCAAATCAATAGGCCAAGCCCTTGATCTTAAGGCTTGCTCTTTGAAGTTTATATATGTCACGGAGAAGCTTACCTTACTTATAGCTATACCTAAGAGTTATTTCCAGAGGACCTCTTTTGTGGCTCAGATGTAGCTTCTCTCTCCCTAAGCCCAACTCTTCAAGTAAAACCATTGCCCTCCCCTCTACATGGGACATGACATCCAGAGATGAAAGTCTCCCTGGCAGCATGGGAGATGACTACCAGGATGAGCCTGGACCTGGCACCATGGGATCAACAATGCCATCTGGACCAAAAAGGGGGAAAGAAGTGTAACAAATAAGGTATCAGTGGCTGAGAGAGATCAAATAGAGTCGAGAGGCTACTCTGGTGGTCACTCTTACGCAAACTTCAGTCAGACATTGCAACCTATTATAGCTTGCCAAACCACAACCAAAATCATTCCTGCCAATCCTAAAAAACACCTAGGATATTATATAATATTATACAAAGGTTCCACACAATAGGGTAACTTTCCAGAAACCTACAACCTCCAGATGGGTCCCTGGACCAGATAAGTCCTGAAAGATAGAAGGGCCAGCCTCTCCAGAATGTCAGCTAATTCCATCCCCCTACCCCATATTATTGATAGCCCCTTCCAACATGAAAAAGTTAGAATGGGCATAACCCAAATACCCAAAACGAGTGAGAAAAAGATTAAAGGTGATGGTGGAGTTATACAGGGAAGGTAGGATTTAACAAATGATTATGATCGCTGAATCATTATATTGATATTTCTTTTAGTCTCCAGTATCTTACAGCAACTAGAAGTAAACACCTAAAACTGTGGAATTGTAACCCATACCAAACTCTGAAATCTGTTCTCCAAAAAGAAAAAAAGCAATACATTGCAATGTGCTTTGGAATTTATTGGGTTTTTTGTATATATGTTATTTTTCACAATAATAAAAAAAGACTAGGAAGACTTTGCTCCTTTATTAGGGCATCTGCTGTTGAAAGGTTGTGTGTCCATATTTGTTTATTGTGTTTCCTTTTTCTCAGAATCTAAGTTAATCAAAGCCTTAGAATAGCTTTTATTAAAGGACAGAACAGTCTATTCACTCTCCATCACCTGTTACAATTATCCTAGAAATTCAGGATAGAAAAAAAAAATACAATATCTATTCCACCTTGTCATGGCACAGGAATATTGTAATGAATATTCTAGAATCCTTGGTCTGACATTAAGGTATCATCTTATCAGGGATCCTAGAAAACTCATTGATTTTCTATTTCCTTGGGAGACTGTTCTAGTTTGCTAGCTGCCGGAATGCAATATACCAGAAACAGAATGGCTTTAAAAAGGGGAATTTAATAAGTTGCTAGTTTAAAGTTCTAAGGCCAAGAAAATGCCCCAATTAAAGCAAGTCTATAGAAATGTCCAATCTAAGGCATCCAGGGAAAGATACCTTGATTCAAGAAGGCCGATGAAGTTCAGGGTTTCTCTCTCAAGTGGAAGGGACATGGTGAACACAGTCAGAGTTTCTCTCTCACCTGGAAAGGCACATGGTGAACACAGTGTCATCTGCTAGCTTTTTCTCCTGGCTTCTTGTTTCATGAAGCCGCCCGGGAGGCATTTTCCTTCTTCATCTCCAAGGGTCGCTGGCTGGTGGACTCTGCTTCTCGTGGCTATGTTGTTCTGCTCTGCTCTTTCTGAATCTCCTATTCTCCAAAACGTTTCCTTTTTTACAGGACTCCAGTAAACCAATCAAGGCCCACCCAAATGGGCAGAGACATGTCATCACCTAATCCAGTTTAACAACCACTCTTGACTAAATCACATCCCTCTAGGCTGTTGCCAGCACATAAAGGCTGTGGACACTAACCTCCATACCTAGGCTACCCCTGCCCCCCTGCCCATAGAGTCGTACAACCTCACCCCCCCGAGTTCTGCACATCAGTTTACAGCACTCCCAGGCCCATACATGTGCGTGGCCCCTGAATCATGTCATTCAGCTCTGGGACCAGCCCTTTACAGCAGTCCTACAACCGCACATATGCACAACCCTCAGCCATACTTCCCAGCTCTGAGAAAGTGCTGACCTGTGCAGCTGGATCACATCTATCCCCAATCCAAGAATACATAATGCCGACCTGCTGCCACAACTCTACACATGCGCACAAAGGGCCCCATGCCTTACTTAGATCAGAGCACCTCAGGTTTACGTCCCCCCAGACTGGTGCAACCACACAGCTACATCCTTCCTGGCCACTGGGCACCCACATTCATAAGCATCAGCATAACATCCCCAACCTGTGCCTATACCTGCCCTAAAACAAATCACCACACTGAATGCCCCACCCCATACCCTGCTCCTTGCTGTACAACCATCCTATAAACACAAAGCCTTAGACTACCAAAAGAAATCAACTCCCAAAGTAAATCAATCAAGATATTTACATGCCATGAAGACAGCAGAAGATAACTAAGCATATCACAATGGAGACAGATATAGCCCTGTCTAATGACCAAATTAAAACACCAGAGGAGACACAGATGTCAGAATGGCTAATCAAAGATGTTCATACAATTCTCCTTAATAAAATAAGTGGGATAGCAAATGACATAAAGGCGATCAAGAAGAGAGTAGAAGAGCATAAAAAGGAATTTGAAAGAATAAATAGAAAAATAGCAGATATCACAGAGATCAGAGAATCTTTTGACCAAATAAAAAACATACTAGAAGCACACAACACAAGATTTGAAAAGACAGAAGAAAGAATAAGTGATAGAGAGGACAGGATAACTGACTTCGAAGACTCAAAACAGCAAATGGAAAAAAAGATCGAAAAACCTGAATTGGATCTCAGGAAAATGATAGACAAAACAAAGCACCCAAATATAATAATCATTGGTGTCCCAGAAGGAGAAGAGAGGAGTAAAGGGCTAGGAAGAGTACTTCAGGATATAATGGGAAAAAACTTCCCAACCCTCATAAAGGACATGGATGTACAAGTCAAAGAAGCCCAATGAACTCCAAACAGAATAAATCCAAATAGACCTTCCCCAAGGCACATACTAATCAGTCTGTCAAATGTTGAAGAGATACAGAAAACCCTGAAAGTGGCAAGAGGAAAACAATCTACTACATACAAGGGAAACCAAATAAGCAGAGTTCAGACTACTCAACTAAGACCCTGGAGGCAAGAATGCAGTGGTATGATATATTAAAGATCCTGAAAGAGAAAGACTTCCATTCAAGAATTCTGTACCCAGCCAAATTGTACTTAAAAATTAAAGTTTTCACAGACAAAGAAGTCCTGAAAGAATCTGTCAACAAGAGACCAGCCCTACAAGAAAAACTAAAAGGAGTTCTGCTGGCTAAAAAAAAAAAAAAAAAGACAGGAGAGGGACGTCTATAGGAGGGCACAGAATTGAAGAGTACCACTAAAGGTAATTTAAAGAATACAAAGAGAAAGAGGGAAATGAATATATAGATCTGACAAGTAAAATTAAAAAGATAAGATGGTAATATAAAGAAATGCCTTTTCAGTAATAACTTTGAATGTTAACAGACTAAACTTACCAATTCAAAGATACAGATTGGCAGAATGGATTAGGAAACAAAATCCAGCTATATGCTGCTTACAAGAGACTCATCTTAGACACAAGGATACAAATACATTGAAAGTGAAAGGATGGAAAAAAATTTTCCACCCAAGTTGTAACCAAAGGAAATCAGGAGTAGCTATATTAATATCGGACAAAATAGACTTTAAATGTAAAGACATCATAAGAGACAAAGAAGAACACCATATACTAATTAAAGGGTCAATTCACCAAGCAGATACAAAAATCATAAATGTTTATACTCCCAACAAGGAGCTCCAAAGTACATGAAACAGACATTGGCAAAACTGAAGAGAGCGATAGATGTTTCAACAATAATAGTAGGAGACTTCAATACACCACTCTCCTCTCTATATAGAACAACCAGACAGACGATCAACAAGGAAATAGAGATGTTAAATAACTTGATAAATTAAATAGACCTAACAGACATATATAGGTCATTGCCCCCCAAACCACAAGGATATACATCCTACTCTAGTGCTCATGGAACATTCTCGAAGACAGATTATATGCTGGCTCACAAAACAGGTCTTTATAAATTTTAAAACATTGAAATTGTTCAAAGCACTTTCTCTGATCACAATGGGATGAACTGGATCTCAATAACCACCAAAGAATGAGAACATTCCCAAATATATAGAGATTGAATAACACACTCTTAAACAACCAGTGGGTCAAAGAAGAAAATGCTAGAGAAATCAGTAGCTATCTAGAGATGAATGAAAATGAGAATACAACTTATCAGAACTTATGTGATGTGGCAAAAGTTGTGCTGAAAGGGAAATTTATTATCCTAAATGCCTATATTACAAAACAAGAAAGAGCAAAAATCAAGGACTTAACAGCTCACCTGGAGGAACTTGAGAAAGAACATCAAAGTAACCTCAAAGCAAACAGAAGAAGAGAAATAACAAAGATTAAAACAGAGATAAATGAGTGGAAGGACAAAAGAACAATAGAAAGAATCAATAAAACCAAAAGTTGGTACTCTGAGAAAATCTGTAAAATTGATGAGCCACTAGCAAGACTAACAAAGAAAAAAAGAGAGAGGATGCAAATAAACAAAATCAGAAATGAGAAGGGGTGCATTACCACAAACCCTGAAGAAATAAAGGAAATTATAAGAGGATACTATGAACAGTTATATGCCAACAAACTAGACAGCTTAGACGAAATAGACAAATTCCTGGAAGCACACAAACCAGCTACGCTGACTCAAGAAGAATTAGAAGATCTCAACAAACCAACCACAAGTAAAAAGATTAAAACAGTCAGAAAAAAAATTTTCCCAGGGGAATTTTATCAAACATTCCAAAAGAATGAACACCAATCCTGCTCAAACTTTTCCAAAAAAATGAGGGAAAAGGAACTCTTCCTAATTCATTTTATGAAACTAATATCATTTTAATACCCAAACAGGGTAAAGATACTATAAGAAAGGAAAACTACAGGCTAATCTCCCTAATGAACATAGATGCAAAAATTCTCAACAAAATATTAGCAAATTGAATCCAACAACACATTAAAAGAATTATACACCATGACCAAGTGGGCTTTATACCAGAAATGCAAGGATGGTTCAACACAAGAAAATCAATCAATGTCATACAGCACATTAAGAAATCGAAAGTGAAAAATCACATGATTATCTCAATTGATGCTGAAAAAGCATTCAACAAAATTCAGCATCCTTTTCTGATTAAAGCTCTCCAAAAGATAGGAATCGAAGTTAAATACCTCAATATGATAAAGGGAATATATGAAAAACCAATAGCCAGCATCATACTCAATGGAAAGAGACTGAAAGTTTTTCCTCTAAGGATGCCACCGTCACCACTATTATTCAACATTGTGCTAGAAGTTCTAGGTAGAGCAATCAGGCAGGACAAAGAAATAAAAGGCATCCAAATTGGAAAGGAAGAAGTAAAACTCTCATATTTGCAGATAATATGATACTACACTTGGAAGATCCTGAGGAATCTACAGCAAAGTTACTTGAGCTAACAAACAAATTCAGCAAGGTGACAGGATATAAAATTAATGTGCAAAAATCAGTAACATTTCTATACACAAGCAATGACCTGGCTGAGGAGTCAGTTAAGGAAAAAATTCCATTCAAAATAGCAACTAAAAGATTCACATACTTAGGAATGAAGTTAACTAGGGGCGTAAAGGACTTGTACACAGGAAACTACATAACATTGCTAAAAGAAATCAAAGAAGATCTAAATAAGTCGAAAGATATTACCTGCTCATGGATAGGAAGGCTAAATATAGTTAAGATGTCAATTCTCCCCAAACTGATCTACAGATTCAACACAGTACCAATCAAAATGCAAAAAGAAAACTACTTTGAAGATTTGGAGAAGCTAATTACAAAGTTCATCTGGAAGGGAAAGAGACCCCAAATACCTAAAACCATCATAAAAAAAGAAGAACGAAGTGGGAGGATTAACACTCCTTAACATTAAAAACAAATTATAAGGACACAGTGGTCAAAACAGCATGGTACTGGCACAAAGACAGAAACACTGACCAATGGAATTAAATCAAGAGTGCAGAAATAGACCACCAAATCTATGGTCAACTGATTTTTGACGAGGTCCCCAAATCCTCTGAACTGGGACAAAATAGTCTTTTCAATAATTGGGCATGAAGAACTGGATATCAATAGCCAAGAGAATGAGAGAAGACCCCTATCTTACACTCTACAGAAAAATTAACTTAAAATGGATCAAACACCTAAATGTAAGAACTAGCACCATAAAGCTTCTAGAAGAAAACTTAGGGAAACATCTTCAAGACCTAGTAATAAGAGGTAACTTCCTAAATTTTACACTCAAGGCAGAAGCAACAAGAGAAAAAATAGATGTTTTATTTTGCTAGCTGCTGGAATGCAACACACCAGAGACGGATTGGCTCTTAACAAAAGGGGATTTATTTCATTAGTTCTTCAGAGGAAAGGCAGCTAACTTTCCACTGAGGTTCTCTCTTACGCGGGAAGGTACAGGGTGATCTCTGCTGGCCTTCTCTCCAGGCCTCTGGGTTCCAACAACTTCCCCCGGGGTGATTTCCTTCTGCATCTCCAAAGGCCTGGGCTGAGCTGTGAGTGCCCAGGTGAGGTATGCTGAGCTGCTTGGGCTGCACTACGTTGAGCTCTCTCATTTAAGCACCAGCCAATTAAATCAAACATCATTCATTGCAGCAGGCATGCCTCCTAGCCAACCGCAGATGTAATGAGCAACAGATGAAGTTCATGTACCATTGGCTCATGTCCACAGCAACAGAACTAGGTACTTTCACCTGGTCAAGTTAGCAACTGAATCTAACTACCACAATAGGTAAATGGGAACTCCTCAAAATCAAATGCTTCTGCACTTCAAAAGACTTTGTGAAAAAGGTGAAGAGGCAGCCAACTCAATGGGAGAAAATATTTGGAAATCACATACTGGACAAAGATTTGATTTCCTGTATATACAAAGAAAGCATACAACTCAACAACAAAAGAACGAACAACCCAATCAGAAAATGGGCTAAAGATATGAATAGGCATTTTTCTGAAGAGCAAATACAGTTGGCTCAAAAGCACATGAAGAGATGCTCATTTTCATTGGTTATAAGGGAAATGCAGATCAAGACTACAATGAGATACCACCTCACACCTATAAGAATGGCTGCCATTAAATAAACAGGAAATTACAAATGTTGGAAAGGATGTGGAGAAACTGAGACACTTATGCACTGCTGGTGGGAATGTATAATGGTGCAGCCACTATGGAAGACTGTTTGGCGGTTCCTTAGGAAACTAAATATTGAGTTGCCCTATGACCCAGCTAAAGTACTTCTTGGTTCATACCCAGAAGAGCTGAAAGCAATGACACAAACAGGCATTTGCACACCGATGTTCATAGCAGCATTATTCACAATCGCCAAAAGATGGAAACAAACCAAATACCCATCAACAGATGAGTGGATCAACAAAATGTGGTATATACATATGATGGAATATCATGCAGCAGTAAGACAAAATGACATCCTGTAGCACATGACAAGATGGATGTTCCTTGAGGTCATAATGCTGGATGAAATTAGCCAGACACAAAAGGATAGATACTGTATGATTCCACTTTTAGGACTAGCATAAACATAGAATCAGAGACTTATAATACAGAATATAGGGGATTTAGAGATACATAGAAGCTAGAGATGGATGAACTGTTAGCTAATGAGGTTGAACTCCAATGTAAGGGAATAGATAGGCGTGAAGGTGGTTCTCTAGTGGGTCTACAGGTAATATTACCATATGGAAGATGAAAAGATTGAAAGGGGTTGTATAGACCTAAGTGTCCCACTGATTAACACTAGATATATGAATTAGTTCTCACAAGTATTACTTCAAAGATATGATTCTTTTACAAAAAGTATTTAAGTTCAGGGTACAGGGAGAAAACTGCTATTGCATGATATGAGCTATGTTCCAAAGGAAACCATCAGCACTACCACAGCAACAGCAGAGGTAAATAATGGGGGGAGAGACAAGAGTTAAGAGGAGGTTTAGAATTCCTATTTGTTGAGGGTGCGTTTATTGGTTTTCTTGCTCCTGGGAACAATGAAATTATCTGAAATTGAGGATGTTGATGGACTGTGGACTTTGGGCCCTCTACATGATGCCCAATGAATGCAGGTGGCTGAAGGAGGCACTGACAGAGAAGTAGATTGGCGAACGTTGGTGTATACATATTAACAAAGGTTGTGCTGCTACAAAAAGGAACAAAGTAGTAAGGCATACAATGATGTGAATGAATATGTGGGACATTTGGTGAGATAAAATAAGCCAAATACAAAAGAACAAGAATGGTATGGTCACCTTCAGAAAATGCTTATAATGAAACAGGTGCCCAGATGGCAAGCTTTTAGAGCAGACACATTAAGTCCGGAGTGGTGATTATTATTTCTGGATTTGGAGAGGCTATTTTACATATATAACCTGATATTTAGAGATAAGAACAAAGCCGAGTAGGTTGGGGTGAAAGGAATTCAGAACATAGAGGTAAGGGAGACAGTGTCTATATTTTAGAACCACACATACTCTTTGAGACCAATGGAAGAAAGGTTTATTTGGTTTGGAACTGAAATTTTCTGTAGTACATAATCTAATTCAACCTATCTGTATAGCTCATTTGAACAACTGAAACAGAGGGAGCACGGAGTAAAAAAGAGGTCCTTTAACCCTGTATAGATTATTGCAATGCCTGGATACATCCTAGAGTATATTAAGCAGATAATCAAAAAATATTTTCACATTTCGCTGAGGGATGAAAGTCTCCCTGGCAACATGGGAGATGACTCCCAGGATGAATCCAGACCTGGCACCATGGGATCAACAATTCCTTCCTGACCAAATAGGGGAAAAGAAGTGTAATCAATAAAGTATTAGTGACAGAGAGAGTTCAAATAGAGTCGAGATGCTACTCAGGAGGTTGCTCTTATGCAAGCTTCAGTTAGACCTTGCTACCTATTATAACCTGCCAGCCTCCAAGCAGGACCATTCCAGCCAATTGTAAAGAACACCTAGGGCAATATATAAGATTCCACAAGGGTTCCAGGCACTAGAGTAATTTTCCAGAAACTTACAAGCTCCAGATGGGTCCCTGGTCCAGATAAGTCCTGAAACCAGGCCCAGCCTCTCTGGAACATCAGATAGTTCCATCTCCCTACCCCATATTAGTAACAGACCTTCCAATATAAAAAATTTAGAATTTCCATAGCCCAAACACCCCTAAAGAGAGGAATGGAAAGACCAAAGGTGATGGTGGAGTTATACATAGAAGATAGGATTTAAGAAATGAATATGAATGCTGAATCATTAAATTGATGTCTCTTTGAGTCTCCAGTATTTTAGAGCAGCTAGAACTAAAAATCTAAAATTGTGGAATTGTAACCCATGTCAAACTCTGAAATGTGTTCTACAACTAATTGTGGTTCTGTGCTTTGAAATTTATAGCTTTTTTGTGTATATGTTGTTTTTCACGAAAAAAAGGGGAAAATGTCGATTGTGATGATAAAAAATAGAAGCTCTCTAGCCTCTTACATTGTGGAGTAGCTAGAAGGAAAAATATGAGTAATCTATGATAGCCCATGACAAACTCTGGATCTGTCCTGTAACTACCTGTTGAAGAGTGCTTTGAAAACTATTGTTTTTTTATTCCTTTGCTTTGTATATATGTTATACTATACAATAAAAAAAGTTAAAAAAAAAAAGCAAAAGGACGTATTTTGATGCTTAGGCTAAATTTTCCTTTTCTTAACTTTATCCCATGGTATCTTTTCATATCTCCAGCCAAAACTCCTTTTTACCTTTTGGTTTAGACCCTTGAGCTATTTGTGGATTTTTATCATGCTCCTTGGGTTTGACTTTGTGGTTTGGCTACACTATAAAGTTCATATTTTGCTTTAAAAAACCATCTTTGTACATGATCTTCTCTGGACTCCCTCCAGTTTGCTTATTTCTTTTCAGTCCTGAAGTCCAATATTCCAGGTTAGGGCATCCTATCTTGCCCCTGTTTGTTATATAATCCCATTGCTTATGTAGTATCAAATCACATTAAACTTCCTGATTGACTGCCATATAATATTTCAGACATATCTGATTGGCTCCCAAATCTTAGTCAGCATCACTGGATTTTGTTTCATCCTGCCCATGTCTCAAACTCATTGTGATCCCTCTGATAGTGTTTCTACATTTTTAGCAGTATCTACGGTAAACAGTTCATAGCATCTTACTCTTCTACAGAATTCAAGGGTTCTGCATCCAAGCTCCTAAAACATGAACAGCGGGACTTCATTTTAATCTGTGTGATTGTGGAATATATGAGACGTGGAGAATTTTTTCAGGACTGAAGAATGCTAATTGTATTAAATAGCCAGATTGCCTTATGCCTAAACTACTTCTTAATTGTAAGCAAGGGATTTCTTGCAGCTGAACTTACAATGTTTCTTTACATTCGTATTCTAGAATCTCTCTAGAATTATAACTGCTGAGGTATTTAAATTATAACTGACAGATGTCAGTTGATAAACCTGGTGTCCCAGAATAATTCCATATGGGTAGGATAATCAAATACTCGCTTTCTTAAAACACTGACTCATGTTGAAATACAGAGATCACTTACCTAAGATGGAAATGTTTGTCATGGTTATTCTCTAGAAGGTGAAATCATGACTTGCAGGGTATAAGGGTATCTGAGAGCTTGTGCCCTAATAGGTACTATGATGTGAAAAAAATTAACAAGTTTTGCTCTCCATTTTCGGGAAAAAATTTAATGTTATAATACCAAAAGAGATAATCAGGAAAAAAATCTGTATGTTGGCACTAGAGTAAAAAACAGCACTGAATGTGTCTATACAACTTGCTAACCCGAATTTAGTGTTGTACACAAGATCACCTATTCAAACAGCTTAGTCCTTCCTGGCCCTTTTATTATAATAATATAACCACCACCAACACTCCTTGGAATTTACTTAAGTGCCAGGCACTATGCTGAAACCGTGCATGCATGTGGCAAATCAATACTCTCTCACACACACAAATAGCTAGCATTAATCAACCCTCCAATTTTATAGATGAAGAAAACCAAGACCTAGGGGAATCCCACTGGTCAGACCCCAGTTAAATGGCAGAGCTAGTATTCAAATCCATGTTCTAACTGGCAGGAAGAGGATTGCAGATTAAGAAGCCATTCAATCTGGAGACATATTGGGACCCTTTCTGAGTGGATTTCAATTTGGTGATTTCTTATTTAGTTGTGTGAACTGCAATGCATCATTTCACAGCTCTCATTCTCAATTCTCCATCTGCAAAAATCTTGTCCATTTCAGATGCTATAAAGAAGGTTAAAGGACCTAATATATGCACCACGCTTAGCACAAGGCATTCCACGGAGAATTTTACTAAACCAGACATAATGAATGTTCATCGCTGATGTGAGTTCACCTAGCCCAATCCCCAAAAAGCAATTCAAACCTTTCTAATTGGCTAATGAATTCTTTGTCTAGACTTATTTGAAAAAGGCCCATGGTCAACCCAGTGAATGGTCACAGCTGGGATCTTTGCCATGATCTCCACGTGCAAGTATGGGGGTAACACCAATGAAATAATATGAACATGCCCTTTCAAACCAAGGTACTATTTTGAGTTAAATGAATGACCATTTGAATTTCTATATTCAGAGGAGAGTATAGGAAAATGTTTCCTTTAATTACATTTCTATAACAATTGGCAAGTTTCTTGGCTCAATATTTTGGATTGATTTCACATTGTCCAGAACTAGAACCATGAACTCTCCCTTTGAAAAAGGCACAAAGTTGAGGTTTTCATATCTGTCTAGTTGATATCAAAATCTGGGAAAATTTCTTCTGATGTTATATTTGAAAACTCAAAGGATTATTGTTTTTCATCTTTCCCAGATTTCCCACTGCTTGCACCTAATTCCTCCATCCTGTACTAATCCTGACCTTTGGGTAAAAATAACGAAAATCAGTGAAGAGAAAAAAGAATCCTGACTCTGTATCATCATCTTCCTTGAATGCATAAAAAGACAAGAACATTAGTTCTTTGGGTTTATATAAAAACTGTTTCTATTGTACCATCTGGTACAACCTCTTTGAGAGTAAACCAGTGACAGCTGTTGCTTTGTAACAAACTTAGAAGCTTAAAACAACAAATATTTATTATCTCAGTTTCTGTGGATCAGGAATCTGGATGCTGCTTAGCTGAGTGCCTCTGCCTTAAAGTCTCTCCCAAAGCTGCACTCAAGGTGTGACTAGGACCACAGTCATCTCAAGGCTGGCTTGGAGAAGGTTCCACTTCCAGTTCACTCATCGGGTAGTTGGTAGGATTCAGTTCCGCAAGCATTATTAGGCTGTCAGCTTCATTCTTCACTGGCTGTTGGCCAGAGACCTCCCTCGATTTCTTGCTATGTGGACCCCTCCATAGGGAAGCTTAAACATGGCAACTAGCTAACATCATAGCAAGCAAGTGAGGGAGCCAGAAGAAATAATCAAGACAGAAACCAGAATCTTTTTTGTAAGCTAATCTTGACAGTAACATCCATCATTTTTGCCATATTCTGTTTATTAGAAGAAGATCACTAGGTTCAGCCCACACTCAAGGGGAGAGGATTACACAATGGATGAATGCTAAGAGGTGGGGGGAATTGGGCGCCATCTTAGTAGCTGCGTACCACCGTGGTTTATAGTTGTTGGCAGTCTTATAGGGTCTATCAGTATTTGTTCTTCCAGGCAGTACCACAAACACTACTGGTGTGAGACAGTTACACTAGATGCGGAGTATTGGTTTCATACATATTGGTAAACTTGATTTGTTTTGTGCACAAATGTTTGCCTTATAGTTTTTTGCTATGGCAATGAAAAATTTCATCACATTAAATCAAATATCACTACATTTCTGAAGGGTTGGAAATTATTAGAAGAGGAGAATTGAAAGTTATAAACTCAAACAAATAAATACAGGGCCCTTTTAAATCAGAGTCCTAATATCTGATGATAATGTGAGGACAGGGCTCTGAGTCATCAGAGGTAGAGATGTTACAATTTAGAAATGTTGACATCAGTTGATGAAGAGGAAAATGTTATCTTTTTTAAAATGTGGGTATGTGTATGCTCATGTGTGCTTTGGGAGGGGGCTAATGCTATCTCTTGTCTCCTCAAAAGTAATCTCGGACTGGTTTCATTTTTTTTTTAAATAAGTTTTATAATGCTGAGCATATACAGGCATACCTTGGAGATATTGTGGGTTTGGTTGGAACCACTGCAATAAAGCAATATCACAATTTTTTTTAAAAAGTAATCTTGGCAATATTTTTGTTCTTTTTTAGAAAATGAAAATATTCTGTTTATAACTTGTTTTGCTCCTGAAATTATCAAGTTTGCTATACTAAATTTAAAGATTATTTAGGCAATAACAAATGCAATATTTGCATTTTTAAAATGTCTTAGTTTTAATTTGAAGTGAATGCATATGCTATAATCCCTAAAATGACCTAGAATCTCTTTGTTTGAAAGTATAAAATTTTTAGCATATGAAGGTCTTCAACTTTGTAGCAAACAAGAATTGGTGTTTATGTTCTCTGGAGTTAGTACTCTATCCAATAACAAGCAGTTGCAGAAAGCACTCATTTTCAGTGTTCTCTGGAAGTGCAATGTCAATTGCATATCACTTTTATCACTTGTGATGCTGTCTAATCTTTCTCATTTGTGCTACTATTAGAAACATTTTTAAACGTTTCTTAGTGCTTTATGTTTATCTTCTCGACTTTTAAAGGAGGAGTTTTTCATACACATGTTTTTCTATCCTTTCACTTACGTGTTTATCGCTTGAGCGATTAGGAGTATAGCATTTCCAAATGTCAACCATTTTGTTTTCATGGTACCCAAGCTAGTGGGGCAGGCAAAAAGTAAGGTAGCATAAAAGTCTTACATGAAATTGCAATATGAATGTGTTCAGCAGGGTTCCAGGGAACACCCCCAAAATAAACAATTGTTGTTGTTTATCTCTAGCATTTGAAATAACCCAACATCAAGTCCTAAACCTAAACTTCACTTTGGTTTTTGGATTTGAAACTCGATCTCAAGAGATGTTTAGTAACATAAACTAACTGATAACTATATTCAAAATGTGGCTATAAACATCTTTGAACACACATTACATATCAATGGCATTCCTTCTTTGTTAGTTTTACTTTGTTCTGTTGTTGTGGGTGAAAATGCATTTAGAGTCTCAAAACAAGTTAATTTTCTCTGAACCTGATACATGGATCAGGATCATAATCTATTAGTTACTTAAACTAGTTTGAGAAATTTCCCCATAGCATATGCTTTAGAAATAATTTTGAAATATGTAATAATGTAATTTAAATAATGTTTCATTAATTATTCTAGAATCTTTTTATAATTAAAACATGTTTAAATATTTCCAATTTTTAAAAGTAATTAATGTAGGGTTTTTCCCTGAAATTTTCATTTATTTCCTGAATCTTCATTTCTCTGTATTGAATAGAATCCCCATCACCTTTTTTTTTTTTTTTGGTGACAAAATGGCATGGGGTATAGAGGGAAAAGGAAAAAATGGTACAGTGCTTCAAGTATTCATAATTTTTTCCTCATAAACTTCACTGAGGAATAATTCGTATACAATGAACTGTATTATGAGTTTCGAAAGTTGCACAAACCTATGAATCCAGATAACACCACAATCAAGATACAGCACATTCCCATCACCACTTTCAAATGTTTTTCTTAATCTTTGATGATCATTAACAACTAGAGTTTTACACTGTGCAATGGTTGGATTATACCTTCAGTCGATATAGAAATGGAGGGATAGAGAAATAGAGGGATGGCGGGACAAAAGGAAGGAAAGAAGAAAGAAAGGGAGGAAGGGAAAGGGAGGGGGGATAGAGAGCAGAGCTTTTTGCTTCTTACGGATAGCACACCATAACTTGGCTCCTGTTCTTTTAAACAATTCAACGAAACCCAGAGCCAAGGACTTATGCAGCAAAAGGTAATTTCAGAAAGTTTTAAGTAAGGCAGGAAAATGGCTAATGAATGCTTCATCAGTGCTTCGTTTCAAAGAAAGAAGAGCAAGCAATTGATTGGACACCCTGCCTAGGTCCTAAGCATGGTGTCATAGTTGTCTTATGCATGGCTCCAGTCCCCCTTCAGGAAGGAGCCCACTTTTCTTCTTGGGAAACTTCTGCCTTTCTGTGCATTTGCTTAGTGAAAGGTGTTTGGAGCTTTGATTTAAAATTCATCAGCACTTAAGAGGATGGAAAAAGAAACCACAGACTGGGAGAAAATACTTTAAAAACATATGTTTGATAAGGGACTTGTATCCTAAATATATAAAGACCTCTTAAAATGCAACAATAAGAAAACAACCCAATTACAAAATGGACAAAAGAGCTGAATAGACACCTCACCAAATAAGACATACAGATGGCAAATCAGCATATGAAAAGATGCTCAACATGTGTCATTAGGGAATTGCAAATTAAAACGATGAGCTGTCACTATACACCTAATAAAATGACTAAAATCCTAAACACTGACAAGACCAAATGTTACCGAGGATATTGAGAGACAAGAACTCTCCTTCGCTGCTGGTGGGAATGCAAACTAGTTCAGCCACGTTGGAAGGCAATCTTGCAGTTTCTTATAAAATTAAACAGAGGCTTACCATAGGATCCAGCAATCACACTCTTAGGTATTTACCCAAATAAATTGTAAACTGTGTCCACAAAAAAAACTACACACAAATATCTATAGCAGCTTTATTCATAATATTCAAAAATGGAACATAACCCAGATGTCTTTCAAACATTGAGCGTATAAACAAACTGTGATACAGCCATACAGTGGAGTATTATTCAGCAAACAAATAAATGTGCTAACAGGCCATGCAAAGACATGGAAGAGCCTTAAATGTATATTGCGAAGTGAAAGAAGCTAGTGTGAAAGGCTATGATTCCAACTATATGACATTTTAGAAAAGGCAAAACTACAGTTAACGGTCAAAATATGAGTAATCGTTAGTGATTCAGTGGGAGAGGGGAGGGGATGAATAGGTAGGGCACAGGGCACTTGGGGGTCAGTGAAACTATTTATATGATGCTATGATGATGGATACATGACATTATACATTTTTCAAAACCCATGGAACTAACGGTACAACACACAGAGTGAGCCTTAATGTAGACTACAGACTTTAGTTAATAATAATGTATCAATATTGGTTCATCAATTGTAAGGAATGCCCCACACTAATGCAAGATGTTAATAATATGGGAAACTGTGCAGGGAGTGGAGGGAGAGGGGTGCATGGGAATTCTGTATTTTGTATGCAACTTTTCTGTAAATCTAAAATTGCTCTAAAAAATAAAATCTATTTTTAAAAAAAAAGCTCAGCATGAGCAAGCCGAAGTATATCACAGGCTCAAGCCAGAAAGAGACATGCAAATCCCCAGGCCTGTGAGCCTCTAGTTTGCCTTTTTTGGTATTTAATCCCCTCTGCATTAAATGGGCGGAGCACACACCTGAGAAGGCCATGAGTCCAAGTGCCAGGAGAGACTCACAACACAGCCAAAGAGAAATGCCTTTAAAATGACAAACGGGAGCAGATAAAACTGCTCAGCACGCATCTAGAAGCAAAGCTTGGTACGGTTTTCTCTAGGGAAACCGTGAGTGATTCAGTTGAAAAAGTACTGCTAAAGTTCATAGCTGTATGCCCTTCACTTGCCTCCTGTAGGAGTTACTGGGAATTCCTTGGGTATTTTTCACAGCCCATTGCTCTGGGGTGTGACACAGATTAGAAACATACCAAAGAACCCCCACCCCCACTTAAAGATATGGAATGAAAATAGGACACTGTAAGGATTTTAATAGGCAGGTTGTGGCTCAGGGAGCTAAATTTAAGGGCTTGCACCCTCTTAAACAGAAATGTATTGCAAAGCAGTGTTGTAGAGGTGGCAAATGCAAGCCACTGGAAGTTGCTGAACGTTTATGGGGCAGCGGGAAAACCCCAGGAATAAGAACCACAGGTCTAACCTTTAGTACAGGCTTGGCCAGTAAGTAGCCTAGTCACCTAACCGTGTACAAAGTAAACCCCTCCTCACATTTCAGATACTGGCTTAAACATCACTCTTCTGAGCAGCAATCCCTGATCCTCTTCCTACGACAGCTAAATTAGGTCTCACATTATATATACTCTGTGACTTGCAAACTTTCCCAACAGCATATCACTTACCGAAATGGTAATTATATAGGCTCAATAGCCAACGCCCCCAAGATTGTATGTTTCATGAAGTGTGAGTCATCACTGACTGATTTCCTGTTGCATTCCTAGTGCTGAAACAGCTCATATCACATAAGAATAAGGGCTAAATCAATAACCATAAATCAACGTTTGCCTTAGCCTCCTACTCTGTAACTTGGCTCTATAGGTCCCTGCCAGCTCTCATTCCCTGTATCTCAGGAAGCTTAGCATTATCCTTGGGCATCTGTGGAAGGTAGCTCTGTTAGTTTGACTTGCTGTGGAAGACAAGACTAAAGTGAGCAATAAAGATATAGGTGCCTGCTTAGTAAGACTGCTGATGTTTCACTAAATGTACGGCCTTTGAGCCAGACATCTCTAAGTTTAAGTCCCAGGCAGTGTGCAAAGCGGGGAGAGGGGGGCGGAGAGCACAAGCACGCAAGCAAAAGACACACAACCAACTTTGGGTAAAGTTATTTAACTCTTCAGAGGTTCAGTTTCCTTCTCTGATACATGAGATTAATAACTGTAAGATGTAAAGTAAATAGTACCTTTTCTGGCAGAGAAAAAACACATAACTGTAATCTATTATTAAAACTTATTAGCCTGGTGTATAGGAATAAAGCACATAGGATGGCTTGCCAAGTCTAGTCTACCTGTACATGTCATAAAATCTAATGCCTAATAGCAATAGTAGTAATAGTATTAATAGTTAATCCTTAATATGCACTAGGCAATATGACAAGTACTTTACAAGGATTATTTTATTTAATCCTTACAACTAGATCATGTATTTCTTATTGTCTTCATCGTCCAAATATGGACACTGAGTAACTGGGAACCTATTAACTTGCCTAAGTAAGCTAGTAAATAGTGGAGCCTGGATTTGTCCAAGTTAGCTGGTAAATGATGTAGTCAGCAAACTAATCCCAATACACTATACTAACTTAATTTTTGAACATATTTTCAATGAAAAATGTATGACAAATATAAAAGTCAATGTCAGTCTCTCCAGTCACACTATTTTGGAGCACAGGGCAAGGGCTAGGTGTGCTGTGGTGTGGGGGTCAGAGAGGGAGGAAGCCGAGTTTAATCTTTCCCTGACATCTATTCTGCCAAAAAACTGTGCATGCAGTGTTTCTATACAACATTGCTGTGAGGTATATTCTTATTCCATTTTATAAATAACTGATCCATATGCAAGTCTGATTGACATCAAAACCTTTCTGCTCCCTACTATAATTTTTGAATGTCGAATTTGGATAACAAACCTAAAATATCATGAGCAGCATAAAACGAACATTAATGTCTTGTGCCTGCCCTTCTTACTTTCTGAGTGCAGATGGGAATTAGCCAATCTCAGCTCTGGATTTCCTGTGCATGTTTTTACTTATTAAAAGAGTTTTAACCTTCCTACCTCCAGAATCACTCTTTAAGATTTTATTTTCTGGTCTCAATGTCCAATGCTTTAAATATTCCTTTGGGCATTGTTCATGTACTGCATATTCCTCTTAAGTTGCAAAGTCCCAAACTGAGCACAGTACTCTCTAAGGGACATAGCTGAGCTGTGTTTAGTTTGATTTGTGAGTACTGAATACAAAGTTGTATAGAAGGCTTTTATTTACCCTTTATGGTTTGCCTGATGACCTTAGGGTGGAAGGAAGTACATCAAATTCTTGTATCTGTGAAACGAGGGGGGCCAATCCTGATAAATCAGGTTCCAAGATTGAGAGAAGTTGTTCTTCTTAAATTCCCCCTTTATTATTCAAAGTACTTCCTTTTGCCCAAATGAGTTCTCATCAATGGAAAGTCAGTTGGACTCCAGCCAGATGATACTTGAGGCATTTCCAAATGGAGCAAATGGTGTCTTTCTCAGTGTCAATTGATCAGATAAAGCAGAGGACCAACAAAGGACCTATTTAGCTCAAACATATGACACAACCTGGATCATTAAGATAATGAAAAAAATAAATGTTTAAGCTGACTGAGAGCCTAATTTGATGAAATAATCAACTTTGATTTGATTGCATAAAACTTTTATTCCAAAGTCTTGAATTAAAAAAAAGAAAACAACCACATTATCTCTTATTAATGAGGCAGATTATTAAGCATTCAGAAATTACTTGAATCTATGCCTCTCTTTTACCTGTCAGCACCTCTAGCAGTGAGACTCAAGGAACTAGAGAAGCACAGCATCTAGTCTATTTACTTTAGAAGTAGAGAAAGGTATTGGAGAACTATTCAGGGCTTCCCTTTGAGAAGACTGAGTCCATGGTTATGCTGGTTTGAAAAGACGTATGCCACCTAGAAAAGCCATGTTTTAATCAAAATCCCATTTCATATAGATGGAATAATCCCTATTCAATACTGTATGTTTGAAACTGTAATCGGATCATCTCCCTGGATGATGTGATTTAGTCAAGAGTGGTTGTTAAACTGGATTAGGTGACAACATGTCTTCACCCATATGGGTGGGTCTTGATTGGTTTATCGGAGTCCTATAAAAGTGGAAACGTTTTGGAGAAAGGGAGATTCAGAGAGAGCAGCACCATGAAGCAGAGAGTCTACCAGCCAGCAACTTTTGGAGATGAAGAAGGAAAATGCCTCCCAGGGAGCTTCATGAAACCGGAAGTCAGGAGAGAAAGCTAGCAGATGATGCCATGTTCGCCATATGCCCTTCCAGCCAAGAGAGAAGCCCTGACAGTGTTCGCCATGTGCCTTCTCACTTGAGAGAGAAACCCTGAACTTCATCGGCCTTCTTGAACCAAGGTATCTTTCCCTGGATGGATGCCTTAGATTGGACATTTATATAGCCTTGTTTTAATTGGGACATTTTCTCGGCCTTAGAACTGTAAACTAGCAACCCATTAAATTCCTCTTTTTAAAATCCATTCCGTTTCTGGTATATTGCATTCCTGGGCAGCTAGCAAACTAGAACAATGGTCAACCAGTTTCTTTCTCTTTTAGGAACTCAAATTATTAGTCTGATGTAGAACATCATTAACTTTCTTACAGGAAGGCATGGAATACAATGGGACCTTCATTTGATAAGGATGAAAGCCATAGTGAACTGCTGGTGAGAAAGACCTTTTCTGTTCAATTTGCTGGCCAGTTTTTAGGTTCTACTGTTGAAGAAAACGAAACTGCTCCCAATATGTAATCCCTTCTATGTGGCAACTACAGTATACTTTTGAAATATTGATTTTCATACTTGACCTTCCTAGAGAAAGAAAAATTTTGGCACCAATATCTTGACCAACCTGACTTAAAATCGACAACTTTCGGTAGATAGGTTTGAGATTTCAAATACTTATTTAAGCATCTGGTGAGATATTTCACCACAAAATGGGTGATCGTGGCTTTATACACCTAGTCAGACAGTCAGCAAATATATATGGAATAACCGCTACGCACCAAGAATTCTCCTAAGTGCTGCAATATAGCAGTAAACAGGAAAGAGAGTGTTCCCGCCTTCAAAGAGCTTACCAAATTATGAGGAAAGGCACATGGCAAACACTTAAGCAAGCAAATATATCATTTCTAGAACTGATACGTGCTATAAAGTATGTAAAATAGAATGAAAGTCGGTTGCTTTAGCTATAACGATAGAAAAAGGCCTCTCTGAGGCAGTCAATGTGATTTCTGATTGAAATCAGACTAAGACATTAATTCAAAAGGCAAATGGTGGTAACCCTAAATGCCCTGAACAACCAAAGAAAACTTAAAGGATGAGCCTTCATAACCCTGGCAGTTTCACAAAGCTTCACTTTGCTGTCCTTTTGAGAAAAACAAAGTCTGGCTTCTCTTAAAGAGACCTGTTGCAGATTCGAAATAGTCACTTGCCAGTGGCTCATACGTTTAGCAAGGCAGGTGTTCCAATTCAACCCACAAATCTCTAATCACTCTGGAAAAAAAAATAGTCTTCTGTAATTTTTTTGTTCAAGTCACCTTTGCAAAAATACTTCACTTACACTCGAAATATTGTTTCAGAACTAAATATACTTTTGGCACATATGCCCTTGGCTAACTTCCTGCATTACATTTGCCTTTAAGGTCACGTTCACTTTCTAGTTCTCATGCACTCAAACACTGCTGTTAGTTGAGTTCACAGCCCTGCAGGGGCAGTGTTTAAATAACCTCCCATGTTTTCATTAATTCCTTAAAAACCCTATGCAAACATTTCTGTTCATATTAGGTTTGGCAAACCTTTGACCTTGTGCCTTCTTTCTTTCACAAAAACCTAAATTTGGTGCTCAAACTTGATTGACCTGATAATATATCGTCTTTTAAATAAATACAAGACTTGACAAGATCCAGAAACCATTACTGAAATACAAGTCAGCATCTTCTCCAGCTTTCCGAGGCCAGGTCAACAGAGCTACAACTGCCTCGAAAACCCAAGGGGGAAATAAAACACACTAGTTTGGGGAGGGAAAGTAAGCAATCAATGGGAGTATCTATTTTTGTGGGAATAGATGACAGAGATCTCTATATGAATGTTACCTTAATTTTCCATCTGCCCATACCTTTCCTCGTATTTTCTAGAGCTATTTCATCTTGGGCTATGAAAACGATCCCCAAAGTCATGATTTCTTGGCACGAATATCCAAGAACTTAGTAAAGGTACTAAGTAAGCATGACTCCAAAATTCAAGGGACTATTCTTGACACAAAGTAACCAGGTTATTTTGGTCAAATCTCCAAACACCTGCAGCCCTTCTGCTTGCTAGTCTGATGGGGTGGACAGCAATAAAAGTACACTAACGGGTCTAGCGTCTGTGTTCACTCACTCATCCACACTGAGCGCTATAGTAGTAGTTTAAAGAATCAGTTCACTCTAGCTTTAAAAGAAAACAAGTGCATGTCTTAAAAAGTGAGGCTTAAACATAGAACTTTCATTACTTGTTAGGCTTTGAAGGGTAATTTGTAGAACACAATTTCTAAGCCTTTTGCCTTATTATTTCCACAGAGACACCAAATGGGGAATTAAATGGGGGAGGGGGGGGCGGGGCTGGACAGTTATTTAACTAATTCACGTAGAAAAATAGCAGCTTTTTAATGAAAATCTGGGGAACTGCAGCACTGTAGAAATGCCATATTAGAATGCTTTTAAAAAGCGGGACTAAACCAAGCAACATTAATTAATAAGATTCTGGCTCCTGGGCCACATAAAGTTTATGCATATCAGTGGATTTGTCCTAAGGCTAGGCTTCTGAGCCCAAATAGTCTAGGAGACTCAAAGATAAATTCATAATTGTTTCCCCTCCCTGGGAAGATAACCCTGTCTCAAGAGAGACAGAAGGGAGGAGGAAATAAACTGAGAGACTTTTCTCCATCAATCCCTACTGCTTTCTGCTCTACCCAACAGGGCTTTTAGAAACAAAGGAAGGGAGGGTAATAAGAAGGGGGAAGGTTCAGAAATTGAAGGCTGACAGGGTGCAAAGGAATTTTCACCCTCTCAGGAGGGGGAAGCTGCAATAAGAGATGACAAATGAGAAAGCTCTATAGGTTTTCATCTTACAAGTATTGCTTACTGGTGAATACTATAATGCCAGACAGTTTGCATTGTTTTCCTTCATCAAAGACAATCATCTGGCATCTTTGAGGGTCATTAGATTAAGGGTGGAGAGAATGGATGCTGAAATTACAGCCAGATTTGAATTCCAGTTCTGCTGCTTATCAGCTCTGTGCCTCCTTTTCCTCTCTGGTAAAATAGGAGTAATGGCAGTCTTTCCTCCTAGGTTACATGGGAATTCAGTTCTTGTAAAATACTTAGAAGGGTGTCTGGCACAGTGAACACTGTATAAGCATTTGCTAAATTAATAAGGACAATTACATCAGTACTCTTTCTTCTAAGTCTGGGTAGGTTTATCAGCTGATAGAAAACAGGAAGTACTTCTGAGGGTTGATAATTTACACTTCTTTTTTTTTCTTTCCAAGTGTTTCTGTTTATAAAGAGCAACTGGTTATAATACTTCTGTTTATTTTTATAATTCCTGGGAAATTCTGTGATAGAAATTTTCACCATTTTTTTTCTTTTCTGACATGAAATTGGTCTTCAGAAACTTGACTAATTCCATGATGGCAATATGATATTTTTCTCTTGCATAGTATTTATACAGCAATGCAATATAGGGACTGAAGACTTTTTATCTCCTCTGGGAACCACCCTGCCTTTCTTTCATACAGGGACTTTCAAAGAGTTCACATGTGATTTTATAGAAACTTTTCTCATGAATGATATTGCTTTTGAAGCTGAATACATTAAGTCTGAAGAAAATATAAGTAACACCTGGCATGGAGAAGAGCAGGACAATTCTCAGAAATAAATCCCAATATTTACATATTTGTCCACAAAAGATCTGCACGGGTGATTTTAGGATATATAAGAAAATGAACTTAGCCTTCAATGTTAAGTCCTACATCCATTTTCAACAACATAAAAGATCCCATAAAGCTTTCCCTTTGTTAGTGGGTCGCCACAAGAATGTGAGTTGGGTGAACCGATGTGTTTTTAGCACTATCTTTAGCCTCTAGTCTGGTGGTCCTTGTTGGAGCCAGACTTCTCTTGTTGACTCAAAACTGTTTTGGCAGAATGTAAAATAGCTGTTTTATTATTCTTCATATTTTGGAAAAGATAGCTTCAAGTTAATACCACTCTCTTAGTTTATTGGATTTCTTTGTTTCTTGCACTACTTTGCTTCTATCTAGTTGCTGAGTTTCCTTGCATCTTCAATTTGAATATGCAATAAACGATTTACATATGATGAATTTTATTACCTCAGACATATTTTAATGTCAGGGTTTTTTTGTTTTTTTCCAAAGAGAATACTCTGAACGAAATCATACTAGATTTTGGCAAAAGAACAGAACAAAATAATTGTTTCACTTCAATAATTTCTTACAGATTTAATTCTAGGCTGCTAGGTTATTTAAAGGAAAAAATCAGAATGGATTTCTCTTCTAAATAATAATTCTTAGTGTGCCAAAATTGCTTTTCTGAATATTCATACACACACATACACAGCATAGATGTTATAAATATCCCCATCTAACGTTCTTCCATATATAATGTTTACATTATGGTTTTTAAGCGCAAGTAACTATTCTTTAATGAACTGTGTCAGGGGTCTTGAATGCAAACACTTTAAAAGTTTACCCTTTGCTTTCAACAAGAAAAATAAATATCAAGTGATTATTTCCAAAGGTCACAGGACATCTAAGTAAGTTTCAAATAAAACTGCTCATTTAACTACCATTTCCCCATCAAGCAGGTCATGCTTTAGCTTATTACATTATGGAAAATATGAAGTCTGATCAGAATGCTGAGATAAACACTATCAAAGAAAGAAAACTAAGGCATATTCATTCGTCAAACGCCCTTCCTCCTAAGGCCTACTTCCATACAGGCAGACATAAATCACGCTTAAAGGTGTACTTTTCTCCAAACAATATATTCCTATCTCGTGCCTGTGGCTCCCTTGGAATGTTCTCCCAAGTACACAACAAACAGCATTCCATGGTTCACAAAACTTCATGCTCTTACAGATCAACAAAAACCTATTCCAAATTGAGTTTTCTCTATAATTTAGTCTTCTTGGAATTCATTTGAACCTCCAAACTGTATTTTTGGGGTACAAGTGGATTGGTTTGGACCTTAAACTTTTACTGGACATGTTCCATAGCTCCCATTTTCTGGTGCCCTACTAACACTCATCAGGGCACCTATAGTGACAGGTGCCTTCTAGGGAAATAAATAAAACCATATTTTCTATCTTTCACTAGATTAAAAAAGTAAAAGCAAATAATTTCCCTCTACAACAATTTCTTTTATTTTTAGAAAATAGAAATTGTATCTATTATGCTGACCTCATATCTGGTACAATGAGAAAAGATGTATTCTTCATAAAAAAAAGTTACTCTGAAAGCAATCACAAGCCCACAGTTTGGAGAAAAAAAGCAGTAGACCCCAAGGACTTGACATGGAGTAAGGAGTCAGCTTAAAGAAGGTGCTTAGGAATTCCGGGATTGTTATGGAGGAGGCTGGTAAAGATAAAACGGAACTGAGGGGTAAGGATGCTCTTTATTCTAGAATTACAAGGGTCTGGTCAGCAGGGAGAACAGGGCCACCACTGGCAAAAGGAGAACTAGACCCCCTCCAGCTACAAAGTAAATACTTTAAACCATTTTTAAACATTTTTTAATTATGAAATATAACCTATATGCAGAAAAGTGATAGATTTCAAAATACATTTTAACAAGTAGTTATTGAACAAACTTCAAAGTATGGTATGGGTTACAATGATACAATTTCAAGTATTTCCTTCTAGCTGCTCTAATACACTGGAGACTAAAAAGAAATATCAATATAATGACTCAGCAGTCATACTCATTTGTTAAATTCTATCTTCTCTGTTACAACTCCTCCCTCCCATTTGAGCCTTCTCTCAATCTTTGGGAATATTTGGGCAACGACCATTTTAACTTCATGTTGAGAAGGGGTGTCGACATTATGGGGTACAGGGTACAACTGGTTGATGTTCTGGGAGAAACTTGTACCTCTGGGTTTCAGGGCTTATCTGGCATAGGAACAATCTGGAGGTTTTAGATTTCTGAAAATAAACTGAGTAAAACTTTTATAGAATCTCAGATAGAACCCTGGGTTTTCTTTAGGGTCTGCAGGAACTGCTGATTGGGCCTTAGCATTAGATGGCAATTTGCAATATCTAGACGAAGCTTGCATAAGAATAATCTCCAGAATAGCCTCTGTGGTAGTTCGATTCAGTTGTCAACTTGGCCAGGTGAAAGCACCTAGTTCTGTTGCTGTGGACATGAGCCAATGGTAGGTGAATCTCATCTGTTGCTAATTACATCCGCAGTCGGCTAGGAGGCGTGTCTGCTGCAATGAGTGACGTTTAACTTAATTGGCTTGTGCTTAAATGAGAGAACGCAATGTAGCACAGTCTAAGCAGCTTGGCATTCCTCATCTCAGCACTTGTAGCTCAGCCCGGGCCCTTGGAGATGGAGAAAGAAATCACCCCCGGGAAAGTTGTTGGAACCCAGGGGCCTGGAGAGAATACCAGCAGAGACCATCTTGTGCCTTCCACGTAAGAAAGAACCTCAGTGGAAAGTTAGCTGCCTTTCCTCTGAAGAACCAACAAAATAAATCCCCTTTTATTAAAAGCCAATCCATCTCTGGTGTGTTGCATTCCGGCAGCTAGCAAACTAGAACAGCCTCTCTATTTGAAATCTTTAGTCACTGAAACCTTAATTTGTTACATTTATTTTGCCCCTTTTGGTCAAGAAGGCACTGTCAATCCCATGGTGCCAGGGCCAGGCTCATCTGTGCGAGGCATGTCCCATGTTGCCAGGGAGACTTAACCCCCTGGAAATCATGTTCCACATTGTGGGGAGACTAGTAAATTTATTTGCAGAGTTGGGCTTAGAGACATAGGGGCCATATCTGAGCAACAAAAGAGGTTCTCTGGAAATGTCTCTTAGGCATAATTATAAGTAGACATAGCTTCCCTGTTACAGAAATTAATTTCATAATAGCAAGCCTAAAGATAGAGGGCTTTACCTATTAATTTAATAGTCCCTAATGCTTGAGAGAGTATCAGGAATTTTCCAAGTGGAGAAGTTTAATGGTTTCATATTTTTTCTGCAGTATTCAAGGGACTTTGCAAATACTTTAAAAAGTCTGTCCAACATACACTGAAATGTATCAGGGTATGACCTTAAGCTATACAGAATTGTAAGGACTCATTCCCTATACTAGGCTCCATGTGTTTAGGTTTATTTAAAACATTTTTAAATTTTAAAAAATTCACTATTTCCCTTTTTGTTGTTGCTTAGAAAAAACTGATTGATACACAGTTCATACTTGTATACAAATGTGGTATACCCAAAACGAAAATAACCAGACTAGTTCAAGATAACAGAATTTTAGAACCAGAAATTATCTTAGACTTGGTGTAATCCATTTTCCTCAGTTATTGAGGAAACCGAGGCCACGCAATATGTAACTCGGCAAAAATTACACTTAGATGAGTTTAGAGTCTATGTCTTGGGTTCTGGATTATATGGTTTGGTCATATCGTAACTGGAGAGCCCAGAATCTTCTGATCATCTGAATTATCCTTTCCTCCAATATTCAAAATAAAGTAATTTGAGGGCGGGCCACAGTGGCCCAGCAGGCAGAGTTCTCACCTGCCATGCTGGAGACCCAGGTTCAATTCTTGGTGGCTGCCCAGGCAAAAAAAAAATAAAAATAAAAAAAGTAATTCAATGCTAGAGTCTCCACTTTATCCCTGCCCAAGTCCCAAACTAGTCTTTTTAAGGATTTCTGAGACTATTTGTATTGTACTGGTGACACCTGCTACTCCTTACCTGGACCCCTGATTGCTGCCCATCTTCAGTTACCTCTTCCAGTTTCTTGCTACCTATGTCCCCAAACTACTTTTCCCCAGGTTGGAGAGATATGGGCCCATCTTCTTCATTGTCAAGGTATAAACAACTAAAACAAGTGCCAAGGTGCATGACAAAATCTACCAAAGTTTGAAAAAATGGAGAGAAATTGCCACATCATCCCATAAATTCCTTACAATTAGCTGTCAGCACCATTCTGAAGTTCCTCAGCTATAGTACCATGGAGGAATCTCTTGACTCCCTTTCCTTAGGCCTCAATGTATTGCCTCTTTCCTCTTTCCTCATTTCTACTGTTAATTCATTTTTCTCAGGGTATAAAGCTGGTAGCTCCATCTTTCTCATGCTCTGATCTGAGACAAGTCCAGAGAGATGACCTTTGTGAGCCTGAAGGCTTAGGGTGAACTGAGGTTATGTCTTCGGGGAGCTGCATCAGAGTCCCTAGGTTAAGCCAGGTGAGTGCTGGAGGGTGAAGAACAATGGCAGTGGCAGCCCCAGGGTTGGAACCATGTATTTCTGCTTTCAAAGGACTTTCTCCTACTTTGGAGTCTCATGGCAAACCTGTGGGAAGGTTCCAATGTACAGAGGAGGAAACTGAGACCCAGATATGAGAAGGCAAAGCCATCAAAAGGAGTGATGATCAATGATCTCATGATAAATCTGGATGTTCATTCACATGCCTCCAGATATCCATTTGGAAACTACACATCAGCTCATGGGATCAGGCTTTCATCCACTTAATACCCCTCTTTGCCTGAGCTACTAAAGTTAACCTCAAATGCCTACCCAAAGGAAACATAGTGAACAATTTCAATCCTTAAATCACCTGCTATATCTGTAAAGGGTATCTGATCAAGCCAGTAATGGTGATTGAATGCCTCCATATCATCATTCCTACTGGATATCCACTTGGATGTCCTAAAGCCACCTGAAACTCAACAAATCTATGAAGGAAAAGATAGGATGCCAACACTCAATTGTCAAACCAGGAGCTATGCTCCATACTTGACTCTTAACCTTCACTAACAAAACTGGGACAAAGGTCTGTCTAAGTCTCTCTGTTTAATATTTCTTAAATCTATCTCTTCACTTCCATCTGCCTTTGACTGTTCTTGTTCAGGTCCTCATTACTTCTCAAGAAAGTCCTGGCAGCAGACTCCTCACCCTTCCAGAGTGCTGACATTCAAAACACTTTACTGTCTTCATCACTATCACTCTTCAGCCTACCCTAAAATTTGCTAAAGATACCCTGTTGCCCTCAGGACAAATTAAAACTCCTTAATCTGATCTGTTTTTGCCCATCTCTTTCTCTTCCACTGCTTAAGGCATATGACTGATTCAGCTGCCTGTTCTGCTTGAAATGCATTTTTTCATTTCTATGCCTGGTTAAGTTAACCCATCCTGTAAAACTCTTCTCCTCAAAGATGTGCCACCCACCTGCTACCACCAACAGATTTGGGTTTAATTTATCCCTAGTACCTGGTACTTATGTTCTTAATAAAAACTTAAATGAATTTTAAAAAAGAAAGAGAACAAGATATTAAAAATATTATGTTAAGCATTCTAGATTAATTTCAACTTACATTTCTTTAAACTAAGGGAGGAGAAAGGATCCTGATTTATTTCATCCAAAACTAATGACAACAATGTTTACTGGATAATTTTGGGGAAACAGCCTTAATTTATGAAGAAAATCAATTTGGATTACTATCTTAAAACATATATGAACATTATCTTAAAATGAATTAAGAATCCTCAAATAAAAGTTGTTTATCACTAAGGGAAAACTCAGTGAAATGTAGTAAAAATGCAAAATGGAAAACAAAGCAGTGATCAGAACCAATGAATTCAAAGTACATAAAAATAGATTGATCTTGAGAGGCTCAGTTCCAGGCCTGGGCGGCCTACCCTCCCTGTGCTTTATATTTTCCAGCAGCCAAGATTTCAGAAGCTTTGAAGCTCAGCAAGGAAGGGAAATCCATTGAGTCTGTAAAGCTGCCCTCCTTTAACAATCACTAACCAGCTCTACAACCACCACCGTGCCCTCTTCCGCCTTCACCAGCCCCTCCGCCACCATCCTCGATAGCCTTGCCATCCTCGCCTTTCCTCCTCCAGAACAACTACTAGGGGAGTAGAAATGATACAGAACAGCTCCCGGAGCCACGACAGAGATAAAAAAGACAGCGTACCCCATCCTGGAACAGCTGACTGGCTGGGAGAACCCGCTCTGGTGAGATCGCCGAGGGGCACGGGCTTCCCCCGGAGTCCCTCCCCTCCTCCTTCCTGGGCCACCTGGCAGAATTGGGCAGGCAGTCCCCTCAAGCCGCGGCGGCTGGCACCCCCACCACACGCAGCCCCCCAGACCAACTGAGAGAATTGGATCGGAAATCCCCAGGCTGTGGAGAACGGTGACCGGGGGGGTCCCTTCCAAACACGTGACTCCCCGGTCCGGCTGGGAACGGTGCACTCTCCCAGGCCGCAGCGGCTGGCGCCCTCCCGCCACACTTGGCGCCCCAGGCCGACTAGGAAATTCGGATGGGCGCTCTCCCGGGCTGCAGCAGCCGGTGGCCCTCCCCGCATTCGGACCCCCGGGCCGGCTGGCACTCTTCCAAGCCACTTCGGCTGGCGAACCTCTCCCACGGCAAGAGTTTTCCAAAGTTAAAGGACCCACAGCACCTTTTACTGGTGGGACCGGCAGACAAACGTGTGCCACGAGGGCCACCTACTGGGCAGGATAAGAAAAACAGAACCCAGAGATTTCACAGAAAAATCTTTCAACCGGTTGGGTCCAACACCCAGGGAAATCTGACTAAATGCCCAGACGCCAGCAGAAGATAACGGATCATGCTCAGAAAATTGAAGATATGGCCCAGTCAAAGGAACAAACCAATAGTTCAAATGAGATACAGGAGCTGAGACAACTAATGCTGAATATACGAACAGAAATGGAAAACCTCTTCAAAAACGAAATCGATAAATTGAGGGAGGACATGAAGAAGACATGGACTGAACAAAAAGAAGAAACAGAAAAACTGAAAAAACAAATCACAGAACTTATGGAAGTGAAGGATAAAGTAGAAAAGATGGAAAAAACAATGGATACATAAATGATAGATTAAAAGAGACAGAAGATAGAATTAGTGATTTGGAGGATGGAACATCTGAATTCCAAAAAGAAACAGAAACTATAGGGAAAAGAATGGAAAAATTTGAACAGGGTATCAGGGAACTCAAGGACAATATGAACTGCACAAATATACCTGTTGTGGGTGTCCCAGAAGGATAAGAGAAGGGAAAAGGAGGAGAAAAACTAATGGAAGAAATTATCACTGAAAATTTCCCAACTCTTATGAAAGACCTAAAATTACAGATCCAAGAAGTGCAGTGCACCCCAAAGAGATTAGACGCAAATAGGCGTTCTCCAAGACACTTACTAGTTAGAATGTCAGAGGTCAAAGAGAAAGAGAGGATCTTGAAAGCAGCAAGAGAAAAACAATCCATCACATACAAGGGAAACCCAATAAGACTATGTGTACATTTCTCAGCAGAAACCATGGAAGCTAGAAGACAGTGGGATGATATATTTAAATTACTAAAAGAGAAAAACTGCCAACCAAGACTCCTATATCCAGCAAAATTCTCCTTCAAAAATGAGGGAGAAATTAAAACATTCTCAGACAAAAAGTCACTGAGAGAATTTGTGACCAAGAGACCAGCTCTGCAAGAAATACTAAAGGGAGCACTAGAGTCAGATACAAAAAGATAGAAGAGAGAGGCATGGAGAAGAGTGTAGAAAGAAGGAAAGTCAGATATGATATATATAATACAAAAGGCAAAATGGTAGAGGAAAATATTATCCAAACAGTAATAACACTAAATGTTAATGAACTGAATTCCGCAATCAAAAGACATAGACTGGCAGAATGGATTAAAAAACAGGATCCTTCCATATGCTGTCTACAGGAAACACATCTTAGACCCAAAGATAAACATAGGTTGAAAGTGAAAGGTTGGGAAAAGATATTTCATGCAAATAACAACCAGAAAAGAGCAGGAGTGGCTATACTAATATCCAACAAATTTGACTTCAAATGTAAAACAGTGAAAAGAGACAAGGAAGGACACTATCTACTAATAAAAGGAATAATTCAACAAGAAGACATAACAATCATAAATATTTACGCACCGAGCCAGAATGCCCCACAATACGTGAGGAATACACTGCAAACACTGAAAAGGGAAATAGACACATATACCATAATAGTTGGAGACTTCAATTCACCAATCTCATCAATGGACAGAACATCTAGACAGAGGATCAATAACGAAATAGAGAATCTGAATATTACTATAAATGAGCTAGACTTAACAGACATTTATAGGACATTACATCCCACAACAGCAGGATACACATTTTTCTCAAGTGCTTTGGATCATTCTCAAAGATAGACCATATGCTGGGTCACAAAGCAAGTCTTAACAAATTTAAAAAGATTGAAATCATACACAACACTTTCTTGGATCATAAAGGAATGAAGTTGGAAATCAATAATAGGCAGAGTGCCAGAAAATTCACAAATACATGGAGGCTCAACAACACACTCTTAAACAACAAGTGGGTCAAAGAAGAAATTACAAGAGAAATTAGTAAATATCTCGAGGCGAATGAAAATGAAAACACAACATATCAAAACCTATGGGACGCAGCAAAGGCAGTGCTAAGAGGGAAATTTATTGCCCTAAATGCCTATATCAGAAAAGAAGAAAAGGCAAAAATTCAGGAATTAACTGTCCACTTGGAAGAACTGGAGAAAGAACAGCAAACTAATCCCAAAGCAAGCAAAAGGAAAGAAATAACAAAGATTAGAGCAGAAATAAATGAAATTGAAAACATGAAAACAATAGAGAAAATCAATAAGGCCAGAAGTTGGTTCTATGAGAAAATCAATAAGATTGATGGGCCCTTAGCAAGATTGACAAAAAGAAGAAGAGAGAGGATGCAAATAAATAAGATCAGAGATGGAAGAGGAGACATAACTACTGACCTCACAGAAATAAAGGAGGTAATAACAGGATACTATGAACAACTTTACGCTAATAAATACAACAATTTAGATGAAATGGATGGGTTCCTGGAAAGACATGAACAACCAACTTTGCCTCAAGAAGACATAGATGACCTCAACAAACCAATCACAAGTAAAGAGATTGAATTAGTCATTCAAAAGCTTCCTAAAAAGAAAAGTCCAGGACCAGACGGCTTCACATGTGAATTCTATCAAACATTCCAGAAAGGATTAGTACCAACTCTGCTCAAACTCTTCAAAAAAATCGAAGTGGAGGGAAAACTACCTAATTCATTCTATGAAGCCAACATCACCCTCATACCAAAACCAGGCAAAGATATTACAAAAAAAGAAAACTACAGACCAATCTCTCTAATGAATATAGATGCAAAAATCCTGAATAAAATTCTAGCAAATCGTATCCAAGAACACATTAAAAGAATTATACATCATGACCAAGTAGGATTCATCCCAGGTATGCAAGGATGGTTCAACATAAGAAAATCAATTAATGTAATACACCATATCAACAAATCAAAGCAGAAAAATCACATGATCATCTCAATTGATGCAGAGAAGGCATTTGACAAGATTCAACATCCTTTCCTGTTGAAAACACTTCAAAAGATAGGAATACAAGGGAACTTCCTTAAAATGATAGAGGGAATATATGAAAAACCCACAGCTAATATCATCCTCAATGGGGAAAAATTGAAAACTTTCCCCCTAAGATCAGGAACAAGACAAGGATGTCCACTATCACCACTATTATTCAACATTGTGTTGGAGGTTCTAGCCAGAGCAATTAGACAAGAAAAAGAAATACAAGGCATCAAAATTGGAAAGGAAGAAGTAAAACTATCACTGTTTGCAGACGATATGATACTATACATTGAAAACCCGGAAAAATCCACAACAAAACTACTAGAGCTAATAAATGAGTACAGCAAAGTAGCAGGTTACAAGATCAACATTCAAAAATCTGTAGCATTTCTATACACTAGTAATGAGCAAAATGAGGGGGAAATCAAGAAACGAATCCCATTTACAATTGCAACTAAAAGAATAAAATACCTAGGAATAAATTTAACTAAAGAGACAAAAAACCTATACAAAGAAAACTACAAAAAACTGTTAAAAGAAATCACAGAAGACCGAAATAGATGGAAGGGCATACCGTGTTCATGGATTGGAAGACTAAATATAGTTAAGATGTCAATCCTACCTAAATTGATTTACAGATTCAATGCAATACCAATCAAAATCCCAACAACTTATTTTTCAGAAATAGAAAAACCAATAAGCAAATTTATCTGGAAGGGCAGGGTGCCCCGAATTGCTAAAAACATCTTGAGGAAAAAAAAACGAAGCTGAAGGTCTCGCGCTGCTTGACTTTAAGGCATATTCTGAAGCCACAGTGGTCAAAACAGCATGGTATTGGCATAAAGATAGATATATCGACCAATGGAATCGAATAGAGTGCTCAGATATAGACCCTCTCATCTATGGACATTTGATCTTTGATAAGGCAGTCAAGCCAACTCACCTAGGACAGAACAGTCTCTTCAATAAATGGTGCTTAGAGAACTGGATATCCATATGCAAAAGAATGAAAGAAGACCAATATCTCACACCCTATACAAAAGTTAACTCAAAATGGATCAAAGATCTAAACGTTAGGTCCAAGACCATAAAACAGTTAGAGGAAAATGTAGGGAGATATCTTATGAAACTTACAATTGGAGGCGGTTTTATGGATCTTAAACCTAAAGCAAGAGCACTGAATAAGGAAATAAATAAATGGGAGCTCCTCAAAATTAAACACTTTTGTGCATCAGAGAACTTCATCAAGAAAGTAGAAAGACAGCCTACACAATGGGAGACAATATTTGGAAATGACATATCAGATAAAGGTCTAGTATCCAGAATTTATAAAGAGATTGTTCAACTCAACAACAAAAAGACAGCCAACCCAATTACAAAATGGGAAAAAGACCTGAACAGACACCTACCAGAAGAGGAAATACCAATGGCCAAAAGGCACAGGAAGAGATGCTCAATGTCCCTGGCCATTAGAGAAATGCAAATCAAAACCACAATGAGATATCATCTCACACCCACCAGAATGGCCATTATCAACAAAACAGAAAATGACAAGTGCTGGAGAGGATGCAGAGAAAGAGGCACACTTATCCATTGTTGGTGGGATTGTCAAATGGTGCAACCACTGTGGAAGGCAGTTTGGCAGTTCCTCTAAAAGCTGAATATAGAATTGCCATATGACCCAGCAATACCATTGCTGGGTATCTACTCAAAGGACTTAAGGGCAAAGACAGAAACGGACATTTGCACACCAATGTTTATAGCAGCGTTATTTACAATTGCAAAGAGATGGAAACAGCCAAAATGTCCATCAACAGAAGAGTGGCTAAACAAACTGTGGTATATACATAGATGGAATATTATGCAGCTTTAAGACAGGATAAACTTATGAAGCATGTAATAACATGGATGGACCTAGAGAACATTATGCTGAGTGAGTCTAGCCAAAACTAAAGGACAAATACTGTATGGTCCCACTGATGTGAACTGACATTCGAGAATAAACTTGGAATATGTCATTGGTAACAGAGTCCAGCAGGAGTTAGAAACAGGGTAAGATAATGGGTAATTGGAGCTGAAGGGATACAGACTGTGCAACAGGACTAGATACAAAAACTCAAAAATGGACAGCACAATAATACCTAATTGTAAAGTAATCATGTTAAAACACTGAATGAAGCTGCATCTGAGCTATAGGTTTTGTTTTTTTTTTTACTATTATTATTTTTATTTTTTTCTCTATATTAATATTCTATATCTTTTTCTGTTGTGTTGCTAGTTCTTCTAAACCAATGCAAATGTACTAAGAAATGATGATCATGCATCTATGTGATGATGTTAAGAATTACTGATTGCATATGTAGAATGGTATGATTTCTAAATGTTGGGTTAATTTCTTTTTTTCCGTTAATTAATAAAAAAAAGTGAAAAAAAATAGATTGATCTTAAAAACATAGGGTTAGGCCTCTTGCCTCTATCATCTTGCAAGAGTGCCTGCATGCTCCTTCTCTGCATGTGTACACAATAAATTTTCTACCTATTTGCTCTATCTGTGCTGTATTCTTAAATTCTTTTCTTGCGGTGCAGCTAAGAACCTGGAAGCTGAAATCTAGCTACATATTTTGGTGAGCCAGCCAGGAGTCACTTCTCCTCTATGACCATCTGGACTGGTGAGTACCAGGAAGCTTGACCATGTGCTTTCAGTTTTTCTTCTCACTTGGCACTCTCTCTCTCTCTCCTTGGTTTTCTAAAACCTCCACACTCAGTTGGGTTAACCTAGGGGCTCTGATGCAGCTCCCTGAGGACATAACCTCAGTTCACCCTAAGCCTTCGACTCCCTCCTAGAGGTGGCAGGGGCCCCATCTCCACACCGTGTAGATCCAAAGAAACTCCAGGTGGGCAGGTGATACCATCCTTTGGGACCTGACTGGGGGCTTCTCCCCGTGTCAAGCAGAAGTCCAATCAGAATCAAATCAAGCCCCTATCTATCTCTCACCTCAGCTTTCCAAGACCTCCCCACACTCTCTTTTCCTCCCCTCTGAGGAACCAGGCCCTCCCTGCTGAATCTGTTTCTCTTTTCACCTCTTTGACAGATGTTCTCTCCCATGCCTCCATGAGAATCTCCTTCCTCCTCTGTCTGGCTCTCAATGCCTTCTAGGACATTCCAACTTTTATAACACAGAATTCTGGGCTAAGAATTCTTGCACCAAACAAGATATTATCTTTGACATTCTAGGGAGTCACCTCTGGTTTAGGCCCAGGGAAATTGAGTACATTACAATAGGAGTGTCTCCCTCTGAAAGCCAGAAGTAAGGTTTGCAGAATAAGCAAAAGCCCAGGCTATCCTAATTGGAGTTAGCTAAGCCTGTAAAAGCTGTTAAGCCCCCTGTTTGTCTTGAAATGAGCACACAGGCCCTCTTACTCTCTACCCCCTCATGGTGTCACTCCAATGACCGACTTACCACTTTTTCTCTCAGGGACTTTCTATCTCCTTGTCTGCTACTATATCTAAGGTCCAAATGCATTTTGCTATTAGCCCTCTTGAGGGTGTTTCCAAATGCAGGAGGAAACCATTGGCTGGGGAGAATAGGCTATTGGGTGTGCATTTGCTTTGTTGAAAAAGATTTTCACTGCAAGGGATTTAAGGAGCCTCACTCCTGGCCCTGTCCTATAATATATCCATACCCAGACCCTGTGGATTTCCTAAAAAGTATACTAAGCCACATTTCATTGTGTAACTCTCCTTTCCCGGGACATTTTCCCTTAAGAGGAGCCCAATTTCTTTGTCACATGTTCCTTTCTTCTAGTCCAATTCTGGCAACACCCAGGAATATTCCCTCCCTAGAATTTCTTCATTTGTGGCAAGTCCTTTCCATTATCTTAGTAAATCAAGAAGTAAGTTGAAAGTGCAGACACTTCTAGAAAGATGAGTAACTTGGCTCAGCAGTGTTGGGATAGTACTCGGCAATCCATCTTCTGATTCTTTGAAGATATAGGGGACATCTGGGGATAGGGAGCCTGATCCTATGGCACCAAGGGGTCAGCACTCAGAATGGCAGGCCAGTGACCCAGAATGCCAGGCACCAGTTCTTAAATATGCCTTTTTCTCTTCTTTCTCTTCCTTAGAAATAGGTGGTACTTCCAGCATTCCAGCTGACAGTCTATTTAGATGCCTGCTCTTCTGCAATACCATCTGACCACAATATCAGCTTGAAGATGGCCAGCATTGGCCCACAAATGGAAATGTATCATACAGTTAAATTTCTCTTGTAAAAAGGAGGAAAAGTGGCAAGAAAATTCCTTACATACAGCTTTTTATGACCTTATATCAGGATAAATCCATGAAGGACTCTTGCAAATTATGTTATGCCCAAGAGGACCCCTCAAAATTTATAAAAGAACTTTAAAACCTAGTGTTCACCTATGAATTTACCTGGGGGGGGATGTACAAGTCATTCTTTTCTCTTGTTGCACTCCTGCAGAAAAGCATCAGATTTGGACTGAAGCACAGGGCCAAGCAGACCAACTTGTGGACCAGAAGTCAGCCCAATATGCAGTAGGAGCAACAGTGGTTCCAAATATTAACCCAAATTGGAACTACCAGAGGAGTCAGGCAAACTTGAAAGCTAGAGACCACATGTTAGCATGTTTCACAGAAGGAATGAAAAAGTGTACCATCAAACCTGTAAATTATAATATGTTACAGAGCATAACTCAGGAGAATATGGAAAACCCTGCTCTATTACCGGGAAGGTTAGTGGAGGCTATAAAGTATATCCAAGTAGATCCTGACTCCCCAGAAGGGTAAATAATGCTTAAAACCTATTTTTTCTGTTTCTAAAACCCGGGACAGGGCTGTAGAGGAGGAAAAGGTATGAGATGGGTACAAAGCTCGGTTCATAGTGCTCACCATGAATGGCAAACAGCTACCTCAGGGCAACTCGGGGTAGAAACTAGCCAGATCCTACTATAAGTATTGAAAGATGGAGCACTATAAGTACGAATATCCTCAAGAATGCCGCGTGCTTCTTGGGCTTTGCCCGAGATGTGGGAAAGCTAGACACTGCACCTGGGAGTACACTGAGTCCCCAAAGGGAGTCAAGGCCCTCCCAAAGGTCTTAGTGACTACTCCCAAGCAAGAATGAGGAGGCCCAGGCAGGCTAGTGGCTCCCTAGACATTGCCAAAGAATACTGATTTCAACAAGCCCTAGGTAACCTTCAGTGTGGCAGGTAAGACAATTACATTTTTAAATAATACTGGAGCCACTTATTCTGTTTTGACCTGTCACTCAGGCCCATTATCCCGGCAAACCTGTCCCATGGTAGAAGTAAAAAGAAAACCTAAAGCCAGGGCCTTCACTCAGCCCCTCCTTTGTCAAATTGGCAGCATATTTTTAAATCATCAGTTTTTGGTAGTGCCAGAATGCCCCATCCTTTCTAGAAAGATCTTTTTCACTTTCTGGGGGTCACCTTAAGACTAGTAAACCCAGCTAGTGTTTACCCCCTTGTTTACGATAAGGCCCCCACTGGATCAAGGCCTCTTAGCATCCCAGAGAAGACCCTTAAGCAAATAAATCTGTCTGTGTGGAATGAAAGCATCCCAAGGTAAGCCTATGAATAACCTCTGACTGCATGTAAGATTTCAGCCCTAAGTCTTAAAAATGCATTTTTGTATCCCTCTTCACCCTAACTCTCAATACCTACTTGCTAGTGAATGGCAGAGACTTAAAAATAAGATTCCCACCCTACTCACTTAGACAGTGCTGCCCCAAGGGTTTCAGAATAATCCCTAGCTCTTTAAAAATACCTTAGTAGCAGACCAAACTAGCCTCCAATTACCTCAAAGTACAGTCCTTCCTAGACAGAGAGAAATATTTGAAAGCCCTAAACTATAATTAAGCTGCCCTGATATCCAAAATGATTGTAAAAGCCTTTCTCTTGTGCCCTTGTCACTGTAAGAGGTGCTACTCCCTCTATCTGGTCATTTTCTTGTAGGGTAAAGGCCCTAATGCTAACGAAGAATTTGAAGTCGGTCATTCACTAGCCTCAGCCCCGGACATTTGTAAATCATATCAGCTAGATTCTGCTATTGAAAGATAACTTGTCTCCCTTCCTTTTGGCTCACACCATTAGTACTGAAGAGATAGCTCTGCCTCCCCTCTGTTCAGCTTACGTTCTCCTATTGAAATGATAATGATAATACTGTCTCCTATTCTGCTTTGAATTTGCTATTCAAAATGACCTCATCTCCCCTTGCTAAAATCCTTAAAAACCTTGAAACCCCTAAACTCGGGGAGACAGATTTTGAGCTGCTAGGCCATCTGCTCTCCTACCACGCACCTAGTGATAAACTCTTTCTCTCTTTGTTTAAAAAAAAAAAAGCACAGTCTTGCAATATGTTAACTTTATAAATTAACATATTCCTAATATAAATGAATTCTGTTGTTTGTAATCTTTGCTAACTGAATGGATACAGAATGTTACAGAAAGTTTTAAAAAGTGAATTTTGTAGTCATTACTGACTACAAGTCCTGAATGGATGTGGAAAGTTATGAAGAATTTAGGAAAGTAAATTTTGTTTATATTCACTGCTGACTACAAAAAGCTAGAGTTTATAAAAATGAATTCTGTCTGTCCTAGTCAATGTCATGCTCTGTTAAACTGCTCTTAATGAAATTATAAAAAGTTTTTCTTAACCATCTGAGTACTCTGTCTAAAAGATAAAAATTTTATTTCATATTAGAATAATATCCTTGTTAATGTTTATGTTGACTTATCATCCTTTATATCAGATATCTTCTCATTCTTAAAGAAAAACTGTTACAAAAGATTTGTTCTCTCACCTTGCAAAAGCAAAGTGGTAAGATAGTTTAACATAATACCTTAAAAAGCATTTATAAAATATTACAATTAAAAGAAATGTTCTATCCTTCCGTTAACTAGATTTGCATGGGGAAAATATTATTCATATATTTAAACATTATTTAAAATTCCTAAAAACTTAATGTTCTCACTGTCCATGTTATACCCTAATACTAATCTGTATAATGTAAAACAACCACTAGTTTGGTCTAAGGCTTCTCTAGAAGTCAAACTTCATCTTCAACAAAAGGACTTTAAAAGAAAAGCAAGGCAAGTATGAAAATTAAGTTCTACTGTTAATTAACCTAACCTTAGTAAGTGTATAAAGGAAAAAAAAAGAAAATTTCTGCTATAGTTTGTAGTTGATGACCCAATATAAAAGAAATGTTAAGTGTTTTTATTTCTAAAAGTAAAGTCATTTAAAAATGCTTATTAAAAAAATAAAGCTTAATGTGTAAGCTTTTACAGCAATCACACTTACTCCTAAGTTTTAATTGCTATTTCTAAATTCTGAAATGATTTGTTCGTTTTATAAACTACTAGTTCCCTAGAACTTTAGGTATTTGTGTAACACTCAAGACTCAGAGTTAAAGTTCTTCAGTTCGTAAAGTCAGCATTACTCTATACAGCAACATGTAAATAATGCTGATCTAGTTAGGACTAAAATAAATATAATATTGTCTATATTTTAAAACCTTAACTTCTGTGTGAGACAAAAAAAGGGCCAGAGTAGTCTAAGCAAATAATAATAATAATAATTAATAAATATTTCTAAAGTCTCTTTAAAAAACATAAAATATTAAACTTCCCCACCTGAGGAGTTCCTTCTAGTCTCTTAAGCAATGATAGCTCCCAATTTAATAAGCCAAAGCCTTACCTCCAGGGACTTTAGCTCAGAAAGCAAAATTAATTGCCCTCACTTGAGCTCTAGAACTAGGAAACATGCCTTTTGCATGTGTCCTGTATGCTCACTCAGCAGTGTAGAAAGAACAAAACTTTCTCCCAATTAAACATCACCAAGAGATACTCAATTTCTTAAATGCTGGGCTCTTACCAAAGAAAATAAAATAGCAGTAATTCATTGCCCTAGCCATCAGAAAATAAAACCAACATCTCTCGAGGGAATAAGCCACAGCTGGATCAATCAAGCCCTTTCTAAGCCTCATTCCTATATCCCTTAATTTGCACCTCTTATTTCCCAATTAAGCAAGAATGAGTCACCCAGCTAAGTTTCACTATTGGGCCTGAAAGATGGTCATTTCCTTCACATTTCCCCAGTCTCACTTGGCTAATGCGTCCTCTAAGCCAGCTCACTTCTATCCTCCTCTTGATATTAATGGGCCCTTGCATTTTTAAGCTTCTTATCAAGTTTATTTCTTCCAGGTTAGAAGCCTTTCACACCAAACCAATGCCAATGCGACGATTTTCAGCTGTTCCAACTGATCCTCTGGACTACTCCCCTTTCATCTTAAATGAGATACCCAGAGTGTTCTATGCCCCATCAGTCATGGCCTATAACCCCTAACAAGGCAGAAGCAGCTACAAAAGACAGACCCTCATTCCTCAGCACCCCTTAAGATTAAGGGGTGAGAACTCTCTGAAGGGAAATTTGAGGCAGACTAGAACAGGGAGAGAGGGGAGAGAAAAAAGAAACATGAAGGAGCCATTAAGCAAGGACCATTAATCTAGGTCAGGAGGGCCCTTGTTCTGGGCAGACAACCTGCCAGGGACTACTCACTTATGGACACACCCAGTGGTAGTCGACCCATTTGAAGTCAAATGACCCCCACCTGAGTGAGTCTTTTACAGAGCAAGGTAGAGCCAACCGACTCACCCAAATGCGCTATCTACCACAAGGCAGCACCCTGGAGAGAAAGGAGGGTAGAAGAAAAAGCCCTGAACAAGGAAGAGGGAGGGAGAATTGGTAAGGCTAATCTATAAAGGCAAATAGCCCCACATGGCCTGTCGCCTCTTGCCTCTATCCTCTTGCAAGACTGCCCACATGCTCCTTCTCTACACGTGTACTCAATAAATTTTCTATCTACTTGTTCCAAAAATAAATAAATGAGCATAGCATTAAATAAAATAGTAAGAAACAGTATGAGATCTAGAATACAAAAGTATTTATGTAGAGTAAAATCATAAATATAAAAATTCAAAACAGCAGTGAATATGTTTCCAGGATACATTCTCATCCAAAGACATGTATTAGCCAATTTAGAGTGTATGCCTAAGGTAGAATACAGAACAAAGAAGAAAATGAAGTATTACAAGAATGGGACATTGCCTGGACTGATGATAATGGCAGACTATGAATGAGTTTTTTTCAAGGGTATATTCATATCTAAAATATGTATGTTAAACCTCTTAAGGTAATGTGGTACGAGAAGAAAATAAAGGGGTAAATAAGAATAGTTTTTAAATGGCCATTGTAGGTGATGGTATATTATGCACCGAGAAATATAAGTAACTCAGCTGTGCATCTTAAATCTAAATAATTAAAATAAAAAACATACATGAATGCAAAAGAATATCCAAAGTTTGGTATCATAAGTAAATAGAGTTTCTGGGGTAGCAGAGCATTTGTTTTCATGGGGTGATGTCTTATTCCTGCATCCAAAGACCAGTTGGTAGATCCCTTCAGAGGGCAGTGATATAGAACAGGCTAAGGGACTGGCAGAAGATTCTAATTCCTGCCCTGCCTGGGACTTGCTATGTGATCCCAAACAGACCACTCCATTCCCCTGGCCTGGCTTCCTTATCAGAACGACAAGATAACAATCGTGATGTGTCTCCAAGGCGGGCTATGAGGAGAGCAAGCAGAAGGGACTGAATGCACCTTACAAACGACCAGTTTTCCCAAAATATTAAAGACATTAACAAATAGAGGGGCCTCCAGCTCATGGATGGACAGTGGTGTCCGCTCCCCATTGTGAGAAGCCTGTAGTTATTGGACTGGAATAAGGGAAGGGAAATCGCCTACCTACTGAATCCACCAAACTGTTGTCTCCTAACCTTTATCATGGGATCCACTGAAACCTACTTAATTAGCCATACATGTGTGTTTGTGCAATCACCCAGGCACTGCAGGACCCAAGGCCAATTTAATTGGACATTTCTCTCACCCCCATTTCATCACTGGAGAATGGGGCTCAGATAGAGGTCACCCAATAAGAGCCTGAGACTTTGGTTTCAAAGGGTCTGAGGACAAAGGGTCCCCAGGCAGGGGAGGTGCTCTCAAAATTTCCTTCCTACTTTCACGGAAGAGAAGCTATAAACTGCCTTTACGGGACCTAATGCATGGTTCACCTGGTTTAATTATCTGCCAGCATAAATAAGGAAAACTTTCTTTTATGTGACACAGCACATTTGGATTTGTTAAATATGATTGCTATTTTGACCCAATTTATAGTTAGTATGTCCTACAATTCAGAGTGAAGGTAAATATTTCTAAAATATGAGAGATTAATTTTTGAAAGAACTCCAGAATTACTTCTCTTCAGACAAAGAGAACAGTAATTTTTATTTAGCTATTAATTGTTTAACCTGCTGCTTTAAAAACATGAACCCCTTCCAGAAGTTTTTACTTACTTGAAGTTTTTCCATGAGCTACTACTGATAATGCCTTACTGGTTAGATTTCTTCTAGGGACCTTGGCACTATTCGCAGGCTGTATCTGACATAGCTGTCTAACATGCCTTTGTGGCAGGTGAGTGACTAATGGAAAAAGGCTAGAAGAAAAGAGAACGGCTGTTGAAATTAGCAACATAAGAGTTGGGCCTAGAACCCAAGCCTCTGAGTTTATCTGAGTAACCTGGGTTGATTTTACTGTTTTATGACGTCAATTATTCTATGTAGGAATAACAAATGGTATATTTTTATGCAAAAATTCCTGACTTTAGGATAAAAATGGGATTCACTGTATTGGTAGATGGTGAGATAAGTTACAAAGGGAATGTTACTATTTTGTTGTTGGTGGTGGTTATGGTGGCACGTATGTGCTTGTGATTCAGCTCAACATCATTATGTAAAAGCAAACAAGAAGGAAGAGGGCCAGTAAGAGAAGAAAAATAACTTTTATCTTTGACCTATTGAGCGGCTTTTTGAAATTTGAATCACCAATTTGGTGGTGTCCTGTGGGAAAGGACCAGGAAGTGACAAACAAAATAAATTATGAAATCCAAATGGAAAAGCACTGTCTGTGTGCTACTGGCTGCATAAAGAGGAAGGCAGGATACAAACGTCTATCCCTGCCAATATGCATATAGTACTTGGACAAATCAGTTTCTATGCTAACGTATGGTCACGTGGTGAGCTGTGGATTCTTTTTACACATGAGCCTCATGATGCCATAAACTTCAAGTGATTAAATGGGCTATTTTCCACTCAGTTGAAACAGTCACATTCCAACAGTACAAACCATTTTATACTGTAAAGCCTTGGGAGAGGAACAGTGGTGATATAAACTGAACTAGATAAACCTGAGGCTCTAGTAATAGTATAAGGAAAACTAAGCCTCCAGTTCCCAGCCTATTCAAAGCAGCCCATTGGCAACATGTTACCCTGATCTGGGGAGATAACCACATAAAAAAACATGATAAAGAATATATAGCTTGATCTTATTGGGCCATGCTGAATTTTTTATGATCATAAGAGTGTGCAATTTCTTTAAATATCACTCAGATACTAAAACATAAAGAATAGAATAAAGAGCATAGTGCTCACCCCAGTCTATTTCTATTTTTGTTTAATGGATCATAAAGAAATATACTCTTGAGGATAGGAACCATACGTTTTCTTCAATATATAAGAAATATTCAAGAATTAAAAACTGATAAAATAGCTACCATTTATTGAACACCTATGAAATATTAAGTAAATGGGTTTATTAGTCTGTTTCCTCAGTCCAACAAACATTGAACATACAATTATCCTGAGTAAGGCAATTTGATTTTCTTTTTAAAAACCTGTCAATGGCGCGACAGTGGCTCAGTGGCAGAATTCTCACCTGCCATGCCGGAAACCCAGGTTCGGTTCCCGGTGCCTGCCCACGTTATTAAAAAAAAAAAAAACCTGTCAGTTGAATGAGTTTTCCAACATGGCCACCTGCAGACATGTCCTACTTCCTAACATGTTGTCACTGCTCAAAATATGTGAAACCTTCTTAAAGAAAGGGCCTCCAATGCCAACTTAGAACCAAATAAGAACACATTTCTTTATTTTAAAGTTACATACTATGTTGGCTCAAAAAATATATTTTTTTACTTTACTCAACTTTATCCTTAGGGTTGATCCAAGCTGCCTTTTATCCGAATCAAAAAATTAAAACTGTTCTCAAAGGATTTACTATCACAGTGGTAATGGCAATTCTGGAAGAGGGGTTTCCCAAATATTCTGGGCAAAGTTATTGTCCCTGATAAGTTTAATGCCTCCCAAGGCAAAAGGAAGAATTGTACTTCTTTACAGTAGTAAATTCTGGAGAGATTGTGTAAAAAAAGATCAGTCACAGGGCTACGATGGCTCAGCAGTGAGAGTTCACGCCTGCCATGCCAGAGACCTGGGTTTGATTCCCGGTGCCTGCCCATGCAAAACAAAACAAAACAAAAAAGATCAGTCACAGTACATTTCAGGACAGGTCACTGGCTCTCTTTCTGCCCTCCTTATTCTCAGCTGGTGTCATTGTTTCCTATCTCATCGAGAAAATCAGAAGAATCCACCCTTATTGTCTCGGCACTAAATTTATTCATGCACCTGTATCTGTCCCAACCTCTCCCGTGGAAGAGCTGGCCATACTCTAAATATAATTTATTGTTTCTCCTTATAATTCTACCAATACTTGCTTTATATATTTTGAAGCAATGTTATTAGGTAATGAAAGGTCTAAAGTGTCCAAGTTTCTGATGCATCAAACTTGTTACGAAGATTTAACAGCCCTCTTAGTAAAATATTTTTACATTAAGGTCTACTTTGTCTAATAGTACTATGATTATACCAACTTTCTTTTGATTAATATTTGCCTGGTATAATTTTTCCAATCATCTTCCTTTCAACATTTCTGTGCTGTTTTGTTTTAGATGTATTTCTTATAAACAACATAACATAAAAACTTTTTTTTTTAATTTGGGCTTCTGATCTTTGCTTTTCAACTAGAGAGTTTTGTTAAGTAACAATGACTGTGATTACAAAACTATTGGGGTTCATTTTTCCATCATATTTTATATTTTTCCTTTGATGACTTTTTTTTCTTTTCTCTTTTCGTTTTTCTATTCCTGCCGTCCTTTGGGTTGTTTATAGTTCCTCCCTATATTATTTTTCTCCTCTCCTAGGGTCTGATGTCTGGTCCTGCCAGATGGCTATGTACTTCCCTCAAGTGTGATGGGACATTGGGGACCTTCTCACAAGCCAATGATTCTGTTTCATTGACTTTTCCCCAACAGACAGTGTCCCAGAAGGCCTGGGGGTATGTTCGCTTGGACAGTTGCTTATGGTTGCATGACAGCAGTTCTAAGAAGTTGGAGAACTATCTGACTTCAATTCATTTTCATTTAGATGGGTAAGTAGTCCTGTGCTGGCTTGGAACTGTTATGTACCCCCAGAAAAGCCATATTCGTTAACTCCATTCTTGTGGAGCAAACCTATTGTTGTTTTGGGCCTTTTGATTGGGTTGTTTCCATGGAGATGTGACTCTTCAAGATGGATTTTAATTTCCTTATTGGAGTCCTCTATGAATGGATAAAAGACAAATGAAACTCAGAGAGTTTAAAAAAGCTAAGAGATGATCCAGAGAAAATCCTCCAGAGGAAAGAGAGAGCCACTGAAACCAACCCAAGAGAGAAGAACCTGTAGATGTGGCCATGTGCTTTCCCATGTGACAGAGGAACCTTCGATTCCAGCGGTCTTTCTTCCAAAGATATCTTCCTCTTGATGCCTTAATTTGGACATTTTTATGGCCTTAGAACTGTAAACTTGCAACCTAATAAATCCCTGTTGAAAAAGCCAACCTATTTCTGGTATATTGCATTCTGGCAGCTTTAGCAAACCAAAACAAGTCCCAATATAATCCTTCTTTTGAGGATATTACACCTACCATGAATGATACCCGCTGGGACTTTCTCTAGACTCTTTCTCAGCAGGTGGAACCTACATTATCTTAATAGTTACACTAAGTTGATGAAGCAAAAGTATTTGCTAATTGTATAGACTCAGCAATTATCTCTTGCTTCCATAGGGTATGGAAGTGTAAGTCCCTGTCCCTTTTCATGGTAATGAAAACTCAATTTGTGAAGAAGAGCATTTCATGCCTAAAACAATAGCAAACGAGGGAAAGCTCTATGATTAAGGACTAAGCTGGGCAGTGTAAGGCTGCACTGTAGAAGTTCAGTGATGGGAATTGTGAACTGGGTTGGGTGGGAATGGCTTCATAAAAGAGGTAGAAGCTGAACCCAATGAGTAGCATTTGAATAAAACACTCATCTACTGCACAATGTACCATTCTTTTAATAATTAGCTATTTACCTGATTACCATGGTTTACTCTGTACCACTTCTCAAATGTTGATGTGCATATGAATGACCTGGGAATCATGTGGGTGTGCAGACTGTGGTTGACTAGCCTAAGGCGGAGACTGAAATTCTGTATTTCTATCAAGTGAAAGTGATGCTGGTGCTGAATGCTGATGCTGAATGCTGATACTGCTGATCTAAAAATCACATTTTCAGTTGCAAGGTGATAGATTATTAGTTCTCTGAAGAAGGTATCATGTATGATTCTCCTTAGCATTCCCAAAATCCAGGACACTGCCTGATACATAGTAAGTTCAATACATGTCAAATGAACTCACAAATTAATGAAGATTAAAGAGAAGGGGTGTCATTTCAAGAGAAGAAATTATTTAGAAAGGCCATGAGAAAGAGCAAATGTTGATTCTCAGAGGACAAAGAAATACTAAGTCTTTTGGTGTAGACAATTGGGTCAATTAGCAGTGAAATTATGATATTCCATGAAAGCCAATAATTGAATTTTATATTTGAAAAGTCTTAAAATATGAGATCAGTAAGGACTTTGGACAGAGGACAGGAGTGACCAGAATGGATTTTATGGCTGACTTTTTTTCTTTAAAATATAAGACTTAAAGATGTCTTCTGTCAGTACCTGCAATAATTGTATATCAAATAATAACCTTATTGAATCAATTACAGGAATTTCTACAAGCTGGGTACTCACCAGCTCATACTTTTTATATGTAACCATGTCTTTATCCCTAGAGTTAGTCTATATCTGCTATAGCCCTATGCTCTTTTACTTTTGGAGTCTCTATTCTACATTATATAAAGCACATTAAAACAAATCTGCATCCCACGGAAGCAAAATTCACTGCTGAAAAAAATTAAAAGGATTTTATAATTATGCTTTATGATATCTGGCTACAAGTAACTTATAATTTACGAATTGGTCATAATTTCTCAAGTCATCGTGCATACTCACTAGCTCTTGCAAAGTGAGAAAATATAGCCTACAGATGTTTCAAGTTGTATTCAATGTTTATAGATACTAAATTTATTAATTATTGAATTTGACATAATGTTAGGCTTTGTAGACATATAATTAAACATTGATTCATTTCTATTTTACAGTTTCATTTTGTATTTTTGAGCCCATAAATTTGATTTGATGTCTCAAACATTTTTTAAGTCCTTGGAAGCCCAAAATCTTTAATCACATTCTTATTAGGCCTACTGAATTAATTGGCCCTACCTCAATCCCCTGCCTGCTTTAATCTTTTCTCAAGAATATGACCTATCATTTTTATAACTTTAGGAACAATTGGCAAGAATGATCGATCACTAACACCCAGAAGAAGAAACCAGCCTATTCAATATTGCTGTAATAGTGAATGTGCCATTTCTGATCCAAAACAATCAAATAGGCAGCTGCTGCTCATTTCTGCAGTGAAGTATACCTACTTTCTCTGAAAATCATATTTGCTGTCCAAGTTCTGTCTGCTATAAAACTTCTTAAGACACTAATTGGCATGAATTTTTACAAGCTCTTACTTAACAAATTCTGAAGCAAAACAAGCTACTGTGAGACCTAACCTGGTCTACGGAATGCATCGGCTCTTAACAATCTGCACTATGCCAAAATCTACTGAAACTTGAGACATACAAATGATGAAATAGTGGATAATTATAAAATAATTTATATTTGCTGTTAGGTAGTGTTTTAGTCTTTATCTCAGATGTCCTGTAGATGTGCAATATTTTAAAGAATGCCCTGCTAGGATCTCTAGTAATCCCTACTATGCTTTACCTTAAAGCATCTTTCTGATATTCATGGAAAACCAAGCCATAACAGAGAGCAGAGTTCTCTGAAAGGTGCAGAGGAGAAAAGAACAATGTTTTTGATGGCCTACTGAGTGTTAGAAATCTTACTATAAGATCTCCCATAACCCTCAGAACAATCTTAGGTGGTCAAATTGCTAGAGGGGGTAGGTCAATTGTCTGGGGTCAGACAGCTGAAGCAGGCGGCAGAAGCTTATCTTAAACCAGTTTTTCTCAAGCCAATGTGTACCCTTGCTTCCACTCCATAACATCTCTACAAATGGATTTTTTGTTTGTTTGTTTATACAGCCTTGGGATGCAGATAATCTTGTTGACTGAAAATTTAAATTTATAGCCTCTAGTTGATTATTTAAAGAGCCTATATATACTAATTCGTTAGGAAAACTTTGTGAAAATGTCAATATAATTTTGAATAACTGAAATCTGATTTTATAATTGACTTCTGATTTTTCTCTGTGAGATATGAATTTTATTTCTCTCTCACATTTCCTTAGTTTGTTCAACTTTCTTGAAAAGTAAATCTGCTTTTTTCATGTTAAGAATTGTTTTTGTACAATAATTTTATTAGACATTCACTAATTTATTTAGCAGTTGTATTACTGTAACATGCTTGATTTCTTTATAAAGGAGCTAAGAGTTATTTTTACTAAAATAATTCTCCCTTAGAAGCCCCATCTGCAAAAGTCTATTTTAGGCATGCCTTTTGAACTTAATTTTGATCTGTGTTTACTGTGTATCACTAGTCTTCTATTTATAGCTGGGGAATTAACATTCCCATGTTCCCTTTGACCTATTATTCTGGACATCTAATTCCTTCACTGAGATCTAATTAAATGCAAATTATTTAATCTAAAAGTCCAAATTGCTTTAGATGAAGTGATGTGGTCTGCATTCAGAAAGAATTGGAAAGTTTTCATAAAGAGTTGAATACTGGTTTTATTAACTCACAAGTTTATTTTGTGTAATACTGAAGCTCATGCTAGTCTTGTGTGATATAAGAGCTGTGAAAAGCGACTGATCTATTACGGCAGCTAACTAAATCTTCTAATGGTAACAAGTATCTTTCAAGTATATATTATAAGGTTAGAGATTGGAAGAAGGCTATAAGAAAATTATTTAACGTAGGTGGGATTAATCTAGAAATAAATAGCAGACTCCATTACTTGCCTACTCAATAACTACTCTCCCCTTCTTCCCAAAAGACTCATTTTCTCAGTCTGCTTTGGAGTACACGGTTGTCATATGACACCAAGAAGATCAGTGTAACATAATTTCTCATGATAAAAGAAAAAGCTGGCATGTTCCTTCTCCCTTCATCCTGCCTTGAATTTGGAACATCAAGTCTGAAATTATAACATCCATTTTGTGGCCATTCACCAACAAGCATTAGGGAAAAGCAAGAGATACTGCACTTTATAGGTAGAGCCACAAAACCAACGCTACTAGCAGCCATCTGCCCACATCTAGGCTGCTTGATGTGTAAGGAAAAAATCCCTACAAGACACAGTAAACTGGTATTCTGATACATGTAGCCAAATGCATTCTTAAAGCTGTTCTTATGAACGTCCTTCTAAAACTTTGCGACTCAAATTGTGGTCTGTGGACCAGTAGCCTCAGGGTCACCTGGGAGCTTGTTCAAAATGTAGAATCTCAGGCCCCACCTCAGGCTCTATGAATCATAATCTATATATTAACAAGATCCCTAAGAAATTGGTATGCTTGAAAATGGTGGTTCTAAGACATTATTGGAAACAAAGAAAGGAAAATATGCTATAAGTACACATATATAATAATAATTTTCCTAAACAAAAAATAACAGGGGAAGAAAGGGGGATTAATTTCAAACTTTTGTCTATATACCACTTTCTATGTGCCAGGCATTTTTTTTTTAATTTTATTGATAAAACAAAGTACAAGTACATACACTCTTAACATACAAATATTTCATACATGGTATACAATCAATGGCTCACAATATCATCACATAGTTGTATATTCATCACCATGATCATTTTTTAGAACATTTGCATCACTTCAGAAAAAGAAATAAAAAGAGAATAGAAAAAAACTCATACATACCATACCCCTTACTCCTCCCTCACACTGACCACTAGTATTTCCATCTACCCAATATATATATTTTTTTATTTTAACATTTGCTCCCCCTATTATTTATTTATTTTTAATTCATATGCTTTACTCATCTGTCCATACTGTAGATAAAAGAAGCATCAGACACAAGGTTTTTACAATCACACAGTCACAACATAGCTACTGGAACACAGCTCTGCAGTTTTAGGCACTTCCCTCTAGCCTAATACATCTTAAACTAAAAAGGATATATCTATATAATGCATAAGAATAACCTCCAGGATAACCTCTTGACTCTGTTTGGAATCTCTCAGCCATTGACTGTCTCATTTCTCTCCTCCCCCTTTCAGTCGAGAAAGTTTTCTCAATCCCTTGATGCTGAGTCCCAGCTCATTCTAGGATTTCTGTCCCACGTTGCCAGGGAGGTTTACACCCCCTGGGAGTCATGTCCCATGTAGAAAGGGAGAGGGTGGTGAGTTTGCTTGCCATGTTGGCTGGGAGAGAAAGTCCACGTCTGATCAACAAAAGAAGTTCTCTGGGGGTGACCCTTAGGCCTAATTTTAAGTAGGCTTAGCCTATCCTTTGCAGGGATAAGTTTCATATGAACAAACTCTAAGATTGAGGGCTCAGCCTATTGATTTGGTTGTCCCACTGCTTGCGAGGATACCAGGAATTCTCCAAATGGCGAAGTTGAATTTTCTCCCTTTCTTGCCATTCCCCCAAGGGGACTTTTCAAATATTTTTTTTATTCACTGTTCAATTCACTCTGGGATTTATCAGGGAATCACTCTAGACAAACCTACAAAATCTCGTGCCCTATTCAAGGTTTCATGTACTTATGGTGTACCATTAAACTGTCCATATACATTATATTAGGAAATGCACTAATCAAAATATAAATTTTGTACAAATAAACATTTTTGCCTTAGTCTCACACATAAGTCAAAGTTTTAAAATATGAATTATTGTCTATTTTCAGCACCCTGCGATATTGACATCCCTTTGTTCTTCATCATGCAAAAACATTTTTAAATTTGTATATTTCATTCTATCATTGTACACTCTAGGCATTTCTAGATTATACCATCTCAGTTTTTATCGTCTATCTTTCCTTCTGGTTTCATTTGTGCCCCCATCCCTCCTCCCTCTATCATTCTCACATTCAGCTTCATTCAGAGTTCTAACATTATTGTGCTACAATTAGGTAGTATTGTGCTATCCATTTCTGAATTTTTATAATCAGTCCTGTTGCACAATCTGTATCCCTTCAGCTCCTATTACCCAATATCTACCCTATTTCTATCTGCTGATGGCCTCTGTTCTTAATTGAAATTCTCCATGTTCATTCATTAATGTTAGTTCATATCAGTGAGACCATATAGTATTTGTCCTTTTGTTTCTGGCTAATCCCACTCAGCATAATGTTCTCAAGATCCATCCATATTCTTACATACTTCATAACTTTATTCTGTCTTACAGCTGCATAATATTCCATTGTATGTATATACCACAACTTGTTTAGCCACTCGTCTGTTGATGGACATTTGTGCTGTTTCTATCTCTTGGCAATTGTAAATAATGCTGCTATAAACATTGGTGTGCAAATCTCCATTTGTGTTCTTGCCCCCATGTCCTCTGAGTAGATACCTAGCAATGGTATTGCCGGGTCATATGGCAATTCTATAGTTAGCTTCCTGAGGAAACACCAAACTGCTTTCCACAGCGGTTGTTCCGTTTTACGTTCCCACCAACAGTGGATACGTGTTCCTCTTTCTCCACATCCTCTCCGGCACTTGTCGTTTTCTGTTTTATTGATAATGGCCATTCTGGTGGGTGTGAGATGATATCTCATTGTGGTTTTGTTTTGCATTTCCCTAATAGCCAGAGAAGTTGAGCATCTTCGCATGTGCCTTTTAGCCATTTGTATTTCCTCTTCTGAGAAATGTCTGTTCAAGTCTTTTGCCCATTTTATAATTGGGTTGTTTGTCTTTTTGTTGTTGATTTGAACAATCTCTTTATATATTCTGGATACTAGACCTTTATTTGATATATCGTTTCCAAATATTGTCTCCCATTCTGTAGGCTGTCTTTTTACTTTCTTGATAAAGTTCTTTGATGCACAAAAGTGTTTCATTTTGAGGAGCTCCCATTTATTTATTTATTTCTTCAATGCTCATGCTTTAGGTGTAAGAGCTAGGAAACCACCTTCTATTATAAGTTTTTTAAGAGTGCCAAGCATTTTTAACATACATTAACCACAGCTTATATTCATTGTTTTATTTAAACCTCATAAAATATACCTCACCATATGGTATACGTGAAGAAAAGAGGCTTAAGGAAATGAAGTGATACACATAGTCATCCAGGTAGAACCATTTTTTGTATCTAGGTCTTCCTGACTTCACAGCCTACCATAATTCTGCTATTATACATTGATCCTTTGGCTACAGGTTGAAAGGAGATAGATAGTGATTAAGACTATTGAAGGGAAGGAACATGTGGATTAATGGTGAGGGACCAATGGAATTAACTGCTAGCATTTAGGCGATCAGGGAGATCAAAGGCTCCCTGGGAAAAAGAACAGAATGGGCGAGAAGGGAGTTAATATTTCAAATGGCAAATTACAGGCACACATTTAATTCCAATGAAAAGCAAAAGCTGTTAAGGATAAAGAAGCAACCAACAGTATGATGAAATCAACTGGCTTCAGAAATCCCCAGACAGAATTTTTAGCTCATGCAGTTGTTTTCTGGCATGAAATCCAGGAGATCATTTCTTATCTGAACCACTCATTTTCCTCCATAGTCTCAGGTAGTCTTGCTGACTATGTCGTTGGCTTTGTATTGCATATCTGGTTAGGGGGCCTCATTTGTGCAAATGTAAAAGTGTTGATTCACATAACCTAGGAGAAAACAAACTGAACTGGATAAGTGTTAGGGCATATTTATTTTCCTTCATTTTAAAACGATTGTGTTTAGTGGAAATGACTGTGGAGGACATCCTGGATATTCATCTACATGGTACAGACACGGTACAGGCCCAACATGTGGGCCTCCCCTGCCTTTCCGCAAAAAGCCTTTGCCCCTTCAGCAATATCATCATTAGCAGCGACTCAAAAAGAAACTTCCTGCTGACCTACATTGGGTAGGTGCTAAACTGCCTTGAATTTCTAACTTTTCTACTTGGATCAAAATCTCTACTATTAAAGATCTTCCTAATTAACATAGAAAACAAAGTTGAGAAATTATTCCAAAACCTGTACTCAGTAAATGTTCCAAAATGAAGAAGAGGGCAGGAGGCCAGGAGATGCCTATGAGTGTATGAGTGCTTATTAAGCAAAGATAAATTTAACTTTCTAGGGCAATGTTTTAACAGTGTTGTTTCCTTGCTTTAAAAAAAGTATCAGAATGTTTTCCCAACCTTTAGTCACTCTCTTTCTCATTATTCTGTTTTATATTTTTCACCACAAATGTCACAATTTACAATGATCTTCTTAATTTGTCTGTTTTTCTGGTTTATTTCCTGCCTTCCTGCCTTCTAAAATGAAGGCTCCATGGGAGCAGAGATCTTGAGTGTCTTGGTCATTACTCTATTATCAGCTCCTGGGATCATACCAGGCACGCCATAAGTAGTTGGCAAATGAATGAAACATCTTCAATATCAAGAAGATAATCTCTATAATCTTCCTTATTTTCATATTCAAAACCTTCCATGAGCTGACTACAATCGATTTCCCACAGTTGATTTTTTTCCTCTCTTTTGACTTTGGCCCCCAGCCACACTTGCCTGTGACTAACCCCCAAACACATACACAGATCTTGGACTTCCTCACCACCAAGGTTTTCTACCAAATGTCCTCATACCTGCTGGCCTCCCCTCCACTATGCCCACTCAAATTCTGCCCACAGCCCCTTAACCTCTTTCCTTCTCTGTAAAGTTGCCCAAACTACTCCTGTCCTTGATGTTCTCTGAGCCAAGACAGTATCTGTTTATTCCGTGTACTGGGCAATCAAGTATGTTTTGCCTGCATTCACTTTCTCTTCTCATATTGCTGTAGTTCATATTAATTTAATGTTATTTAAATTTGAGTGTTTCTATTTTGCTTAAAACATGTATACTAGGTAATTTTATTTTTTCACTTCACTTCTCAAACAGAAGCTTTTCTTATAATAACAGGGCTTTTTATACTAGACTTTTACAATGTATTAATTGTATAATAGACTCAGATTAGCTAATTAAAATTTAGAAGGTACAGTGATAAGGACCTGAAGAAGAAGTTCCCTGTGGTATGCAGAATATTATGAGAGCAATGGAAGAGGAATTGTCTTATGAACTGATGTTACCCTATAGACCGGGGAGAGAAAATACATTCCAAACGGTGAGCCCATAAATTCCTGTTTTTAAGCCAACCCATTGTGTGGATTTCTCATAGCAGTCTGGCAAACTAAGTTTTTGTTCTTTCTGGCATGACATCTAATTTAATGATTTCTCCCCACATTTTGTTTTTTCTTCCACAGCAGAATATAATTTCTAAATATTCAAATGATCCAATGGCAGTACTTTTATGGAGATGGATAGAGAAGAATCTCATGTACTGATAACACCTTCTAGCTCAATTTCAGAAGTTGATGTTTATATCTCAACTTCACTGTAACAAATGAAAACATGTGAAATTGTTACTTTTGTTGTCAAAATCTTCAAATAAACACAGGATAACTTTCAGTAAGATATCACAAGACAAATCTGCTATCACGTAAGGCTTTTGTTGTTTTACTATTTAATGAAAAATCACAGAATTACCACCATTACATGATTTGAAGTTTTAGTATATTTTAACAAGAATTGTATCCTCATTTAAAATATTGAAAAACAATTGTTCTATGCACATTGAACTTTTTCTGTAACTGATATGTATTTTGATTCAAAATGAGTTTTCTACAGTATATTTTTTGTAAATTATTATTTTGAAAACATATAAATAAGTGTCTTGCCTCTGCTCATGTCACGGACCAAGACATTTGAAACCATAAATATGTTGTGAGTTGTGGGTGTGTTCTTTACTAACATTATGAAATCTTATTTAACTGTCTTCATATTTTAAAAATCAGATGAAGTAAGGGGTTGATTAAATAATTTGTCATGCTTCCACCAGTGGAATACTATGCAGTTGGAAATCTAAATGTCAGGAAGTTCTCTATGTTCCAATGTGGGAAGATGACCAGGACATAATGTTGAGTAAAAAATGCAAGTCATCTAACAGGGTATATAGAATGGAACGTTTTGTGAAAAGAAAAAGAGTAGGAAATATAAATAAATATTCTTAAGAATATAAATTCTCAATGAATAGTGTTTTATGTATTTTGCCTTTTGAATGAAGGAAATCTGTGAGCTATCCAAAAAATGAAAATAAGATAAAACGAAACCTATAAAAAATCAAATGAAATAGGCTTCTGATTTGGTTACCAGAACCTAAGATGACAATTAAAATATTAGCCAAAATCACTATTGTGCAGAATTTTCTCTTTGCCCATTTGCCACTTCAGTCAACATGAGCCAGTCAGATGAGCCAGGCACCAAATTACTCTCTTATCACTCCAGAAAAACTTAAAATCAACAGATGGCTTTGAGAAACTATCACACCTTAGAAAAGTCAGTGTTGGAAGTTACTTTAAGGTCATCTAGTCCATTTCACTCATTTTGTATATTTTATGTATGGGGAAACCAAAGCCCAGATCATGGAGCTCTGCTTAAAGGTTCCACCAATAATTTCACTACTGTACCATAGTGCCTCTTCTAGAAAGATATGAGACTTTCACAGGCCTTCCAAAGTCCTGATGTTCAGAAGAAGAACTGGGCTATCCCCTGAGGATAGTGAATTTTCATTTTGTGGCTGATCACACCAGATAACAGGGAAGAGTGTTTGGATACCCAGTTGTTTTAGTTTACTAAAGATGATGAAATGCAATATGTCAGAAATGAGTTAACTTTTACAATGGGCATTTATTAACTTACAAGTTTACAGTTCTAAGGCCATGAAAATGTCCAAATCGAGGTATCAACAGGCGATGCTTTCTCCCTAAAGACTGGCTACTGGTGATCCTCAAGGTACATGGCAATATCTGCTGGTCTCTTCTTTCTCTCCCAGGTTTAATTGTTTCTGGCTCCTGGCTTCAGTGGCTTCCTCTGTGTTTCTATGGTTTTTCTCTGTTTTTTTGTGTGTCCTTTCTCAGTTTCTCTGGCTTTTTTCTGTGTCTCTCATGCTCCTATAAAGAACTCCAGTAAAAGGATTAAGACCTACCCTTAATGAAGCAGGTTACATTTTAACTTAGGTTAGGATCCTACTCACCAAAAGATCCTACTTACATTAGACCCATTCATTCCCACAAGGAAGGGTTAGCTTTAAGAACATGATCTTTTCCGGGGTAAATACAGATTCAAGCCATCATACCAGTGATGCAGAATACAACAATAATGGCCACCCACCCCTTATGAACCTTAGGTTGGACTTCATACATCTGGAAGAGAACAGGAGAATTTCACCAAAAACTTGAATGACCAGGAAAGACGTCTAAAGGTTTTCATAGGTAAAACAACATAGGTCCATACATGTGCCATTATTTTAAGACAGCCTGAGGATGTCAGGTATAAAATAGCAGACTATAAAGTACAATATCTGGAGCTTCATCTGCTATCTCGTTAATTTTCTGATTGTTTTGTTTTTTAAGAAACAAAGTTCAAGAGGTTAATAATTAAGTTTTTCATACCTCTTCATATTTCAGAGCAGGATAAACAACTATATTGTGGTGATTTTTTTTTAAAGTTAAGCTTTTCATTAAGAATCCAGTCAGAAAAATGAAAATCACTCCAGGTATACTGACAGAGATAATTTAATCCAATGAATTTGTTAAGCAGGTATTAGAGGACTGAAGAGACAAAAAGGGACCACTGACAGAATTAGAAACTTCATGAAGCAGCTATCACTCCTTAGAGTGATTTCACTCAGCTGAGGGAATAGAAACTAGGAGATCAGAGAAAGGGCCCATGGAACTGTGACTCAGACCCTCAGACCTCAGAAGAGGGGTCACTGGTTGGCTGGTGTGGGGAATATTAAAAAAAAATGCAAACTTAAAACAACTGCCACTGCTAAGGTGAAGAGCTGATGCCGGGATGACACTGACAGGGACAAGAAACAACCAGGAAGGGCAAGCCCTTTCTGCGTCCTCCAGCTTTGCAGGCTCCTGCAGCCCACCTTTTGTCCAAACCTAACAAGTTTTGTCCAAACCTAACAACTGGCAAAAGAGAAATGAAGTTTGCAGAATCTCAGTCCTAACATCCCAGAGAAAAGAATAGACGAGTGGGCTTAGGGCTGAGACATAATACCTTAATAATTATTAGGCATGCATCTTAACTTTATATATTTATATAAAGTCCATGTTTAAAGATAAGAAAAATCGCTGCCTCGGAACAAATGCATACAAATTTAAATTATGAAAATTTTATCAACTTTCAACTTTTATAAGTTAAATATTTTGCATGTGATTATCCTGGATTTCTGATTTTAGAGCTCCTGTCAATTGATTCTCAGTAACAGCTGCCTTAAAAATTCTAAATACCATTTGGCGATAGGATCAATGTTGATGATGATGTATATCTGCTAAAAATGCAATATTTGCCCTGTACCATAGGAATACATTAACCAACATTTGTTGAGCATCTAAAATTCATCCATTTATTTTCTTCAACAAACATCAGTGAACTCTCACCCTATCCAGGTACCATTTTAGAAACTGGGGATAAAGTGGTAAATATGACACAGTTCCTGTCCATCTGAAGCTTATATTCAACTGAAAGTGCACACCAAGGTATACCAGACCCACTCCCAACAGCCAGCACCTGCATTTCTGTGCCTGAGGGCTTTCTCTGGTCACTAAAATAATTTCCCCCCCAGCAGCCTTCAGCCACTGACGATCAGGATTGGTGGGAAAATAACCCAGGTCCCTTACCCCTAGAGTGGGATGACTCTGAGGCATGAGTACTGTTCAGACTCCCAGAATTCCTCAGCAGGATTAGGCTCCAGTTGTGCGTGATAGAAACTTGCTTGGTAATGCACACCATACTGGCCGCCTCTTCTTCCCTGTCTCATTCTCCCACTTGTCTGTGGTATAGCCTGAGATTAACTCTGAAAGAAACCACTTGTTTTTGAATCTTTGTCCTAGGTTTTCTTCTAAGCAATGCAAACAGGGAGAAGGTTTATAACCAAGACTAGGACTAGGTCCACTATTTTTCTTTACAGCTTCTCCTATCCTCTCTTTTTTCCAAGTAGGCATACATTTTAAATTCCATTCATCTAGAATACATTTATTAGATGCCTATCACTTTCTGGGTACCATGCTGAGTACTAGATTTAAAATGCTACATGAGAGAATTAGAGATGTGGTCTTGTAAGAGCAAATGTTCATGTCAAATTGGTTCATTGGTGTATTCTCAATGCCTACAGTAGTGCCTGGGAAAAAGCAGATGTTCAATAAATAGTCCTTGAATTTTTGAATGAAAAGTAGAAGATGGGTATGCCTATAAAAGGAGCACAAGGGGATCCTTGTGATGAAACAATTCTGTATCTTGATTGTCAAGGTGGTTACATGAAGCTAAATGTGATAAAATGGCATAGACCTACACACGTACACAAACACTAATGAGTACATGTACAGCTGGTGAAATCTGAATAAGCTAGTGAATTGGACCAATGTCAATCATGGGTTTTGTAACTGTATCATAATTATGTAAGACGTTACTATTGGAGAAAACTGGGTATACTAATGTCTCATGTCTGCTGTAACAAAGTACCGTAAACCTGGTGGCTCGAAACAACAGAAATTTATTTTCTCACTGTTCTGCAGTCTAGAAGCCTGAAATGAAGGTCTCAGGGCATCTTCCCTCTGAAAGTTCTATCGAACAATCCTGCTTTGCCTCTTCCTAGCTTCTGGTGGAAGCCAACAATCCTTTGCACTCTTTGGCCACTAGCTGCATCACTCTAATCTCTCCTCTTTCACATGGGCTTCTCCTTTGTGTCCTGTGTCCTCTCTTAGTGTCTAAGGACACAAGCCATTGGATTTAGACTTATGACTTCATCTTAATTAAACGCACCTGCAAAAGCCTTATTTCCCATAAGTTCTCATCCTGAGGTTTTGGTGGACGTGGATTTGGGGGGCCACTGTTCAACACACTACATTGGGTGAAGGTGCACGGGATTTCTGTACATTTCTTTGCAACTGAGAAAATGCTTAACAGTAAAAGTTAAAAATAAATCAAGCAAACAATAAAGTAGAGGAGCACAATCCCAAGCAAGCAAATGCCAGCATTTGTAAAACTTCAGCTGATATTTCAGAATACCTTTCGAGGAAGTCATGACATCCACATCCTCAAACAAGTCTTCCACCCAGCAAACATGAAGCTTGCTTCTTCTGTACCTGGTTGACCCCTAATATGTCTGCTCCCGCTATCAAAGGTCTTTATTCTTCTTGCAAAGGAAGCCATACCTTAAGCGGAAAAAAACTCTGCTAACTCAATGTGAAATTCCAAACTGGGTTTCAAAGCGCTGTTGGCTTCATTATGGAAACAACGATTTCTCATCTTTAGGGAGACTGTATCTTTATTTGGGCCACAGTCATTGGTCCTTTAATCTATACTTGTAACCTAACAGAGAGTATTCCTGAATCGGAATATTCCTCATTGGATTCCCAACTACAAAGCTTAAACTACTGAGTTATTTTCCTTATCCATTCCATACTATTTATCTTAGGCTGTTGCAGTTGGAAGCCAGAGTTCTAAAATGTCTAAGTTGTGAAAGCACTCAAACGGAGAAAAAAAAAATAGTGGTAGGTGAAAGTGGAAAGGAATTTCTCCCAACAATGAGTTTTTAGATTCATTAGCAAAGTGAAGGAACTATTAAATATAAATATTAAAAACATAAAAGCTTTCTTTCCCACTTTCTTCTATTTAGCCAACTTTCTAAGAATGTCTGAAATGTTTCTATCATAATCTTGAGATGTTTGTTTCTCCCTTTTTCATATGTTTTCAAGAACAAACCCAACAGAAATAAACACAATACTAAGGAAATTAAGACTTCAAAAGTACATTTGGTTATGTAAACTAATTTGTCTTGTGTTGCTTAAATGTACTTAAATATGAAAAGATGATAATCTCTCTAGCCAGAGACATTCCATATAATGAATGAATGCAGCCAATGACAAGTAGTTCAATTGAAAGCATTTCTCTGTTCACTTATGGCTTTAAAGTAGTTTCTGTCCAAGGATATTTGGTTTATTTCTTCTTTTCCTTCCTTCTCTCATTTCCTCCTTCCCCTCCTTGTAGTGCATAACACATGCTGTTTGTGGAAATTTCACAAAACAAAAGAAATAAAAAAGGAGAAACTAATCTCAATAACAGACATATATTGGTGTATTCCACTACATTTCTTTTTTTACTTTTCAATATTTTTGTTGGTGTATTCATTGATTTAAAAAGCAGAGCTATGAATTGGGATCAAACTTTCCTTAACTTTTTTTTTATATGCTGTATGGCATGGTCACATTTCATTATTTTTCCATGTCAGTATCCTGTTATTGCAACACCATTTGTTGAAATTTTGTTTGTATGCTTGGTTTGTTTTGCTTGTTTTTTGGTGGGGGTGGGGAAGTACATAGGTCAGTAATCGAACCCAGGTCTCTTGCATGGCGAGAATTCTACCACTGAACTACCCCTGCAATCTCTAAACTTTCCTTAACTTTTGCAGCTTAATTTTTTTCAATGTTGTGTCATATACATTTTCACTTAAGACTAAATATTCTTCAAAAAGATGTAGCAATCTCTACTGGGGTAAAGAAGACATTGTCTATATTTTAGAACCTCATCTACTCTTGGAGACTAAAGGAAGAAAGGTTTATTTTTCCCAGAATCTAAATTTTTCTGTAGCACATAATCTAACTCAACCTCTGTGGATAGCTCATTTAAACAATCCATACACAGGGAGCCCAGAATAAGAATGAGGGCCTTTAATCCTGTGTAGCTTAATGTAATGCCTGGATACATCTTGGAGTATACTAAGCAGATAATCAAAAAGTATTGGCAAAGTCCCTTCGGGGATGGAAGAAAAAATATGGAATTAAACTTTACCACTGGGGAAACCCTTGATACTGTGTCAACATTAGGGACACCCAGATCAATAGGCTAAGCCCTTGGTCTTGAGGCTTGCTCTTGTGAAGCTTATGTATATACCAGAGAAGCTTATCCTACTATAGATATGCCTAAGAATTACTACTGGAGGACGTCTTTTGTTGCTCAGACGTGCCCCCACCCCGAGTACAATTCTGCAATTAAAATCATTGCCCTCTCCCCTACATGGGACCTGACATCCAAGGGTGAAAGTCTCCCTGGTGATGTGAGGCATGACTCCCAGGGATGAGTCCAGCCCTGCCACCATGGGATCAACAATGACCAAAAGGGGGGGAAAGAAGTGTAACAAATAAGGTATCAGTGGCTGAGAGAGTACAAATAGAGTTGAGAGGCTAGTCTGAAGGTCTCTCTTACGCCAGCTTCAGTCAGACATTGCTACCTATCATAGCTTGCCAAACCCCAACCAAAACCATTCCTGCCAATCCTAAAGAACACATATGGCATTATATAAGATTCTACAAAGGTTCCATGCACTAGGGTAACTTCCCAGAAACCTACAACCTCCAGATGGGTCTCTGGACCAGATAAGTCCTGAAATGCAGAGGGGCCAGCCTCTCCAGAACATCAACTAGTCCCATTCGCTACCCCATATTATCAACAGCACCTTCCAACCTGAAAAAATTAGAATGGGCATAGCCCAAACACCCCTAAAGAGTGGGAGAAAGATCAAAGGTTATGGTGGAGTTATACAGAAAAGGCATGGTTTAACAAATGAGTATAGTTGCTGAATCATTACACTGATATTTCTTTTAGTCTCCAGTATTTTAGATCAGCTAGAAGTAAAAACCTAAAATTGTGGAATTGTAACCCATACCAAACTCTGAAATCTGTTCTACAACTAATTGTTGCTATGTGCTTTGAAATTTATTGCTTTTTAATATATATGTTATTTTTCACAAAAAAAAGAAAAAAAATTTCTTCTAGCCTTCAATGTTTTGGAGCAACTAGAAGGAAAAATCTGAAATAATGGAATGGTGTTCTAGTTTGTTTGCTGCTGGAATGTAACACACCAGAGACAGATTGGATTTCAATAAAGGGGATTTATTTAGTTAACATACAGTTCTTCAGAGGAAAGGCAGCTAACTTTCAACTGAGGTTCTTTCTTATGTGGGAAGGCACAGAACGATCTCTGCTGGCCTTCTCTCCAGGCCTCTGGGTTCCAACAACTTTCCCTGGGGTGATTCCTTTCTGCATCTCCAAAGGCCTGTGCTGAGCTGCGAGTGCTGAGATAAGGGATGGTGAGCTGCTTCGACTGTGCTATGTTGAGTTCTCTCATTTAAGCACCAGTCAATTAAATCAATCATCATTCATTGCAACAGGCATGCCTCCTAGCCGACTGCAGATGTAATCAGCAACAGATGAGGTTCACATGCCATTGGCTTATGTCCACAACAGTAGAACCAGGCACCTTCTCCTGGCCAAGTTGACACCTGAATCTAACTACCACAAATGGTAACCCATAACAAACTCTAAAGTCTGTTCTGTAACTACTTGTTGAAGTGTACTTTGAAAATCATCGCTTTTTCTTCCTTTCCTTTGTATATATATGTTACATTTAACAGTAAAAAAAGTTAAAAAAAAAGATACAGCATTCTCAACTTGTTCATGTTTGAGTAATATTATCCTTGAGTACATGTTTTCTGTTTGTGTTTTTCTATCTAAAAGCAGTAGTACTTATGGAGTTGAGCTGCTTTGGTGACTTATTCAGTGTTTCTGTGATTTTGAAATTAACTTATAAATTTACTGTAACATTTTTCTCTAATTTTCTATTTTCCAGATTCTTATCTGTATTTTCTGTCTCTGAAGTAAAGCTGATATTTTAGAATTTGTAAAGCATTTTCTTTCTATTATATAAAGTAGTTATCACAATGTTTGGCACATAGATTCCAGTGAAAGTCAATATCATTCTTAGTGTTCTCAGTATTACTCCGTTTGAACCTTCAGCGTTGAGAAGGAAGCAAACTCCATCAAATGAAGTTTTTCATTTGTGTTACTTTAGGTCAGCATTTCTCAACCTCAGGTAATCTACATTGGGGTCAGATAATTCTTTGGTGGGAGGCTAACATGTGCTGCCAATGTTGAGCAGGATCCCTGATCTCTATCCACTAGATACCAATAGTGCATATCTCAACCAAAAAAAATGTCTCCAGACACTGTCAAATGTCCCATGGGGGAGAGATTTGAACAGTGATTAAAAAAGTATATGCAAAGACCATAAAACTGTTATAAGAAAATGTAAGGAAATATCTTATAAAGCTTAGAATAGGAGGCGGCTTCCTAGACCTTACACCCAAAGCACAAGCATTAAAGAAAGAAAGAAAGAATGGGAGCTCCTTAAAATTAAACACTTTTGTGCATCAAAGAACTTCGTCAAGAAAGTAAAAAGACAGCCTACACAATGGGAGACAATATTTGGAAACGATATCAAATAAAGGTCTAGTATCCAGAATATATAAAGAGATTGTTCAACTCCACAACAAAAAACAAACAACCCAATTACAAAATGGGCAAAAGACTTGAACAGACATTTCTCAGAAGAAGAAATCAAATGGCCAAAAGGCACATGACAAGATGCTCAACTTCCCTGGCTATTAGGGAAATGCAAATCAAAACCAGAATGAGATATCTCACACCCATCAGAATGGCCATTATCAATAAAACAGAAAACAGCAAGTGCTGGAGAGGATGTGGAGAAAGAGGAACACGTATCCACCATTGGTGGAAACGTAAAATGGTACAACCATTTTGGTGGAACAACCAGTTTGGTGGTTCCTCAGGAAGCTAAGTATAGAATTGCCATATGATCATTGCTAGATATCTACTCAGAGGACATGAGGGCAAGGACACAAACGGAGATTTGCACACCAATGTTTATAGCAGCATTATATACAATTTCCAAGAGATGGAAACAGCCCAAATGTCCATCAACAGACGAGAGGCTAAACAAGCTGTGGTATATGCATACAATGGAATATTATACAGCTATAAGACAGAATAAAGTTATGAAGTATGTAAGAATATAGATGGATCTTGAGAACATCATGCAGAGTGAGATTAGCCAGAAACAAAAGGACAAATACTATATGGTCTCACTGATATGAACTAACATTAATGAATGAACTTGGAGAATTTCAGTTAAGAACAGAGGTCATCAGAAAATAGAAATAGGATAGATATTGGGTAATTGGAATTGAAGGGATACAGATTGTACAACGGAATTGATTGTAAAAATTCAGAAATGGATAGCACAATACTACCTAACTGTAATACAATAATGTTAGAACACTGAATGAAGCTGAATGTGAGAATGATAGAGGGAGAAGGCCTGGGGGCACAAATGAAATCAGAAGGAAAGATATAAGATAAAGACTGAGATGGTATAATCTGAGAATACCTAGAGTGTATAATGATAGTGACTAAATGCACAAATTTAAAAATGTTTTGCATGAGGAAGAGCAAAGGAATGTCAGTAATGCAGGGTGTTGAAAATAGATAGTAATTATCATTTTAAAACTTTAACTTATGTGTGAGATTAAAGCAAAAAATATTTATTTGTACAAAATTTATATTTTGACTAGTCATTTCATAATATAACTTATGTGGACCGCTTAATTGAACACCATAAGTACATGGAACCTTGAGTAGGGCATGAGATTTTGTAGGTTTGTTCAGAGTGATGCCTTGATAAATCCCAGAAGGATTTGAACAGTGAATAAAAAAGTATTTGCAAAGTCCCCTTGGGGGAACGGTGAGAAAGGGGGAGCATTCAACTTCCCCAAGTGAAGAATTCTTGATATTCTCACAAGCAGTGGGGACAACCAAAGCAATAAACTGAGCCTCCAATCTTGCAGTTTGTTCATATGAAACTTAACCCCGCAAAGGATAGGCTAAGCCTACTTAAAATTAGGCCTAAGAGTCACCCCCAAGAGACTCTCTTTTATTGCTCAGATGTGGCCTTTCTCTCTCAACCAACACGACAAGCAAACTCACTGCCCTCCCCCTCTCTACGTAGGACATGACTCCCAGGGGTGTGGACCTTCCTGGCAACGTGGGACAGAAATCCTAGAATGAGCTGGGACTCAGCCCCAAGGGATTGAGAAAACCTCAACCAAAATGGGGAAGAGAGAAATGAGACAAAATAAAGTGTCAATGGCTGAGAGATTCCAAACAGAGTCAAGAGGTTATCCTGGAGGTTATTCTTATGCATTAAATAGTTATTACCTGTTTAGTTAAGGTGTAATGGAGAGGCTGGAGGGAACTGCCTGAAAATGTAGAGCTGTGCTCCAGTAGCCATGTTTACTGAAGATGATTGTATAATGATATAGCTTTCGCAATGTGACTATGAGATTGTGAAAAGCTTGTGTCTGCTACTCCTTTTATCTACCTTATCGACAGACGAGTAGAATATTTGGATTAAAAATAAATAAGTAATAGGGGGAACAAATGTTAAAATAAATTTAGTAGATTGAAATGCTAGTGATCAATGAAACGGAGGGGTAACGGGTATGGTATGCATGAATTTTTTGTTTTCTTTTTCTGAATTGATGCAAATGTTTTAAGAAATGATAATGATGATGAATATACAACTATGTGATGATATTGTGAATTATTGATTATATAACAAGAATGGAATGATCATATGGTAAGAATGTTTGTGTTTTTATGTGGTTAAGTATCATAAACAAAACAAATCATTGTAAATTAAAAGAAAAAAAATGCCCCATGGGGGCAGAATCACCCCAGATGGAGAGCCTCGGCTATAAAGAAATCTGTCAGAACCATAAAATATTTCTGTATAAAGACCTTCTGCCATCTCCAAACTTTCAGCATGGGTGATTTATTCTAAGATCTCTGTACAAGGTGAGGTTGTCTTTTCTTCTACGAAGTCTCTTAAACTTCCTTGTGTTCTTCTTGAGATCCTGAAATGTGGGAAGTGCCAGAACTAGTCACCAGAGACATCTGAGCCAAAAGGATTTAACAAAGAGGCACATAATGAAGATGTTTGGCTGAAAGTCAGTGCATTTGGACATTAAAACGTCTTTCCATTCTCTTCCAAAAACTCGAGTCGGGCCACATGCTATTGGAATGATGAATGAAAATAAAGTTACCCATGAAGAACACACTGCCTCCTCCACCTCTTTAATCTTCCCCTTATTTGTGCAGCATAAAAACCATGAATTATTCCACTATTGGCAAAATAAAGTTAAGCAAAAGATTTAGTTGTTTTAATTAAATGACTAATGAAACTGTTATATCTTGAATACATAAGTACTTTTGGCTTTGGAGGAAGAAGAATTATATATATATATAATGACTTGTCTAAGGTTGAAATAGTGTAATATTTTTTTGCTTTCTTTCTATTATTATCTTAAAATCATATTGGAATTTTAAGTTTTTTATTCGAGAAGTTGTGGATTTTTATTAGAGAAGTTGTGGAACAATCATGCATAAAATACAGGATTACCATATACCACCCTATGATTAACACCTTGAATTGGTGTGATACATTTGTTAAAAGTGATGAAAACACATTTTTTATCATTTCACTATTAACTATAATCCATGGTTTAACTTAGGGTTCTATGGGTTATCCCATATTGGAATCTAAAGATGCATTTAACAGAACATCAACTGTCATGAGAAGATAATGAAAATAAAACCAATCATGCCTTTTGAGTGTGTTAGGATGATGCTCACTGCTGTAACAAATAGACCACTTAGATTTAATGGATAAGCAGAAAAGATGTTTAGTTCTAACTCTCATAACAGGCTAATGTGGACATTTCTGGTTGCTGGGCAGACAGTTTTCTCCAAGGAAACCTCACATTCCCTTGGACCTAATACTCTTTGCCTCATGGGGAAGAGAAAAGGTATAGTTTCTCTGAGGACCCAACCCAGAAGTGACCAACTTCAATTCTATCCACAGTTCATTGGTGAGAACTAGTCATAGTCATACATGGAAACATGGGCAGCTGGAATACGAAGTGCCTGGCTGGGCAGCTGCCCTGCCGTGGCAATGCCATATGATGGAAGTGGAGCACACATGGTTGGTGGACACAGTGCCCTATGCCATAATGAATAAAGTTCTTTAACTAAAAGCTGTTTGGAAGGGTGAAAAAAAGACTCTGCAAATACCAACATCTAGTATAAAATATTCATGCCAACACTCCCTAGAGCCACATGTTCTGTCTGCCTTCGATTCTTAAGTATTTCTGCTTTATATTTGCTGAAGGAAGCATAGCCGAAGGTGGTATAAATGGAAGGGGAGCTGGTTGGCCCAAACAAGGCCCTTTGGCCATGATTCCACTGGCCTCATCCAGGTTCCCTCAGAGAGGCAGTTATGTCACAGTTCATGTCTTTCTCCATCTCTGCTCCTTGAACCTCTTGAAAATGATCTTGTATATTTAGCCTCTTGGTGTTGGAAGAACAGAGAATCTCCTGGCTTCCCTCCAAATGGGAATTTATTATTGGAGGAAATGAACAATATTGGGATGGAACTGTTCATCCACCCATGCCCTAGGCTTCCTTCAGGTCCTGCTTCTCTCTGTCTCCCCATGATTCCCAAGGCATCTCACTCGTGGCACATTTGCTGGCTTCTGTCTGCTCCATTTTTCTCCAGGTCCTGACCAACCAGTACCAGTGTATTCTCCCATGCAATTCCCGTGGGAGCTAGTCACAATGGCTTAGCTGGTTACTATCATCCTACTGGGCAAAGCCTTTACGCTAGGACACCATATAGGACAAGACTCCCAACCTGTGAGGGCTCCACCCTCTGTTCTTGGGTCACCTCAGCTACATCTTAGTGGCCACATCTGGGCTAAGGACAAGCCACCATGGATTCTCCATCAGATTTCTATGTGGGTGTGGTCAGCTCAGAGGGAATTCTGCACTTGGCAGGTTAGCATATCTGACATGTCTGAAACAGACCCAACAAATAATGTTGCTCCTTCTTCTATCTGAATTGCTTCTTCTTCATTCATTCTATTTTATTTCTTGAGGTGGCATGGTTGTTCAACATGAGTCAAGGCACAAAAGCAGAACCTGGACTCTTTAGGGGCTAGTTAGGAGGCTATGTGATGGGAGTAATAATGTTTCATACTAATAGCTGGCTCCTACAGATAACTCTCTAAGAGGCAAGTAGGCATGCAGCCTTCCAAGCATGTCACATATATGAACTCATTTCATGCTCACAACAAGTCTCTGAGGTGGACACCATTAATATCCCAATTTTAATATCCCAATTCTGAGGCTCAGAAAAGTAAAGAAACTTGCCCGTACATGTACAGTAATAAATGGATAATAAAGTTTAAGTAAGGGGACAAATTATGAAAGACCTCGAAAAACAAACACGTTTGGACTGAATTTGGTAAGACATAGAGAGACACTGAGATTTTTCAGACCAGAACAATCCAACCAAGTCAGGATGGACTGGCCTTTGAGGCAGGGGCCCAGGCAGGAAGCTCCTATAGAAATCCAGTCCCAGGAAGGAGGTTCTGAACTGGAGTGGTGGCAAAGGCAGTTGAGATAATGAGCAGGGAGATAGAATCTAAAAGTCCTGTAGGACTCCTTAAGTAATGAGAGCAGTTGTTACAGTGAGAGTTAAATCAGAGAAGGAGAACTGCTATTTGGGATAGAGAATAAGGATGCATTTATGGGGTTTAAGTCTTATGCAACTGTGTGAGCTGGCAGAGCAGTCTCTGTAGACCAGTAATCTGGAAGGAGAGCTCAATATCATTGGTGAAAGTGGTGGTCTTCACAATAGAGCCATCTGTCGGTGCCCTTGGCCTGGGCCTTGGGAAAGATGAGGGGGGCACCTGGCAGGAATTAGAGGAGTTGAGGTCTATGTGCTGCCCCCTTGCCAACTATGGGAGCCAGTAGACCAGGGACAAAATGCTTTAGCTGCCCCAGTGCCTGGAGCTCTCCACCAATCTTCAGAGTGTACAAAATGTGACTCCTGTTTCACTTCCATTTTCCAAAATGTGCACAAGATACTTTGTGTGGCCACCACCACTTCTTATGTGGCCAATGCTACCCAGAACTAAACAGGAAAGGGAATGCTAGGAAACATGGTCTTAGCTTTGCCAAGTTGACACAATACAAGGACAGCATGACAGTGTGTGTGAGAGAGGGAGGTGAAGATGGCTCAAAGTTTCAGTGCATGGTGAAACATGGTGGTGACCCTAAGAGATGAGGGTGTTGGAGGAAAAAGATGGTGAGTTTAGTTTCACTGACTTTAAATTTTGTATGTGGAAACATCTAGCAGACAACTGAAGATTTAGGTCAGACAAAGCTGGAAATAAAGACCTTGGAGCATAACAGAAAAGACAGGATTTAACAAATGAGTATGACTGCTGAAGCATTATATTGATATTTTTGTTGGTCTCCAGTGTCTTGGAGCAGCTAGAAGAAAAAATGAAAAATCGTGTAACTGTAACCCATACCAAAGTTTAAAATCTATTCTATAACTACTTGTTAAAATGTACTTGGAAATGTATTCCTTTTTTGCATATAAAAATAATAAAAGAAATAGTTTAATGCATTCATGTGGATGTGGACCCATTGTAAATAGAACCTTTTGATGAGGTTACTTCCCTCAAGGTGTGGCCCAGCCCAGAAAGGATGGGTCTTGATCCTATTACTGGAGTCCTTTACAAACTACATGAAATTCAGACAGAATGAGAGAAAGCCACAGAAGAAGTTGAAATGAATGGAATCTGGATGAAAAGGGAGAGACCAGCAGACGCTGTCAACGCGCCTTGTCATGTGACAAGCTAAGGACCAAGAATTGCAGGCAACCAGTCTTTGGGAAGAAAGCATCACATAGATGATATCTTGATTTGTATTTTTTCCCAGCTTGAAACCATGAGTGAATAAATTTCCACTGTTCAACCCAGTTCATTTCATAGTATTTGCTTGGTCAGTGTAGGAAACTAAAGCAAGTACCTATACAAGTCCCCTTATGGTGTTTCCAACATAGAAAATATAGGGTGCTTCAAACAAAAATCATTTTTAACTGTTTCAGTCCAAACAGATAATGTCTATGCTTTGGAAGTTGATTTTGAATACTTCACAGAAAAGAAAGGAGAAACGACTCTGGAGGATCAAAAACGTGAGATGTACAAATTTCTGCATTTACTCTTCATTTTGTAACAAAAGATTATATAGTTTTCAGAATGGACGTATTATTTTCGATCAGTAAATTAAGAAACCAGAGTCACTAGAAGATCACAAGAGAAAAACACTATCAGGAAGTTTCTTTCCTGCCTTTCTCATGCCTAAGAGGTAAAGGAACTTCAGAATTCAGGCTACCAGCTCAGCCCCACCCACCCCTACACTAGTCCTAACTATGTCTGATAAGAGAGTATGGGGGGGGCTACTAGGAAGGCTCTTGCTGCCTCTAAACTTTGCATCTCTTCACAGTTATTCCAGCATTTCCCCACGTTATGCTCCAGCCCACAGAAACCCAAGGCCTGAGGACCATTCCATTTGGTTGTAGCCTTGCCATTCCTTTTTGAACCTCTCGCTGGGCACTGAAACTTGAGAGGGGTCTTTTGCCACTGGCCTCTACTCCTGCCCACAAGTTTGGACTCCTCCCCAGAAAGTGGGTCCCAGAATCTGTACTACATTGAACCTTGTCATTTGGATAAATGACCACTTTTCTAGTCACGACTTGATGCAAGAAATATCCCTAAATCAGTGTCTTAAAACCTTTAAATCAGACCACCTGCATGGGAATCAAATAGAGTACTGGTGAAAAATACAGGTTCTTAAAATTACTAAAGCAGTATAACAGTGTGGCCTGGAGAGGTGCCTTTTTAGCAAGCACTTTAGGAGAATCTTTGTACATTACAGTTTGAAACCACTGTCTTAGACCAAGCATAGCTTAATCCTGGGGTGCTCTCATCTCCTGAAAAGCTAAGCTTTTGGCTCCAGCCTGTATTCCCACCAAGGATATTCTGAGTTTGGCAGGTTGTAGCTGATATCTAAATTCGTACTGTTCACAAGGGTTGTTTTTAAATTATGCATAAGGCATCTGTATAAGTAAATGTTGATGTTAACCATTGAACCATCACTGGAGTCACCATCTGGTGGTCACAGCAGGGAATGGTATGTTTTGCTGAGGAAACCATAGGCAACTTTGTAAAACTGGGGGAGTTGTAAAATGTTTCCTTGATATCTTTGCTCTTTGTTTCAAGGGATTAGCAATTACCATCTTTCTTTTTTATCTTAGGTGGTGTGAAGTTTTTCTTCATATCAACAGAGAATTCTAACAGTCGTGGAGTATACTTGATTCAAATTATACTTTCACTTTCAAACAGGAATGATTTCAATGAGCTCATCTATCCCGGCAAACCATTTCCGTAGAAGACCAGATGGAAAATATCATATGGTCCCGGGGGCCTACTATGCAACTCTGCCTTAAAATTAGCAATGGACAGTATGTACACAAATGGGTGTGGCTGTGTCTAATAAATCTTTGCTTATGGACACTGAAATTTGAATTTTATGTAATTTTCATGTGTCACAGAACATGCATCTTTTTTTTCAACCATTTAAAAATATAAAAAACATTCTTAGCTTGCAGGCCTTATATAAACCAGCATTAGGTGCGACTGTCTTGTGAGCCATAATTTGCGACCCCTGGTCCAGTCTATAAACTGCCCTATTAATTGCCTTACTTCAGAATGACTGCAGAGGATACCTGCTGCAGATTTTCACTGGATAACTTTTGTTTGCCTCTCCAAATCCATTCTCCACTCTGCTCTCTTCCTAAGGGTGACTGTACAGACTTTGCCCTCTGGCATCTGAATTTGGTGAAAATAAAGCTTGGATTAAGAGATCAGATGAAAGCTGGAGGCATTTATTCCTTTGGCCCCAATACTGGAAGGTTGTGCAACCTGGTTATGTCCCACTAAAGATGGCACTCCCAGTCAGGCACCCATCTCCACTCACCCTCTCAGGTACCAGGATCAGGAAACCACTCCATCCTTCCCTACTTCAGGGCTAGTAACAGCATCCCACTTCTATTAGTCCCACATTACTGCAGTTTTCTTCGTGGTTTCCCTAAACCAGTGGTTCTCAACCACATGAGAGACTAAAGCATAGAACGTGGGACCCATCCCCAGAGCAGCTGATTTGGTGGATATGGGGAGGAGCTGGAGAATTTGCATTTCTAATAAACTCCCCAGGAATGCTGATGATGTTGGTCCCTTTGGGGAGAGAGCCATTGCCTCCAGTTTTATAAACAAACCTTTGCTAGTCTGTTGTATAAGACTCATCTTCCATTTTCAGCCAGAAATACTATTTTGCCTTAACTTTGGGAAATTACAGTTATCTTCTCATCAGCACAGGGCAATTTATGAGAGATTATTGAAATGACTAGATGCTTGCGTCTAGGGTTAATCCTCCTGTCCTACAGGAGACCTAGATCTCACTAGGGTGATGGTGGGTCTTAGGAGACAGTGTGAAGTAGTAATAGATTCCTGTTTATTTACTTGACAAATATTCAGGCAAATGTGTTAAAAGCTTTATAAATATTTATTCATTTACTTCTTGTGATGACTAAGTTCATGTGTCAACTTAGCTAGGTTATGGTGGCCAGATATTTGGTCAAGCAAGCACTGGCTTGATTGCTACTGGGAGGGTATTTTGTGCATTTAAATCATCAGTAAGCTGATTTCATCTATGGTTGACCAACTCTACATATACAAACAACAAAGGAGATTGTCTTCAGCAATAAAAGAAGTCTCACCCCATCAGCTGAAGGCCTTAAAGAGAGAGCCGATTATTTCAGCAGTCAAAAAGAAGAATTTCTTCCAGTGCCTGCCCATGTAAAAAAAAAAAAAAAAAAAGATTTCTATCTCTATTTCATCTAGCCAGCTTCTCCTGGGGAATCCATTGAACCCTTCATCCAAGTTTTCAACTTGCAGCCTGCCCTGTGGATTCAGACTTGCCAATCTTGTGGTCACATAACCCAACTCCTGTAACAATTATCTCTTAATATTTACATACATACAAACATACACACACACACACACACACACACACACACACACACACACTTATATATACTGTCAGTTCTGTTTCTCTGGAGAATTCTAATAGAGATCATAGTGCCAAGAGTGGTTCTTGGGAAACAGAATCTTAAAGATGAGAACTCTGAGATGATTCTGGGGTTTTGGGAATTGATTCTCTAATCTTATTATATAAAAAGGTACTAATGACTCTATGTCCAATGATCCAAATGGCACTGATAATCCATGGTATTTAACAACAATAGAGATACACAAAATATCACCATTTGCTACTTAAATGTTTATAAGAGACAAGGCTCTGGGTGACAATTTATTTGATATCTGACAGAGTTTTGTTGAGTTAAGAAGACTAATGATGTTGGTTGGTTCTTTCCAAATATCCTGGATACCATCATTAAAGAAAGGGGTGAGCTCAAGGCTTCAAATCCCCAGTTCAAATGTCACATTAAAGACATGAAAGTTCCTAGGTGTACCCTGAAAGAAACTCTTATTTCTTCTAGGTGTGCCTTGAAAGAAACTCTTACTTCTTCTAACTGCAGACTTGAGATTTCTGAAACGAGACCCAGAGTCTCAATGGGCAAGTGGCTTAATTACAACATACATTGAATTTCCAACCTTGCAGATTGTCTGCTGTTAAAGTGAAGGCACTAACTGGGAAGAAACAGGATCCTGGAAAATTGGAATGGGAACATATGGGATGATAAGGACAGTGGAGGCATTGAAAACCCAAGATTCTGCTGAGTCTTCTTTGCCAGAGTCTGCACACTGAGGAATCAGCCACCCAATCTTTAGTTTGCCCTGAGGAATCAATCTCCATATGAAGAGATTAACCCTGATGTGATGTGCCTGATAAACTTGTAAGTGCCTCCCTTGAGAGAATAGTCTTCACACCTCTGCCTGAAGAGATTAACTCTCATTTACCAGATGAAACTCTAATGGAAAGCCCTAAAGTAGCTGGCCTGCAAGACACTGCTAATTTCTCTTATGACCCACCCCCACCATCCCTCTTTTCTTCCAGACCTATAACTAGAATGAAGTTGCAACCAAACGTGTGACCCATGAGGAGGTGTGCTACACTTCAAAATTTTTCCAATTTATATAGACAGAAATCAGGGGAATATGTGTGGGAATGGATACTGAGGATATAGGATAATGGTGGAAGGAACATAAAGTTGGATCAGGTTGAATTTACTAATATAAATTTAACATTCGGTGCTGTAGTTCAAGGGGTTAGAAAGGGCCCTGATAGTTTGTGTGGTGGCTGACTTAAGCATGGACCAAAAGGTGGCCTACAATGCCTGAAATTGAAATGCTAGAACTGTCCTAGCACAATGCAGATGAGAGGATCCAAAGGAATGTTAGAGTAGATTTGAGGGAGGTTAGATAGAGAAGGAGAGAGGGAGAAATGTCCCTAAGACCCACAGCCTTTTGTTTTGGCACGCACACACTTATTGAGCCCTGCACACCTAGCCCTCACTCAGGTCAGCACCTGAAAAGAATCAATGAAAAGTACAGCGCATCAATCCCTTATTAGCAAAGCCAGGGGGAAAGGGCCCCTCCAAGTCCTTATAATGAAAGGATTCTGACCTCTGCTTCTCTTCCTTCGGAGAACATCTGCGCTCATCTTCCTTCAAGCGGGTACTTTCACTATGCATTAGTTTTGAGCTGTACACACTGTCTAGTCTTTGGATTCTGCACACACTGACTAGTCCTTGAGTTCTTTCCTATAGCTGAGACAAGAACACTCATGGCGTCAGTTCCTGGTAGAGGTCTCAACTTCACCAAGAATTCCCAGGGTTCTCTGGCATCCAGCAGAGAATTCCCTGGGCTCTCCAGCATCCAGCAGAGAATTCCCTGGGCTCTCCAACATCCAGCAGAAAATTCCTAGAGCTCTGCGGCATCCAGTAGAGAACTTCTGGAGTTCTGTAGCATCCAGCCAAGAACTCCCAGGGCTCTCCAGCATGGAGCTTATTAAATTATTTGGCTGAACACACTGACTAGTCCTTGAATTCTTTACTGTGACTGAGTCAAAACCCTCATGGCATCAGCCTTTGGTTGAGGTCCCGATTTTCTGAGAACTCCAGGGGCTGTCTGGCATCAGATTTATCATGTAAGACCTTCTCACTCACCCCAGGAATGTCCAGAGCACACCTTTCACCAAGACTATGAGAAATAAATTTGTGAGAGCAGCTGCATCATCCCTAAGAGCTCAGTGATCCCTTTTCTCTATACTATCAGATATTACTTGTAGGAACTGCTGCCAGTGAACTTGGATCCTTAAACACAAAGGGGATGATGGGGTTGGGCTGTCAGGAGACAAGTGGCAGCACTTACTTGCCAAAGACAAGGGAGGCATGGCAACCACAATGGACAGTAGAGTCAAAGCAATAATCAGAATAGTCTGACTCACAGTGACTTATGGTGTTGGCTAGTTGATCATGGGATGCCTAGAAGTGAAATAGATGGGTATTTTACTAAATTCTTGCTTGATCTTGTTTCAGCATTCTAGATCAAGTGAACAAAGGTCTACCTTGAATCACATAAAGAGTCACAGTCCCTCAAATAATTCCCAGATTTGAGAGGTTATAGACCCAGAACCTCTTGAAGAAGGAAAGACTAGGTTCATTGGGGAAGAACCCTGCTACACCACCAAAAATTTATGCTGTTACTCTTCCTCCCAACCTTCGCCAAAGGTTGCACTGGGGTAAAGAAAATGATCAGACATTTCAGGGATTAATAGACACTGGCTCAGAATCTACAATAATTCTAAGAAACCCAAATGTCACTGAGGTCGACCAGTCAGTGGAGAAGCTTATGGAGATCATGCAGGGTTAGAACTGGAGAAGACCTGGAAATCATATTGTCTTTGTTCCTTCTTTTACAAATCAACCAGCAGAGGCCCAGAGAGATAAACTGACTAGCACCTCTCAACTCCTCTCCTCTGCACTTCTGACTTTACTCCTTTCCTCTTGTTTGATGATAGCATCTTTAGATATTTCATTATCAAGGGCAAAACTAGGATTTATGAAATATTGATTTAGTCTCATCTCCCCCCTTTGGCAGCTGTGGACTTTGGGACCCGCTGAAATGAGTAGTTTTCAGCAGGTCCCAAAGTTGCTATTGAATTAGAATGACTAGCATTTTAGTTGCCTATGATTGCTATAACAAATTATCACAAACTTAGTAACATAAAACAATGCAAATTTATGATCTTATAGTTCTGATGGTCAGAAATCCAAATGGGTCAGCAGGGCTGCAATTCTTCTAGAAGCTCTAGTGGAGAATCTGTCTTCTGGCCGCTTCCAGGTTCTAGAGGCTGCCTGAATTCCTTGGCTCCTGGCCCTGCCTTACTCTGATCTGCTTCCATCATCACAGCTCCTTTCATTCTGACACTCCTGTCTAACTCTTATAAGGACTCTTGTGATTACTTTGAGCCCACTCAGATAATCCAGGATAATCTCCCCAGCTCAAAAGACTTACCTTAATCATACCTTCAAAGTCCATTTACCATGAAATAACACATTCACAAGTTCCCAGGATTAGGATGTGGACATCTTTGAGGGGGGAGGATTCTTTCTATCACAGCAAACATTAACTGTACTTGTCTCTGACAACATGTCTTCTATTGACATCTCAGTGCATAATTAAAATATTTTATTGCTATTTAGCTTTTCCAAGTTAATGTCTTCTCGCCATCATTATCAAAATGGTTTCCCTAAGGTTTGAAATGTTTCCTTAGGAGCCCTTTGTCCCTCCAAGGCCTAACCAAGAACTTCACACATGGTAAGTGCATGTTAATAATGATGGACACAGTTTGATTTTGTCTAAGAATACACTGCATTAGAGGATGATGCAGGTGTGGGTCTCTGATATTTTTCTCCTCAGAACATATGCATCAACTTCAAAAAATTTAGTGAGCATTAGTGCCAACAGCGTATTTTTTAATTGGCTATTGTGGGTATAGACCATGCAAAAACTAAATACTTAATTTTCCTTATTAAGCGGCTGGAAAACTATAATTCTCCTTTCTTTATTCTTGTGTGTTTTCTCCATTCTCTTCTGTATTTCCTTGGCCTGGCTGAGTCAGTCCCTCACATGTGGAAAGTTAATTTTTTTCTCCACATGCTAAATCTCAAGTGATGTTTTATGAGGACATATGACTGAAATGTAATTTGAGAATCAACATAGGCAAACTGAGCAGCAATCTACTACTTATATTTGGGAAGTCCCCATATTATCAGTGCTACTCATTCTTAAGTAAATGACAAAAACAGCCAAAAGATCAAATAGAGGGAGGCTTAGTGGTGATTGAAAATGGCCCCAAAGCTTATTCATATGCAGAATGGATTTCTAAACAGATCACAAGGATTTGGAGGAGCAATGAGGAACCACTTCTATCATTTTGATAAACTACATGAAATAGTGACAGGACAGACTGTCACCTAACAGAATCTTAGCAGCTCAGTGCCAGTAGCTGGTATAAACTCACACTTCTCATCTAGCTTCTTTGAGAACCATCTTTGGTATATTAAATATATATATAAGATGCCCTCACCTTTATGTACAGAGATGGTTTTACTGACCCCTGTCATCAAGGGGTCAGTTGAGGATAAGTGGTGGCACAGATTCATCATTTTCTCCTTGCTCCTTCCCACCTATGAACAAATGTATGAATTTTTCAATGATGAGCTAGGATCCACAGGTAAAATAAAGTAAAATGTTCCTACCCTAACATATCAAATATGTACCTTTAAACCCATTAACACCATAACAAACTATAAAAGATATGAAGAAAGGGATGAAAATAATGCTCAAATTCAGCTGGTTAAGGTATGTTGGGGGGGTGTATTTATGCACACATATGTATTTCACAAGCCAATTCAAAAAATAAATTCACGCCATTCTATCAATTAATCTTTGTAAATATTCCAACCAAGGATGACAGTAACTGTGCTGAAACTCAAGACAATACCATCTTTCTGAACATCTGTACATGTCACCGGGTTTAGTTGTATAACTGCAGTTCTCTTCAAGTTGCTTCAAGGGTTCTCAGCTATGGCTGCTTTTGCAGGGCCTTGATGTTTAAAGTATGTCAGTGTTTGACATAGTTTACCTCTTTCTGATGAGCTCCTTCATTTTAGGATACCAGACCAGATTCCTGGGCCGTATATTACAAATTTGTAAATAGAATTAACCAAAGATGAACAGGTCACTTTTTTATTAGAGAAGTTGTAGATTTATAGAACAATCATGCATAAAACACAGGATACCCACACACCAATACCACCTTGCATTGGTGTGGAACATTTGTTACAATTGATGATAGCACATTTTTATAAATGTACTGTTAATTAACATTCATGGTTTAACTTAGGGTTCCTTGTTTGTGTAATGTAGTTTCATGGATTTCTTTTCTCTTGATTCTGTTACCATATATATAATTTAACATTTCCCCTTTTAATCATATTCAGATATATATTTCAGTGCTGTTAACTGCATTCACTATGTTGTGCTACCATCACCACCATCCACGATCAAAACATATCCATCATTCCAAATATGAACCCTGTCCATTTTAAGCCTTACTTTCCCATTACCTATCCCCACCCCATTCCCAATACTGCCAGAATGGAATATACCAGAAATGGAATGACTTTTTAAAAAGGAATCTATTAAGTTACAGGTTTACAGTTCTAAGGCCATAAAAATGTCCAAATTATGGCATCCAGAGAAAGATACCTTGACTCCAAAGAAAGGCTGATGTCTGTCACATGGGAAGTTACCAGGATGCTGTCTGCTGGTCCCTGTTCCTGGTTCCATTGCTTCCAGCTTCTTATACCAATGGTTTCCTCTCTAAGCATCTGTGGGCCTTAACTTAGTTCCTCTGGAATGCAACCCTGGGTTCTGGACTGATTAGCATCTCATGGGAAGGCACATGATGTCTACTAGGCTCTTCATTTCCAAATGTCCATGTCTAGGCATTGCTCTCTCTATCAGTACTCCAAGAATTTCCAAATGTCTGGATCTCTGTCAGCTCTGAAGCAACTGTGTTGCCTCCAAAATGTCTCCTCTTTTAAAGGACTCCAGTAAACTAATCAAGATAATCAAGACCCGCCTTGAATGGGTGGAGTCACATCTCCATCTAATCAAAAGCCACACCCACAATTGAGTGGGTCAATCTCCACAGAAACAACCTAATCAAATTTTTTATCCTACAATATTGAATCAGAATTAAAGGACATGGCTTTTCTGAGGTACACAGCATTTTCAAACTAGCACACCTGGTAGCCCATATTCTAGATTCCCACTCTTATGAGTTTGCTTATTCTAATTGTTTCAAATTGTTGAGATCATAAAATATTTGTCCTTTCGTGCTTGGCTTATTTCACTCAACACAATGTCTTCAAGGTTCATCCAGGTTGTTGCATGTATCAAGACTTCATTCCTTTTTATGGCTGAATTATAGTCCATTGTATGTATATGCCACATTTTATTTATCCATTCATTGGATGAGGATGCTTTGAGTTGCTTTCATCTTTTGGCAATTGTGAATAATGCCACTATGAATATAGATAGTTCCCATTTTGATAGCCAAGGACTTGTCACAATTATGTTTTATTTCCACTGAATTAAATTAGAGGCAATTTAATTATCTTCTTATAAATAACTCTCAATTATGAGTAAATAGTAAATCAAGGAAGCTTTTTCTGCTATCTGTTCTAAGCCAGATTTAATTTCTCCTGCCTCTTTCAACTTACAAACTGTGTTCTATCCCTGTCATCTTCCATGTTAAATAATCATTGGTTAGCTAAGTAAGTTGCTATAGGAGGAACTTTCAGAGTGAATGTTGGTGTTACAATAGGAGACAAAATTTCTGAAAAAATAGACTATACCTTTGAGCTGATGAGAGATAGGGCTGACAACAGGGCCTGGGCTCCTCTCCAGAACCCCTGAAACCAATGCAAACATATCATGTGGTAGCTGCTGCTTCTACTAGTTCTAGAAATCAGTTAATTGCTTCCACTAGTCCTAAAAAGCAGTTATCCAAAGCTGTAATTTGTTAAAAAAAAAAAAAAGTACCAGTAGGAAAACCCAGAAAGTTACTTGCCCCTCTGATTTATATTCCAGAAAGTAATGAAAAAGTGTTTTTTTTATTCAAACATTTTAAAAGGGTTTTGAAATTCTTTCTTTACACCAACTACCTTCCTCATTCTCTCATTGGGCCTATTTTTTTCTCTAAAAGAAAATGATGTCTGTAAGACTAGCTGGCACAAGCAGATTCAAACATCTGTGCACCAGATTGGAATGGAAGGTTTTTACAGATCCTGTACTGTAGCAAACTGCAGACCAATTCACTTGAAGTGAGTTGAGCAGAATACTGACAAGAAAAGGGGGTAGGTGCAGGGGGATGACATTTTCCAGCAGAGGATAAGTTATCTTTGCTCTCTATTCTTTTCTGTTACTTCTTTCTTCTCAAAATTTCCTGCTGTCCTTCTTCCCCTCCTTCCTAGACAGTTTCTAGCTTTAGAGTATTATCTCTGAGTGATAATGAATAATCTCTTATGCAAATGATAGTCACTTCTCAGACAAATGCTTTGTATTGAAAATATTCACCTGCTGAGTTTACCCTCCTGTATATACTTAAAGGTACAGTGTTATTAGATCAGGGTTTCTCAGTCTCAGGACTATTGAACTTTGTGGTGGGACACTTCTTTGTTGTGGGAAGCTGTTCTGTGCATTGTTCAATGTTAGCAGCAACCTTGGCCTCTATCCACTAGATACCAGAAGCACCTTCTTTCCCAGTTGTGACAACAAAAATGTCTCCAGATATTTCACCCTTGGTTGAAAACCAATGATTTAGAAGAATATGTATTTATTTTCTCAGGGTTTCAATTAATATAATTAATTCAAAACATAAAATTTCTAGTAAAATCTAGTGCTATAGCTGGGTGATATTGTTTCTAAATCAGAACTGGTTTCTTATTATTTCAAGCATCCTTAACAGTCTTCCTACTCTAGTTAACATGCCATCCTTACAAAGTTAGAACATTGCCACTTAAAGTTCATGTCACTGTCAAGCTTGATAGTGGTGAATGGTTGTTACAGTATACTAAGCACTTATCCTATATGCTCCAACTTGTCTGCCAACCTAGGTAACCATCACAACTGCCATATCAGAACTTTCTCCCCCACTCTTTAATGTAATCCCATCTTCTATTTTCCATTTTGTTTCATTCTAAAGTTTTTGTTTTGTTCTCAAGCCAGATTCTCATTTTTCCCAGGGATCCATCAAGAATTATTGCTGTCTTTGGTTTAAGCAGCCCACTATATGGAACGGTATCAAAGCCTTTCTAAAAATTGAGATTACCCATGTTGCACACATTACTGTTTTCCAATTTGTCTGTAAGATGCTCCACAGTATACAAAAAGAGACAATGAAATTAAATAGATTACATCTTTCTACTTACCCCCTCCCCCACACTCTCTTCTCGAGGCTAAAACCCCCATCTGAAAGGGAGAAAGATGCTTGCTAAATATGTTTTTAACTCCTTCCAAATATTTGGCTGTTTGGCATCATGTTGACAGCCATCTGGAAGACTGATATAATTTCTCCTTCTGGACATTTTGGTGGTATACAGACAGAGCTTCTGTATCTTCTTGGAATGCTATTGACTGGTTGGTCTAGAGTTACATAGCATTTGTGGAGCCCTTATCAAACACTACACATACATCACCCATTTGATCCTCACGATCATCCTGTGAGTTAAGTTCTTTTGTTCCCATATTTACAGAGAAGGGCAATGGATGTCCAAGACCGAGGTCACCAAATAAGTGGCAGATCCAAATTTGAACTTGGATGTCTAACTCCTACTCCTGTCTCCCAGCTCTACCAGCATAGAGGAAATAGCACAGTGACCCATGCCCAAGATACATTTCATTTGCATTAAGTAACTACCCACCCTCATTACTCAAAGTGTGATCCTTGGTCCAGCTGCTTCAGCAACACTTATGGGCTTGTCAGAAATACAGAATTCAGGCCTACTGAAACAGAATCTACATTTTAGCAAGACTCCCAGCTGATTCCTATGTACATTAAATTTTGAGAAGTGCTGCTCTTCAGTTTGATGAATATGGAAAGAAAACCATCCATTTGGTCACCACACTGTGTCCAACTGCAATGCCAGATCCCTAGCAGCTTGACCTCTTCTTGTTGCGCCTGACGACCTTCCTCCATTTTGGCACTCCCACACCCTCCTGGGTATGGGATTCTTCCTCATATTCTAGGCCAAATAAGACCAGTAGGTTTCAACTCTTTTGCCAAACCTGGTTAATCCATAGTGGTTTCCTGGGACTTTGTGTTGAGAAGGATTCTGAGTCTGTATCTTGCCTAGGCTGGGAAGAATCTGATGATTGCCATGGGTGTGGGAAGTGGAAGAGGCAAGCATGTATTCCTTGGGCTTGCCATTCTCATTCAGGACATTCTTTTCTTCCTTCCCACTATCAATACTTATGAATTTACTACTTCATTGTCTCAACACCATTCTAAGTAACTGTATAGAATGATGAATCAATTTAAGCTAAAAGTGTTGATCACTGATAGGAAAGTATTTATAATTTTCAAGCAACCACTCACATTTTTGATAGGGCCATTTCACTCTTTGATACAAAAGCACAATTAATGGCAGAATCTGGAGATTCATTGGGTATTTTGTCATCTTTCAATTCTATTCAATTCAACCAATTTAGGATCACAATATGCCAATTGGCATTATAAGAAGCTCCCCCAACTTCTCGTAAATTGATGGCATTAGTGAGGAAGGACACCTTGAAAGAGAATATAATGGGCCAGTCCACAACCATCAACACTATAAGAAGGAAGAAGCAGAACCTTCTTTTGGGGAACAGAATAGAGCATTGTATGGGAAACTGACCCAGCTACAGAGACTGGTACCACCAAGAACAAAAGTTTATCAACTCAAGTCCAGGGAACAAGAGCACTGGCAAGCCACATGAGACTGAGTGACCATGATTACAGATCACATTGCATAGAGTGCTATACCACATGCAAAATACTTTCTCATTGTCTTTATCACGGATCCACTGAGTTCTGTGCTAAACCTTGCTTTGTAATTGATATTTAAAAGATATTTCTACAATTTTTTACTAGGGTTAGGGTCAGGATAACTAATTCTTTTAAGGTGGGTCTTTATGAAAGGATCAAAAGGATTCATTGGCATTGAGAATCCTGATTCTGCTCTAGAAAGTGAGTAGATATGTAAACAGTAGTAGACACACAGGGACCACAATGCCTAGAAAATCCCAAGTAGTATTGATTACCTATCCCCTATCTCTATGTGAGAACTTAGCTAGGTGTGGTTGGAATTGTGCCATCTGTTTACTTCTTACCCAGTCAGTCAGTCAGTCAATCAGCCAATCAGCCAACAAACATTTGGGTACACACACAACTACAAGGAACCAGTACTGCACTAGGACCAATGGAAGACAGATGAGTAATACAGAGTTTCTACCCTCTGGAAACTCAAAATCTGCCACTGATTCCACTCCAGATTTGTCTCCTTTCATCACCTTCATGTAGTATGTTTCTCTCCTCTCTTTGCTAATCCGCGCCCAGGTTGATTATGCAGGTCCATGTCAAACCATTTGCACATCCTTTTGCCTGGGTTGATTCATGAATGAAGGAGTTCTGTCTCTTTGTTGTAGTTCATCAACATTCAGCCTCAATAGTATCGACAACTTCTTTGTAAATCTATTTTAATTACATGATGACTACATGAATGCATCCTCATTGTAAGACAGTCAAACATATGGCTCCATTAAAAGTTTCCTTTGACATTTCTGGCACCTGTGTTTAATCCCAGGCTCCTCCACAGAGGTGATGCCACAGAGGTTCTCGGTCATTCCAAACTCTTCAGCATCCTAGTAATTTCTGTTCCTATTTACATCTTACCAAACACTAAAATACACCTGGCTTGGCTAATGTCGCTATGTCAATACCTTCTACAAAATGCTTTCCTTGACTATGGTTAGAGAGAACCACAGTCTCTAGCTTGAAGGAGAGGGTATTAGGGGTAAGGAGAGATATATCCAGAGCTAAGTGTTTCCTGAAAGACTCTTCTTTCCCACAGCCTATAAGAGTTTGACATTTTCACTTCCGTAAATTCTCTTGAGCAGTCGTGGGTTGGCGTTAACAGTTGACCCTGGTTGCAGAGTTCTACCTTGCTGGAGTCTGGTTGCCTGACTATTTCATCACAGCCATACTATTTTAGGGTAGGCTTTAGAAGGGAGATATTTAGATAGTATGGGTCTGACCCATACTAAGCACCCAGTTTCAGGGGTTAGAGGGCTAAATTCAAACTCGTCCTGGCTAGTGCTCCTCTCCTTTTATTCCAAGTTAAACTCAGTGGCAGTTCTCTAATGTCCTCTCTCTCCTTACCTTTGAGCATGCCTCACTGGTGAGAAATTGTATTCCTTTTTGTCTCAGAATCTTTGCTTTCAGATTTTCCCTATTTTATAAATAGGACATGACTGGAACATTGGGTGTTCATAGGAAAGTGCTATCTGTCAAAAGATGCTAAGAGTCTAAAATAGGTAAGATCACCAGATGGGAACTGAGGGCCAAAGTTCTAGACAGGCTCACTCCTTCCATCTCTTTGAATAATGCTTCAATCACTTGTGATGAAATGCATTTTTAAGGTAATGAGAGGGCTGATCTGTAAGTAGATATCTTTACTTTATAAAACTTTATATAAATATATCCCTTTAATATTGATTTGGTATTGTCTGACCAATGGTACCAGAAGGTACATATATCCAGACCAGTAAATTTTTTAAATTTTGGAGCTAAACTGTTGCTGTCTTCTTTAGGTTACATCATACATTAGTTTTCTATTGCTGCTGCAATAAATTAGCACAAACGTAGTGGCTGGAAACAAGACAAATTTATTATCTTTCAGTTCTGGAAGTCAGAAGTCCAAAATGAGTCTTAAGGGGCTAAAATCAGAGTGTTGGCAGGACTGGTAGGTGATAGCTTCCTTCTGCAGGATTCAGAGCAGAATCCATTTCCTCGCCCTTTTAGCTTCTAGAGGCTGCTGCAATAAATTAGCACAAACGTAGTGGCTGGAAACAAGACAAATTTATTATCTTTCAGTTCTGGAAGTCAGAAGTCCAAAATGAGTCTTAAGGGGCTAAAATCAGAGTGTTGGCAGGACTGGTAGGTGATAGCTTCCTTCTGCAGGATTCAGAGAAGAATCCATTTCCTTGCCCTTTTAGCTTCTAGAGGCTACCTGCATTGTTTGGCTTCTTTCTCCATCTTCAAAGTACATCACTCCAACTTCCATCATTCCATCTCCTTCTTCTTCTACCTTCTTACCTCCCTCTTACAAGGACAAAGCCCATCTACATAATCCAGGATAATCTCCACTTAAAATCCTTAACATAATCACATTAGAAAGTCTCTTTTACCAAGAAAGGTAACATTCACAGGTTCTGAGGATTAAGATGTGAACATCTTTGGAGTGAGTATTGTTCAATATACTACACACCAAGAGTTGAGAGAGAGGCTAAACAAAGAATAGGAGAAGATGCTCCAAACAGAAATACTGATAAGGGCTAGGGGCAGGCAGGAGAACAATTAAAAATTTCCGACATCGCTTATGAATTGGAACAGAGAAAGACCCAAGAGTTTGGTTTGGGCCATGTTGAGTTGGAAGATCATATACATGGCTATGTCCAATGGTTAGCTAGAACAGTAGCTAAGGTGTGTGGCTTGATTATCATATCCCAGTATTTAAATATTTTGTCTCATTTAAGGTAAGTCCAATTTTAATTCCATTTACAGAGGAGGAAACTGGCACAGAGAATGAAATAATGTGTTCAAGGAAAAGCTGAGACTTGAGCCAGGCATTCTGACTCCAGAAATGGTGACTAAATCACTGTGCTGGACACAATCCTGAGAGACAAGAAAGTAATCTAACTGGAAACTTGGGCATAATAAAGATACAAAAAGCAACTGAATCTTGGAGCAGTCAGAAGGAAAAACTTAAAATTGTGGAACTGTAACCCATACCAAACTCTGAAATCTATTCTATAACTAATTATGGTATACTTTGAAATTTATTGCTTTTTTGTATACATGCTACTTTTCACAATGAAAAAATTACCACAAAAAAAGCAGCTGAAGCCATATTATTTGATGGGAGTGGCACAGAGCAATGGTTCTTAACCTTTCCTGAGAAGCTAAGAGACCATTTGTATCTTTGATTCAGAATAAAGCAAATTCACCTGCAACTCCACATGCAATTTAGTGGGGTCTGAGTACTCTAGGTATTCAGGGATGCCAAGTTAAGACTCTCTAATGTGTGATCATGTGAGGAATATATTCAGTTGGAGCCTCACCTTATACCCCCTACCAAACTACATTCCGGGTGGACCCAATGTTTGATTTTTAAAAAAGAAAATATGGGAAAACGTTTAAAATAATCTTTAAGTGAGAAAGGCCTTTCTAAACATAAGCCTAAAATCTGAAATTCATGAACGAAAACCCTAATAAATCCAACCAAATAGGAATATATGTGTGGGTGTGTGCACATGTGTGTGTGTGTTCTACATGGAAATAAAATCATAAACAAAATCAAACAGCAAGTGATGAAGTGGGGAAAATATTGGAAATTCATATTAAATACAAAAGACTAATTCTCTTAATATTAAAAGCATTCTTAAATTGATAAGAAAAAAGACAAACAACCCAACAGATGTGAAGAACAAGTACACAAAAAATGATACGCAAATATTTTAATCTCTAAAAAGATGCTCAACTTCATTTATAATAAGAGAAATACCATTTTCAAATATCAATTTGACAAATATCAAGAAATCTAAATCTTGGTGAAGGAAGGGGGAGAATACCATACAAATATTGCTACTGGGAATGCAATGTGTACAATCTCTAGCCCAGTATTAATCAAACTGCAATGCAAACAAATCATCTGAGGATCTTGTTAAAATGCAGATTCTGCTTCATGGCTGGGTGTAGGGCCTGAGATTTTGCTTTCTAATTGCGCCCACGTGGTGCTAAGACTGCTGATCATAGACCAGACTGTGTTAGAAGCTCTAATAATTTGTCAATATTTTACAAAATTTTAAAGGCCTGTACTCTTTTTTCTTAACTTTTTAATTTTATAATATAACATATATAAAGCAAAGAAAGAAAAAAGCAAAAGTTTTCAAAGCACTCTTCAACACGTAGTTACAGGACAGATTCCAGAGTTTGTCATGGGCTACCACACCATCATCTCAGATTTTTCCTTCTAGCTGCTCCAGAATATTGAAGGCTAGAAGGAATATATATATTTTTCATCACTTTTATCCTTTTATTTGAAAAATAACATATATACAAAAAAGCAATAAATTTCAGTGCATAGCACAACAATTAGTTGTAGAACAGATTTCAGAGTTTGTTTTGGGTAACAATTCCACAATTTTAGGTTTTCACTTCTAGCTACTTTAAGATACGGGAGACTAAAAGAAATAGCACTATAATGATTCGGCAGTCATATTCATTTGTTAAACCCTACGTTCTTTGTATAACTCTACCATCACCTTTGATCTTTCTCCCACTCTTTAGGGGTATTTGGGCTATAGCCATTCTAACTTTTCCATGTTGGAAGGGTTGTCAATAATAAAGGGTAGGGAGATGGAACTAGCTGATGTTCTAGAGAGGTTGGGCTCTCTAGGTTTCAGGATTTAGCTGGTCCAGGGACCCATCCGGAGGTTGTAGGTTTCTGGAAAGTTATCTTAGTGCATGGAACCTTTGCAGAATCTTATATACTGCCTTAGATGTTCTTCAGGATTGGCTGGAATGGTTTTCATTGGAGTTTGGCACGTTATGATAGGTAGTAATGTCTAACTAAAGTTTGCTTAACAGTGACCTCCAGAGTAGCCTCTCGACTATTTGAAGTCTCTCAGCCACTGATACCTTATCGGTTACACTTCTTTTCCCCCTTTTGGTTAGGATGGCATTGTTGATCCCAAGGCCCATACTCTTTTAAACCAACAATGCCATTTCTAGAAAGCTATCCTCCTTAATTCTTGCATCTGTGGGGAACTGCATCAGTGGGGGGAAAAATTCCGTGTACAAAGATATTTCTCACAAGATTGTGTGTAGTAGCAAAAGGTAGTAAGCAACATAAATGTCTGTTATAAGTGTGCTAGCATCCTTTCTCCCTCTGTTCTTTCTTCTTACCTGGTATCCATAAGTGTTTAGAAGGCTAAAATCTACATTTACCACAGTCTTGTGCAGCTGAGATTTGCCGCATGATTTAGATCTCATGAATGAGCTGCACTTGTATGGAACTCCAGGTAAAAATGAGACATCTTTCTGAAGTTTTGGAGTATGAGAGGAAGGTGAGGCATATGTAGTTTTTCAGCAGCTGGACCCTACAATCCAGGGCCTACTCATGAACTCCACAGATATGAGACTCAGTTGTTTTGCTAGTAGTGACAACAATAGCCACTTCCTAGCGGTGGTTTTTTGTTTGTTTGTTTGTTTGTTTGTTTGTTTTGTAACAGTTGTTATGTGAGGCAAGCCCCTGGTTTCAGCTCCTGAACTGCTTCCAATGAGTTTTCAAGCACCTAATTTCCTGCATTCAATTCCTTTCTATTTGAAATACCCAGAGCTTTTTTCAGTATATAACCCTGACTGAAACAGAATTTGGCACCAAGAAAAAAAACTTTGATTAGTTATTTAACCTATCAGTGTTTGATGGCAGTGATGACCTCATCATTATACTGGGTTGGACCACCCTGCCATACAAATAGCCCTAGCCAGCTGCAATGCTATTCAAAGGCAAAGGGGACATGGAACGGTAAGCGAAGAAAGAATTTATAAATACCAAGTACAACTCTCATGAGTACTTGTGAAGTCAAGGACTATGATAGCTACATATAGTTTTTATTACCTTTTCCTTTTTATGTATATATTTTTCTAGATTAACTAGATATATTTTCTCTCTCCTCCTTTCCCCTATTATTTTATTACAAGGGGTGCAAGTAGTGGTTACTTTTATCATTTAGTCTTTAGTTTATAGGCTATGAAAGTTCAGCTGTGACTGATTTAGAGCAATGAAATCACCCAGAGATGGATTCTGCAACTGATGATATTGGGTCTCTCTTTTAAGAGGAGAGGGCGAATGGTTTTCATGTTAATAATACACAATGGCATTATGCAACCTGTGACCATGTTGTTGTTACAATTTAAGCACAGATGGAAGGCTGGGTATTGATGCTGAATAGCCAAGAGGGTAGTCAGTATTGGTTAATGAGCCCTTGGCATCTATTCTCACCTTTTTGTTTCTAATTTTCGGAGGTTAGATGGCTAAAAAAACACATTTCCCATATCCCCTTACAGCTTGGATTCTGAAAATGATTTAGGTTCTACTGAGAGCTGTTCCTGTACAATAAGAAAGTGAGTCCAATCTGAAAGTGAAACAAAGGCCATCTCTCTGCAGGCTGTAAAGTCAGATAGATAGGAGTCTATATGGCTGTTTGTCTCCATCTTCCAGGATCATTGGCTTCATGGATATAAGACAGCAGAGGCACTAATGGCAGTGGCAACAGCAGCTTCTGGACTTCTGGATCACATCTGTGGGTGAGTAACTTTGAAATCAGCTATCCAGTGGCAACCCCATCACTTTCACTCCTTTATCCCTTTCAACTACTTCATCATCACCTAATTCCCTGTACTATCTCAGACTCTTAAAAAGTTTTACTTATTAAGTTTATTTTTCACAAACTTAAAACCTCCAGATTGTTCCTATGCCAGATAATCCCTGAAATTTAGAGGTACCAGTCTCTCCCAGAACATGTTGCATACCCCTACCCCAAATCGACACCCCTTTTTAACATGAAGAAGTTAGAAAGGTCATTGCCCAAATATCCCTGAAGATTGAGAGAATGATCAAATAAGAGGGAGGAGTTGTAACAGAAAAGTTAGGATTTAACAAATAATTATGACTACTGAATCATTATATAGATATTTCTTTGTAGTTTCAAGTTTATTAGAACAGCCAGAAGGAAATACCTGAAGTTGTGGAACTGTAACCCATACTATAGTTTGAAATTTGCTCTATAACTACTTGCTAAACTATACTTTGAAATTTACCACTTTTCTGTATATATGTTATATTTCACATAAAAAATGTTTTAAAAATGCGACTTTTCTCACATGTTATTTTACAACATCAGTTTTTTCTAATCCTAAAAACTGATTTTTAAACATTGCTGCATGGACATTTAAAGTGACTTCCAAAAAAAGGGAAGTTTGGTAGCATAAATCTATCTGGTTAGAAACACTGTCTTTTTAGGGACAGCTTTCTGTTTATAAGATGAATCCAGTTTATCTGCATTTTCCCCTTGGGCTATAAACAAGGAAAAACAACAGAAAATACTCAACACAAGAAACTATTAACTTATCATGTTTAATTTATCAATCTCAGTGAGAAGACCCAAAGTATGTTTCTACGTTTAATTTATCAATCTCAATGAGAAGATCCAGAGTATGTTTCTATGATCAGGGATTATAGCAGCCACAAACTGATACAAGGATTTAGGAATCATGACGAGCTAACATGAGCTCACATGACATCCTTGACCATATTTTCCCATTTTCAACTGTGGTCCAAAAGGCCATGCTGGGCATAAGCAACTCCCAAAGCGCCCTCTGATTCTACGCTAACTTAGCCAAAGTGGACTTTGTCCACGTCTTCCTCATCATTGCACACACTTTCCCCATCTAGCTACACAACCAACTTTTCCTTTCCGCCTCCTGCTTACCAGTCTCAGTCAGGACAATACCTCCTCCAGAAAATCCTTCTATGAAATTGCTTCAGACATAAAACTTGTGCTCCTAAAGCACTCTATACTTCGTTTATTATTCTATTTTTGCCCTAACTGTGGTTTGTAAATTTGCCTATCTACTCAAATAGACTCTGGCTTTATGAGGCCAGGGCCTGTGCTTTTGTCCTGTCAGCTCCTTGTATCTCCTCTAGTATCTAGTGCCTATGAATATTTTTTGGATGAATAAATGATCAAAATGACCACACCCTCTTTCCTATTCTAGATGTCTCTCAGTCAGTTTCTCCTCCTGATGCACACACATTTTTCAAACTGCAGAATTTATTTTATAGATTCACTGCAACATAAACTTCTTGTTATAAAAGTACTCCTGGAGGGCAGGCCACAGTGGCTCAGTGGTAGAGTTCTTGTCTGCCATGCTGGAGACCTGGGTTCAATTTCCGGCCCCTGCCCATGTAATAATAATAAAAAGTACTGCTGGATAGGAAAGGTGCAGGTCTCTTTTAGAGTCTGTACTTCTGAATTGCACTTACAGTAAACTTTTATGTGTTCATTTCAGTATGAGACTGGAAAGGTTTACATGTATCTTCTTTTACACGTTTCATGGGTTCCCGCTCTCTGTCCAGATATTCCTGTGTTAAAGGAAAAATTTTTAAAATAATATTCACTTTTACTTTTGGGGTTTATTTTTGACAAAAGCTCAGAAGGGATCTAAGAAATAAAGTAGTAGTTGATGATAGTGATTATAATGATGGTAAATAATTATATGTGCCAGGTACTGTTCTAAATACTTTACATTATATTATCATTTAATCTTCTCAACACTCTGAATTAGATATCTTCCTCAATTCATAGGAAGAAACAGATGTACACATGCACACATGAATATTATGTGGAGTTAACAATGAAATGGCCTGGCTGAGATATAGGTTACCTTCATGTGCCTCTCAGAACAGAACTTGGCCTGCAGCAGGGTTTCTGGGTGCTGACCAAGCTGTATTTCTTGACCTCAGTTGTGGTTATATAAGCATTCAGTTTACAATAATTTGTTAAGCTGTATGTTTTTATGTATGGTTTTACAACTTAACAAATTTTTAAGCAGTTTTTACAGTGTGTACAATAAAAAAATGAAGATTAAAGAGAAAAAGAACAGAGAAGGAGGGAGGGGAGAGAAGGGGAAAAAAGAGGGAGAGGAAGGGGGCAGGAAGAGAAGAGATTGACATAAAATAAACATTATATAACTGTTATCTACTATTATCTGAAAACAATTTTATCTGCTTCTGGATACATTTTTGAACACTGGAACAAGACAGTGAAACTAAGATATACCTAGTGAAGTGTCATCTGAACCTCTGTACACCTACCTCTCTTTCTGAAGGGGTTTACGTTTGTGGAAAACAGCCCAGTATTTGACTCTTTCATCCTTTTAAAACTTTATTATTCTGAAACATTACAAGCATAAAGTTACAGAGAATAATATAACTAATACCTGTGTAGTCACCACACAGCTTCATCAAATTGAAGCAGGATAAAATAGGACAACTGTTAAGTCTCTGGTTTCCTATTCAGCTCTGAAAGTTAACAGGCAACTTCAAGTACCTTGTTTCTTATTTAGCTCTAAAGACACTAAGACAGAGCTGCAAACTTCAGCTGCAAACTTCCTGGGGCAAAAATTTCCCTAAAGCCCTCAAACCTCCCTAAACCATAAAAGCTTGTAAAATTCTGGGCCCAAAGCAAACTCTTAGTTAATAATAGGAAACACAGGTTAAAGATTGTTAACCATTTGCCCAAAGACAAATTTTAGGTATGTGACAACAAACCATGAATTCTGCTAGTTAGCTCCTCCTAAAACAAAGAAGACACCTAGTATTCAAAGGTTACTATGGAAACCTGCTACCTACAAAACTTTCCTATAAAACAAGTGGGCCCACTCCACTCAATGCATGTCCCTCCCTTGGGGGGGCAAGTCCAAGTTAACCTCTCTAATGTGTACTCTCTCAAACTTCTCTTTTTAATAAACTTTACTACTTATTCCTACTGGCCCTTTGGCTCTAAAATTCTTTTAGTTTCAAAACAATCGAACCTGGATCGGGGCTCAGCTGGCACCACTGCCAGCAGGGTACCGGTTACAAAATCTTTATACTATTCCCTATTTGCTGCAGTTATTCTTCAGAGTAAAAATAATTATAAATTGAAACACCTCTCTCCCCAACTTGTACCCCTTTCCCATCCTATTTCTCTCCTTTCTTGGGGGCAATCACCATCCTGAATTTAGTTTATTGTTTCCATGCATTTTATACAAATACCATATACAGAAAATACACCATTGTTTTGCATGTTGCAAAACTTTTATTAGAGCTGTTCTAGGTTTACAGAAAGATCATGCTGAAAGTACAGAGTTTCCTTATACTGCCCCCACCCTCACAGTTCTCCCTATCATTAACATTTGCTTTAGCGTGGTTGTTGTACACATTAAAATGGTTTATTCTCTATTATTATATTTGAATGTTGAGTATTATGGCTCTATTTTATTGGTTTTATTTGCTATACACTATTTTATTGTATGAACCCACATTTTAACTTGACCTAAAAATGAGCTCAAGATGACATCTGAAGGCTAAAGATCCACTGCTTCATTTTTTCATTCATCGTGCATTTTTGCAGCAATCATGTCGTACCCAGAACCATACGAGGCTCTGGGACCTTGATGACTAAACATTCATTTCATTTTCTTTGTTCAACAATCATTTATTGAGCAGAACCTGAAAATATAGAGATCTCAAGGCATTCCCATGGCACAGGGAGAGAGTGAGGCACAAGCAGATCCTTATCACACAGCATGGTAACTGCAACGTGCAATGACAAAGATTCATGCTTTGCAATAGACCGAAGGGATACCCAGCTCACCATATATGAGGAGCAGCTGTGAACACTTTCACAGGAGGTGATGCCTGAGTTGAATAATGAAAGATAAATATGAATTAATTGGGCAAAGGTGAGTAGAGGTAGAAATACTGTGTAATGACGAAAAGTCCAAAAAGTAAACACATAAAAACAGTATTCATTCATTCACTCATTCAACAAATATTTATTGAATACTCCCTTTGTCACACATTAACTTGGGCCCTGGGGTACTGGTGACTAAAAAGAGACATAGTTCCTGCTCTCCTGAGTACTTCTAATATGAAGAATTAATGATAAAGGATTACACATTTTGTCCAAATATTCATTACTCTCCAAACACATTCTAGAATGTACATCTGCACATTGTTATATTATTAAGGCAAAATCAATAATGCTTGTCAAATAGCTATAATTTCAGAGGATGGTTCTAATTGTTGAGCGGTATGCCACAGAAATGCATTAACAGTTTGATGGTTCTAACTTAGAATATAGTTTTTCAACGAAACAATCTTATAAATGGTGGGCAGGTTCACCCTCCAGCCCCAGAGCCTATTTAACTCCTAACAGGAACTGAAAAGTAAAGTATTAATAGTAATATTAATACTGGACCACCATTATGATGCATCTTTCGAAAATGCAGGTCTGAGGAGGATACATTTTTTGTAAAAGAAGACACAGTCCTGGGTCTCATATAGATCACAATTTAGTGGAAGAATCAAGCAGTGAAATAACCACAGTAATGAATACATAATGGTAAGCTGGGATATGGCCTATGAAAGGGCCTATGAAGACAAAGAAATACATGGTCCTACCCCTGGGGGTTGAGAAGGCCAACCTGAATTAGAGACGGCTTGAGAAAAATGGAGGATGAGTCTGAGTTCACCAGGCAAAGGGGCACAGGAAGAACATTCCAGAGAGGATTGTTCTCTGGAAAAAGATCAGTGAAAACGACATAGGGAGCATGAGGGAAGTGGCTTAAGAAAGACCATGGCAGACTATGCAGTGTCTTGCAGTCCATGTCGTTTTTTTTTTTCCAAGAGCAAAAGGAAACCACTGAAAGATTTAAAGCAGTAGAGTATCATGATAGATTTATACTTTAAATGGCCCACCTGCAACCTGTGGAGAACAGATTGCACACAGCACAGATTGGATGTAAGGCTGCCAGTTAGAAGGTTACTGTCCTGATCCAGAAGAAAGGTGGTAGTGGCTTGGACCAGCATGGTGGCAGCAGAGATGGTATATAAATTAATGCATGGGAAGCTATTTAGGAACTAGGGCTTGGTGAGGGATTACAGAGAAGGCTGAGAGAAGAAAGTGTCAAAAAGTGCCTCCAAATTGTAAGAGCTGATTAGGAAGCAGAATTGGTAGAATACTGGGGGTGAGGAAAAGGAGTGAATAGGTGGCATGCAGTTCTATGGCTTGAACAATGGAGTAGCTGGTGACACAGCTACTGAGAATCACTGAGGCACTGCGGGAGGTTTATGAGCAAAGAAGATGAGCTCCATTTTGAACCTGATGCATTTGAGATCTTTTGGGTATTCCATGAAATATGTGTTCATTTCCTTGGGCTGCCATAATAAATTACCACAAACTGGGTGGCTTCAAACAACAGGAATTAATTCCCTCCAGTTCTGAAGGGTAGAGGACCAAAACCAAGGTATCAGCAGGGCAATGCCCTCTATGAAAGTTCTAGGAAAGAATCCTTCCTTGCCTCTTCCTAGCTCCTGGTGGCACCAGGTAGTTCTTGGCTGGTGGCAACACAGTTCCAGTCTCTGCCTCTGTCTTCACATGGCCATCTTTTCTCTGTCTGTGGAGTCTGTGTGTCTCTTCTCTTCTTCTTCTAAGGATACCAGTCAGATTTCATTAAAGGCCCAACCTACTCCAATAAGACCTCATCTCAACTAATGACATTTACAACAACCCTATTTCCAAATAAGATCTCTTTTAGGTTCTGGGGGGTAGGACTTTAACAAATGTTTCTGAGGCATACTGTTGTGAAGTTGGCATGGTAAATAGCTTTACTAATCATGTGGATTTGCTTAAACTCCCATTTTACCTAGGACACTACAAAGAAGAAACAGAAGGCAACTGAGGCAGGCTGACATGCCAAAGATCCCTTGCAGTGCCAATGGAAACCTCTGCTCCTGCTAAAAAGGAGGGACTGTAATAAAACAAGTCAAACTGACTCTAGCAAGTCTACTCATCTTCACCAGAGAGCCAATCCATGCTTGTGCAGGTTGCTGATTAATGCACTATGACCCCACCCCAAGGCACCCTGCTCCAAACCACTCACGTCCCTCTCACAGCTCACAAAGCTCATGCTTCCCTTGCAACTCACGTCTTCCTCATCCCCTCCATGCCCCCACATCCTCCCTTTATCTCAAATAGCCATATAAATTGCCTCCCTGAATCCAGCCCTTTTGAGCAGCAATTTCTTTTTGGTGCTGCTCCAGCATACATGCTACTTTAGCTGAATAAACTCCTTATGTACTTTGGTTTTCAGAGTCTGTTCATTCTGTTTTCACCATAACACTATACTAAACCCATAGTACATGGGTACAAGGCAATCAGGCGGTTTAGAGATGGGAGTCTTGACACTCAGGGGAAGTCTGGAGGACAGACAAAGAAATGGGGAGTCTTCTTTTCACCGGTTATGGTAAACTCCATCAGTGGGGCTGTGGTGGCCTGATGCCCGGGTCTCTCCTAAAAGCCCATAACAGATCTGCTTTAGCCAAGGACAAAGGTCAAGAAAGTAAACAATCTCCCCAAAGTGAGAAGAGTATAATTACAGATGTAAAAACAGCATTGATTGTGTCTTAGTTTCTATTTTAGTTTGTGAAATGCTGTCAGAAATGCAGTATACCAGAAATGGGTTGGCTTTTATAAAGGGAATTCATTAAATTACAAGCTTACAGTTCTAAGGCCATAAAAATGTCTGAACTAAGGCATCCAGAGAAAGATACCTTGAATCAAGAAAGGCCAATGTCTGTCACATGGGAAGGCACATATCTGGCATCTGCTTGTCCTTGTTCCTGGTTCTGTTCCTTCCAGCTTCTGATGCTAGTGGTTTTCTTGAATCTGTGGGCCTTCACTTACCTCCTCCAGGACACAACTCTGGGTTCTGGCTTGCTTAATATCTCACTGGGAAGCACATGGCGATGTCTGCTGGGCTCTGCATCTCCAAATGTCCAGGTCAAGGCGTCTGCTCTTTCTGTAGGCACTCCAAGCATCTCCAAATTTCTGTGTCTCTGTCAGCTCTGAAGCAACTGCTTTCACCAAAATGTCTCCCCCTTTTAAAGGATTCCAGTAAACTAATCAAGACTCACCTTGAATCCAAAAGGACACATCCACAATTGAGTAGATTGTACGTCTGTTAAAGTAATCTAATCAAAAGATTGTGCCCACAACTGAACATGTCTCATCTCCACGGAAACAATCCAAAGCTTCTACCCTACAATATTGAATCAGGATTAAAAGAAACATGGCTGCCTGCAGAAAACTGGATCAGAAAAAAGGATATGACTTTTCTGGAGTACATAACAGCTTCAAACCGGCACAGTCTTAAACACCAGTCTTAGTAAAACATCAAGTCTTAGGCCCCTTTAATGATTATTAGACACCTGAAGTCCTTAGACTATATGGAATGTCTTTGCTCTGAAATCATATATTGTCTCGTGCATTTCTGTTCCCTCTGTGGGGCACCAAACATCTAGCTGGCCATCACCATAAAACTTTTCCTGTTCATATATCCCAACAAACCCATGTCCAATTCTGTGCCTGGTCTATTTATCTCACTGCGGCCTCTGCCTGTGCTCTGCAACAACTGGGCCTGGGCCCGAACAGGGTTAGGATGAAAATAAGAAGGAATACCACTATCAAGAACAAGGGTTGTCAGGTCTGACCCTCTCTTGCATTACAGTTCAGTCTCTTTTAGCTACATGTTTATGTAGCCCCAAATAATTCTATACTCTCTCAGCAGAGACAGGTTCAACCACTATCCTTTGGGGTAGGTGGAAGAGTGACTAGTTACCAGTTTTTTCCAATAAAGTCAGACCAACTATTGAGTAAAGAAAACTAGACAAATTACTTAAACATTTTAACCAATTTTGTAATCTTTTTGTTCCTGTTTGAGAACTGGTCTTTCACCATCCTTTCTAGCCTCCTATTGCAACATATGAACATATATGGAACAATACACACAATCCTGGCTAACTGCAAGTCACGGATAAGATTAGAACACTCACCACAGATAAGTACTTATTTCTCATTATCATGCTTTTACTGGATACCAATAAACTGAAAAATTAAATTTGTTGCAAAGATAGGGGAACCCTTTACACTTCAAACCTTGTTAACAATATTTCTAAAATAATCTGGCTCACTTGCTTGCTTTCATTTCATTCAAAATAGTGGCCACATCAGTAGGTACTCAGTGTGTCAACAATTACATTTGTTAGGACTCTTGGTTGCAAGTGACAGGAACCCATCTGAAACTAGCTCAAGTTAAACAAAAAATAATTTATTGGCTTGATAGCTGGGTGGCCCACTGGATCTAATAAAAAGCTGCAGAATCTGAGAATTGAGGGACCACCACCACCAGGAGACTTTATCCATGGGGACTTCAACTTCTTTCTGCTTCTCTTCGTGGATTAGTTTCATACCTTGTGACTGCAGATTGTCTTCTCTGTAGGGTGGGAAAGATGCCACCCAAGTCCCAATTTAGCTGCTTTTTCTCCATTTGAGTTGCTCTGTCCCCATGTCCAAGTAGCAACTTCAGAGAAGGATTCTTATTAACCCTGCACCCCAAAGTGATTGCCTTTTGCCAAATCACCTTGGTGGAGAGATGAGTTGGGTCAGGTCTGGGCCATGTACTGTTACCAGAATAAGGAATATGGTAACTCTTGCAAGGCAGATAAAATACAATCATTGCCATGATCCACCCAACTGTGATGATGAGAATCCAATCTTTTGGATGGCATGAAAAAGGATCTGCTAATACCTGAGAATCAGTGCTTTAAAGGAGAAGACACCTCTTAAGGGGATGATTGTGTAAAGAGGTGGAATAAGATTGGGGCTGAATAACATATGCCATTGAACAGCCCCCAAAAGTTTGAATGTTTCAAAATGATTGCATGTGCAGCAAATAAGTAATGTCTGAAAACTGAATACAGAAATCATTTAAAAATATTTTAGAGTCTGAATTTGCCACATTTAGTCTAGGCTTTACTCTGTGGAACACAAGTATAATGAAGATAATCTAGGTCAATAATTTTTTTACTTTGGTGATTAAGTCAATTTTTCCCCCATGGTCTATTAAACATTGGCTCCTATGGCATTTTCTTTATGAGATTCTGCTTTAAAAACAATGTTGACGTGACATCATACAAATCTTAATTATATATCTGAGTAAAGAGGAGGCATACGCATAGCCATGATTCCTGGGAGACCTGAAGAGTCAAGAAGCAACAAAGGTCACTCCCACTTGACTAGAAAAACACTAATGAGAATTAAGAGGCTTTGCAACTTCTGTAAAAGAGTAACCGTGACGCTGCCAGAATATTTGTTAAACACAACACACATTCTTAGAATGTAGGTCTGCATGTTACCTAACACAAAACAAAATATATCTAGTTGAATTTTTAAGGTCTTTGGCTGTTCCTAGTTTACAAATCAATTGCCCCAGAAATTCATTTAAAGCTTATTACTAACAAAAGATTTCTAGAGACATCTCACAAGTGGTGATGAGGTAAATTTACCCTTGCCCCCCAAAGCCAAGTTAACACTGACTGCATGTGGAGCACTATTTCTAATGCAGCTAGCCATGAGATATGGTACCCTGACCGTGGAAGAACACATTCTCACCAACATTAGCAGTACAGATGATTCCAGGTGTGAATAACTTAACTCTCTACGAATGCCAAAAAGAGGTGAGTCAGGTGTTTGGGAACTGGAAACCACTAAAAATGGCTTAAATTAAGTAGGAGACTATTATATCACACAGGAAGAGGCCTAGAGTTCAGCACCCTTTCGGCTCTGTCACCCTCGGGGATTCCGGGAAGCCGGCTTCGTGGTGCCATGATGGCTGCAGCCCTTACCCGCACCCCAGGTAGTCCCAGGCAGGCAATACCATCCAGTGAAGTGAGAGGAGAATTTATTCCACACTTAACTCTTTTTTGTGAGGAAAAGGTGTGTCTTTACAGAAACGCTCTCCCCTCCTACACCCTCACTAGGAATACTTCTCTCATTGGCCTGAAGTATATCACGTGGGCAAGCCCAAACCAATCACTGAAAGAGGAGGGGATGTTTGTGATTGGCTCAGACCTGTGGCGCTCAGCTCTACCTGCGCAGAGGATTCCCCTGGGGAGCTCTGGAAACAAAATTGCAATGCGCCCCCCCCTCCCCCCACAGTATTTGTTAAAAGCTCCCCGCTCCCAGTGTGTACTCAGAAATGAGCCCTACTAGCTTAGACTAATCGAGGTTCTTCCCTACCTGGCCCCTTGGGGGAGGTCTCCTCTGGAGATATAACCTACGATAGAAAACAAAAGAGACTTCCGTTATAAGACATTTGATCTTCCCCCAAAACTGGAAATGAGGAATGACTTCTTTGTTGATACATCCTGTCTCAGGAAGAAGGAAGAACTTTGCGTCACCTCTATATGTGTCCCCTTTGAGGCCAGGGATAAAAGTACATGTTAAAATAAAATAGAGGAGGCCATTCGACTGAGTAACTACCTCAGGCCAATCCAAGCAACCAGATGGAATCTTGGGAGAGGCCTGCTGTGGTAGACGGTGGAGCTTTAACACCAGCCAATCAAAACCAGACGCCTGAGGGAGGGGCTTGCCACCAGAAATAGCCCTTATAAGGTAATAGAGCATAGCCATCCAATCAAAATTTCCCTCACTTGCTTCTGCCTTTCCACCATATAATCTTCCCCTTTACCCTTCCTCCGCGGAATTCCTTACAGTTTCTGCTGACTTGAGAATCGGTTCTTGTCCAAATAAACTTTAACAAAGAATGTTAAATGACTCGGCCTATGTTTTACACAGGTATTTGACTTTGAGTGGCTAGCACAAAAGGAGGCTCAGTAAGTATTTGTTGAATGAGAGGGGACAAGGAGAAATTGATGAGAAAGTGTTACTGTGAAGAGTAAACATTTAATGAGCACTTATTATGTACATATTGAATAGACTTATTTAATTTGCAAACAACCTTATAAGGTAAGAACCACTATTAGCTTCATTTTAAATGTGAGGAAACTGCATCACAGAGTCAGACTAATGACTTATCCAAGTCACAAGCCAGGAAGAGCTCACCACGTTTTTAACTTTACACCGACACCCTCCAAATGTGGCAGGCAGGGAAGAGAGGGAAATGAAACACCACCCGCAGATGGAAGCCACGCCAAAGGATCCTAATCCGGAGGGCTGCAAGGGCGCCATCATTTGTGGGATATGTAGCTTTTAGCCTCCTGAAAGCTTTTGTACTTCAGGGGCTTTTTGGGGGGAGGGGGGCAGTGCAGAGACTTGTTCAATGACATGGGGGGGGCAGGGGGCAGAAACATAAGAGAACACAATGCTAAAAGGTTGAAACCTAAAGGGGAACTCTCCATTCTGGGGCAAGAAGAATAAATATAATACATGACATACAAATGACCTAAGCCCCAGGGCTCCCCCAACCATTCACTGGAACACCACCATCAACTCTTTTCCTTCTCCCTGATAAACCATCACTCTGGACTGGTCCCCTGTGGGAGGATTCATTATTTCAGTCCTGGCTTCTCTACTGTATTACCCCAGACACAGGTCATTATTTGGCCACTTACCTTCAACCTGTCCTGCCTCAGACAACCCTTCTTTTGGCCAACGGAACTACAGTATCAATCACCCAACTCCTTAGGTGAGAAAACCTGGCATCTTCCAAGATCTCTCCTTCCCTATCCTCCTTCTCACCAACTGGTCACTGAGGTCGGTAGATTCTATTTCATAAATCTCTAATCTGTTCATTAATTTATTTAAAGACTATTTACTGTATGGCATGACTGTACAGCGGTGAACTGGATGAGACCTTCCGGCTTCCAGGTGCTTCCCATATTAATGAAGCATCTTACAAGTAGCCAATTCGACCACAGAGTAGTAAATGTAAGAAAAGGCTAAGCGGAGGACTGGGAGGGAATAAGGGAGAGGAATCCGACCTGGTCTTGGGAGGCTCCTGAGGGTTTTTTCGTGGTAATGCCCAAGTTGAACTGTGAAGGATGCTTACCCCGGGGAAGCTGGCCATGGGGGCGTAAAGATGGGGAGGCAAATGCACATTTCTGGAGATGAGAAAAAGAGCCAAGAGTGTGAAATGGCGTACACACTGCAATGTGCAAAGGACCACAATGATCAGATAGGATTGTAGAGCAGCCTCGAGGCTGGCCTTCCAGCCTGTCTTCACCTAGTAACCAGGCTGCCGGGCGACTGTTGGCCCTTCAAGAAGCGTCTCCAACCATTGTCATTCACCCATCACGTATTTCCAGAGCATGTGCGGGCGCTATGCTAGTGCCAGCGCAACAGTGCTTCCCTTCCTTAGGGACTTTTCTGGTTATTGGAGAAGATAGAGACCTTCAGCGAGCCCAGGAATGTGAAACCCTGCAGGACGCTGAGTGAGATCTAAGATGTTAACGACCTGGGAATGAACCACCTGCCTCGCCTCCCACTGCTCACTTACGTCCATCACTTGGGGCCTCCGGGCATGCCATCATATGCCCCCAGCGCTCTCTTCACTGCCCAAAACACACCTCTCCTGGCGCCCTGAGCCACTGCCCTTCTCGACCCAACTCAGCACCACGCCCTCCTCACGTCCAGACCCCCGGTGACACTCAGTTCCGCTAAGGTGGAGGCGCGTGCCCCTGCAGGTCTCCCGGGCACGCCACGGAGCTCCTGTAGAGCAGACACCGTTCAGACCCCTCGCCGCGCAGAGCCTGCCCAGCCATCTTATGCGCAGAAGCGCCTCGCCCCGAGCGCGCCCCCGGGATCAGGAGGAGCGGTCCCAGGATGTAGTTAGCGCGCCCCCCGGCGGAGAGAGCGCCGCCCTGCAGGAGGGGTCGCGCTCTTGGCGGGTGCAGAGCGCGCCCCCGGGCGGACAGAGCGTGCCCTGCGTGGTGCCCGCGCGCGCACGTAAGCGCGATCTGGCGGACGCGGAGGCTTTCCCGCAGCCCCGCGTCACTGCCTTTCCGTCCAGAGGGGAGGGGACGATTGCGGGACGACCTGGTCCGGGGATTGCGCCCCTTGCCCGCACCGCTTCCCGGACCCCCGGTGGGGACGTGCGGGTAGGGCGCGCTCCCGCCGGGGATCTAGGGGCGGGAAGGGCCGTGAGCGCGCGCCCGGCCTGTCCGAGGCCCCAGCGGCGGCGCGGGGCGGGAGGGGGCGGGGCCGAGGGGGCCGGGGGAGGGGCGGCCGGAGCTGCGCCACGGCCCCGCCCCCTCCGCTGTCCCCGGGCCGCGGCGCCGCACCTCCCCGCCCCCACCCTCCCCGCCCCCACCGCGCTGCGCCCCGCCCGGCCTGGACTCGCTCCCTCCGCCACGATGAGCAGATGAGCTCGAGGGAGGGCATGAAATTCCAATTCCACTCGGGGGAGAAAGTGCTGTGCTTCGAGCCGGACCCCACCAAGGCGCGAGTGCTGTACGATGCCAAGGTGCCGCCGCGGGCCGGGCGGGGAGGAGGCGCGGGCGGGGCCGGGGCCTGGAGGCGGGCGCGGGCGGCGGCCCCTCGGGCGCCGTGCGCGGGGAGCGCGGGGCGGGGGCGCTAGCTGCCGGCGCTCCTCAGCCAGCGCGGGGCGGCGGGCGGCAGGGGGCGCTCGCTGGGCCCGGTCCGCGGGAGTCGGGGACGGGGCGCTTCCGTTTCCGCTTCCGCTTCCGCCGGGTGCGCGGGGCCGCGCACGCGCCGACGGGGGCCCCGCGCGTGCGGTGTCGCGAGGCTGGGACCGCGGCGTCGGTTTTCGCACGCGACGCCAGCGCTGGCCGCGCGTCAGGGCAGCCTTTCGCCAGCGGGCTTGGCCCTTCGCCTTAAATCGCACCTATATCTGCGCGGGCCCGCGCGGGTTGCCGTCTGCGGGACGCCCTGACCGACAGACCCAGGTCCTAACACTAGATACTTCGCGTTGGCCGCCGACTCGTAGCGTCCCTGTTTGGGACCCAAGACGTGACTGGGCCAGCCAGACCTGTTCTCTAGGCCGTGACCCGACCCCGAGGGCAAAGAGGTCCCCTGCCTTGGCCCCTCCTGGTCTTGCAGCCTTTTCGTGTTTATTCCCCGAAGGATTTGCGGGGTCTGAGCCTGGCTTAAGTCCAATGGCGCCCCGGGTCGGTCCACTTCAGGCTTGAAAGTTGCGCCACACCCTGCAGTTCCTCAGGTGTTCCTGGCGGAGGGAGGGTGCACCTCTGTTGTGAGGACCAAGAAAAGTGCAGTTCAGCGACTCGGGGTGGGAGGCTGGTCCCTGTCCCTTGGGCTATAGGCGAAGCCTTTGGCGGCTGGGACGAGTGCGGCCCTCAGGGTGCATCTTAGTGGATATCTGGGCGGCACTGCCCCTCGGGAATGCCCCACGACCCTCTGATTGTTTGTATTCTACTTTCGGACCCTTCCCTGCAGCTCCTGTCTCAGCTCTCTTCCCTCTCCCTTCTAACTATCCTTTCCTGTCCTTGCGTTTCCCCAGGGGGGAAATAGTACATTTTCCACAAGGGTCGTTCTGGGGCCAGTGCGGGGGGTTAGGGAGGATGGAGTAGTCTCGCCGGGGACTACAACTCCCAGACGCCGCAGGGCTGCCGCTTTCTTCTCTGGCCGGATTCCCCTCAATGACAGATTTGCTGGCCAATGGCTACAGAAGATTCACCCTGTCTCGAACTCGAGACCAATCACGGGGAAGTTGGACGGATGCTTCCTATTTTGAGGCATCCACTCAGGGGGAAAAAAAATGGAATTGAAAGGGAAAATGTTTCAACCGAGCTGTCGGTCTAAAAAAGGAGAGAATGCTTTCCTGTTTTTAGAAAAAAGCACTATGAACTAGTTTTCCTGATCTCGCTTCTGATATTCTATACGTTCTACCGTTTGTGGGCAATTTTTCCTGGTTTCAGATTGTCGATGTTATTGTTGGGAAAGACGAAAAAGGAAGAAAGATCCCAGAATATCTGATCCATTTTAATGGTTGGAACAGAAGGTAAGTGTACTTGTTAAAACTGGGCTGAATATTGATCATCTTTGTAGCGCAGGGGCATCACTAATTTCTTTTTAAGTTTTCGAAACACTTGTAGGAAACTTTCATTTCCTGTTTTTACTTTGTTATTACGCATTCCTGTTCTAAGGAATGAGAATTTTTAAGTTAATAATGTTTGGATTCCTTATGAGTAATTCTAGAAACCTCAGCCTTTTCTGTGTCTAAATGAGTGACTTTTTTAGTTTATTTGCATCCTGTTTTTGATTTTAGAATGTTTAAACGGTTTTCTAACGTGTAAGTAACTCGGGGATGCCTCTTCTTGTGAGGTGCTTTTGTAATTTATTTCAAGATCAAACTGAAATGCTAAATTTTACATTGTCTACTTTTTTGGTTTGATTAGCTGGGACAGGTGGGCTGCTGAAGATCATGTGCTTCCAGACACAGATGAAAACCGAAGATTGCAGCGTAAATTGGCAAGAAAAGCTGTAGCTCGCCTGTAAGAACCTCAAAATCATGTCACAAATGTTAATAAAATGACATAAGTATAGTTTATTAAATAATTTCACATGTTAAAATTGTGTAGATTATAAGTGTTTCTATTTTATTCTAAATGCAGCAGGTTCAGCGTGGCTATAGTATAATATTTTGAAATGGAGATTACCACTTATGTTCTGTAGTTTCATTATTTTTCATTTACTTAAGAAATAAATGTTGACCCTAATCAGTCAATCTTAAGCTTTATTTCAGTTGTGTTTATTTTTTGTAGGAGAAGAAAAGGAAGAAAGAAGAAACGCTGCAGGTTGCCTGGGGTCGACTGTGTCTTAAAAAGCCTCCCTGTTGAAGAAAAAGATGAAAATGCTGAAAATTGTGAGTGGCTAGATTTCATTTTCTTTGACTAAAAGAACTTTCACCTTTTTTTGTTTATTTTTCTGGCATGGGCAGGCTCCAGGAATCAAAGCCAGGTCTGCAGCATGTTAAGTGATCACCTTGTCTTTTGATATCACAGGGATGATGAGACGATTAAGTGAATGTATAGGAAGGAAAAGATCTTAAGCTCATTATGTGTAACATTTGCTGATACATACACACACACACACACACACACACACACACACACACACACACCCTTTTTTCTTTTAAAATTCGAGTGGTAATCAGTATTATTCTAAGGTCTCGTCAGAATCTTGCTCATTGCTGCTGTCTTCATAGCCAGTATCTTTGTACTAACACATCACAGGTACGTTCTTATGTTTTCATCCTCGTACCTCCCTGTGCCTTGGCCCAAATCAGAATGTAGCAGAGAGCCATAGGATCCTAGTTGACTGAGTACATCCAGATCATTAGCTTGTGTGAAATTTGTATCCGTTGAAATTGCTATTATATTTTTAAAGTTAAACTTCTATTCTGAAAGGTACAGTATTTGTGTTCAATATCTGTAATATGTAGGACTTCAATTTATCATTACCAGTAGGATGTAAACTACACCTAAGATTTTTCAATATAAAGGTTAAAAAAATATATAATGCAGGTTTACCTGCTGTTTTTGTTTCATACAGCAATAAGCAGTTCTTCTGCTGACAGTAGTGAAGAAACAGATGCGGGAATAAGAAGTGAAGAAAGTGATATTGAAGAAAAGACTGAAGTGGTATAAAGTTTTTGTAAAAACACTTTCTCTTTGGTATATATTTTAGTGGTAAATTATGTGCTAAAATTCTCTTAGTTTCATTAAAAATACATTTTTTCCAGATAGTATAAATTTTTATTTGGCATTTAAGGAAAAGCAGACCTTCTTTATAGTCACCCTGTGAGTACTGTCATTGGCTATATTTGTACCCATAAAGTGTCTCTATAGATGATAACTTTATCTCTTTCTTTCCAATGAAATCTTGAACTTTATTTTTATAATAATGATTAATTTTTTTTTACTGGAGTATATCATAGTCTTACCAGCATCTTCTGTCTGTCTCCAAAATTAATGTAAAACCATTTATAAATGGGGAAGAGAAGAAATTAAAGCATTTGTAATATGCTTAGTGCCCTCAAATAAGTTGACTTTTGGTCTTTAATGTGTCTCTAACTAGAACATGTGGCATAATTAGTATTGTAAGTGTTGAGGGTTTGCTTGGTTTGTGTCAGAGTAGGCTCTCATTTGTTAGTACCTTTTGGATATAGACTCTCCTGTTATAAATTGTTAAAAGTGGAATTGTCATATTGCAGAAAGAAGAACTAGAACTGCATACGAAAAGGGAAATGGAAGAAAGAACAATAACTATAGATATTCCTGAAGTTCTAAAGAAGAAGCTTGAGGATGATTGTTACTACATTAACAGGAGGAAACGGGTATACCAGTAGAACTTATAAAAGACTTGTTATAGAGCTGTCAGTTAGCCATATTTTGCAATTACAAGTTTTAAAGTACTCTGCCGTGGTGATTAAATTATAGATAACAGTTCCCAGCCCTGGCTACCAATTAGAATCTTCTAGAGAGCTTTCTAAAATCATGATGCCTGGGCTTCAATCAAGAGATTATGACTTGATTGATCTGAGATGCAAGCAAGCAGTGGGTATGTTTAAGAAGCTTCCAGGCCATTCTAGTGGGTTGCTAAAGATTGAAAATCACTGCTTATGTTTATTTGAAAACTTAATACCATCAGTAACAATAGAAAACAAAAATCAAGTAAAGAGCATCAGGCCGTATTTCTCTAAGAGCTTCTACTTGAACAGAATTTGCTTTTATTATTGAGTTAAAAAAATTGGGGTAGACATGGCCACTTTTTCTTGACATAAATGGTTTATACAACGGGATGTATGGTCTGTTTTTGTTCCCAGTTAGTGAAATTGCCATGTCAGACCAACATCATAACTATTTTGGAATCCTATGTGAAGCATTTTGCTATCAATGCAGCATTTTCAGCCAACGAAAGGCCTCGTCACCATCACACCATGTCATATGCCAACATGAATGTGCACTATATCCCAGCAGAGAAGAAGTAAGTATGGGGCATTTAGCATTTTGTGGTTCTCAGTGTATTTGAGAAGTGACTTCAGTTAGAACAGGTGGCACTTTTCTGTTTCATATATTTTGAGTTCATTTTATAATTTCTCATGTTCATTTCCCATATTTTCATCTTTTAGTCTGTAAGCTCAGAGAATGGGGGAATAAGAAAGTATATCAAGTTGCAAGAGACTGTGAAAGTAATTTAAACTCACTGCTCTTATTTTATAAATGAGAGAACTTGGGTCTGGAGAGTTTATCATTTCCCCAAAGACTCTAAACCAAGACTTGGGTGCACACTTAACCTGATCCCTTTTAGAAACAACCCACCCCAACTATCAATGTTTTTTTTTTTCTTTTATAATTACTGTATTGCAGATGGTATTTAAAAATAACAGAAATCCTAAGCAAAAATAGCCCACAGATTTGTCCTGTACCTAAACCAAAATATAAACATTTTCATTTGTCTTTGTCACCTTGTAGCCTTTATATGTATATTCAGTTTTTATATATATCATACAAGGCAAAATGATATTTTTTGTGTTCATTTAATATTTTGTAGTTTATTTTTTATATTATACTTTATCTTAATTTTTTTCCTTCTTTTCCCCCACTTTTACAGTTAGTGAAACAGCCTAGAAGTTTTCATACCTGTCTCCACAATCCTATAATTAGAAATGTAGGGGGCCTTAAAAATATAAATATATTTACTGTATCACTTTTATCAAAATAAATTTCTACTGTTTGTTTGCAGCTTGTTTACTTTATAGGGCAGTGAAAATTCTCGAATTCATTGTATGGATCTCCATTTAGTTGTGCATTATAATATTCCATGCGAAACATTTATGTGCTGTCTGTGACTGCTTTTACCACATAAGGGCAGACTTGAGGAATTGTCACAGCAACAATATGGCCTGCAAAGTCTAAAACATTTACTGTCTGGCATATTTTTTCCCAAAGACCGTGGCTTATCTTATTACCACAGTTTTAACCCTTTTATATAAGAAAATGTGTGGTTCTTTTTCCTTAATAGCTTCTGGGTTTTCTCTTTTGTTCTCTTTTAGGTTCAATTTTCTTTCATCTTTAAACTTCATTTGTAACTTTTCATATGTGAGATAGGCACCAATTTGTTTTTATTAATCTGGGTAGCCATTATGCCAGCACTATTTATTGAAAACTACATGATCATTTCCCAATGGATTAAAATATCTCCTTTGTCTTATTAAAAAATTCACATGACTCTTGAATTCTTCTGATCTGTTTCTTTTCATGTTTGAATACTGGTGATGAAAAGACCTCTCACTCTTTCATGATTTCCTTGGCTATGTTTAGATATTTATTTCTCCTTAATGAACTTTGAAATGATCATGCCCACTTGTCCTCCCAAACCTCAGAGGTTCTTGTTGAAATCATATTAAATGTGTGTAGTACTTTTGGGGGAAGATATACTTATGATATGCCTTCCCATTTAAGATGTGGTTTGCCTTTTCATTATGTTCATTTCTTCTTTTGTGTCCTTCAATTGGTCTTCTAGGATTTTTCTCCCAATAAGCACTCTGTCTTTCTTATCAAATTTATTCCAAAACAGTTTTTCCCCTATAGTCTTAGTAATGAAGTTTTTCTAATTGTTCAGCTTTCCATCTCCCATCTTTGTAATCACATGCATGCATTTTTGAGGTGGATACCCATGTCAGAGTTATTCTTTGCTGACTATGAAATACAACCTGCAACTTTGACCTTATTAACATGATGTTCTATTTGAGGAAAGCATTTCAGTGTCATTGGTTAAAACCAGATGCTCTCACAGAGAGGTCTGGAGGGTAAAATTTGATGAAACTAGAAGCACTTCTTGCTTTTCAAAGTATTTTCCCTTTTCCGAAATTGTCAGTAAACATTCAGGTATCTGGTCTGGATGTATTAAATGTGTGTTCTGCTTCTGACCTGAGACCAGTTTTTTTCAGTGTTATAATTGAGGGTCATAATTCTTTTTCCTGAGAATCACCAAAATGGGCAAGGAGAATTTTATTAAAGCTTGGGTTTTGCAAACAGCTCAATATTACATTCACAGTGATCTTCCTGACATACTGCCTTGCACATACAAGTCATCAGGATTAGAATAAGAAAAGTAGATTGTTAGAGTTGAAACAGGTATTAAGAGTTCATTGAGGTCAGCCGCCCTTCAGCTCAGGGATTGAGGCCTTGCTACCTTCTGCAATGCATCCTGCATAGACTTTTCATTTGGCATGTAATTTATTAATTTGTGTTGAGTGTGGGAAATTGAAATTACCAGTGTACCTTCTGCACTTGATGTTTTAGCTGTATTTCCCTATTTTAACTCTTTGTTGTTAGTGTTGATGCATTCATTTTGTTTTATGTGTGTGTGGGTGTGATATATAGACCTTTGAAGTTTGAAACTATACTTTACTAAAAATGTGCATTTCATTGTGAAATTTTGGAAAGTACATAACTATTACATTTTTGCATTGCTTACTGTCCTTTTATTTCTCCTAGTGTTGACCTTTGTAAGGAGATGGTTGATGGATTAAGAATAACCTTTGATTACAGTCTCCCATTGGTTTTGCTCTATCCATATGAACAAGCTCAGTATAAAAAGGTGACTTCGTCCAAATTTTTCCTTCCAATTAAGGAGAGTGCCACAAACACTACCAGGTAAGTTAGATACCCTGCAATTTGACCTTCAGATGTCAGTCATATAGCTAAATCATTTTTTGAAGATTTCAATATGGTGCTAGGCACCAGCATGTATGGAGTAGGGGAAAGGTTGAGAGGTGTCAATACTGGTGATTTTCTTTTTTCTAAGGTATACTGTCATCATTCCCTTTTTAAAAGGCTGTGAAAGATTTTACCAAATGAAAATTTTAGTATAGAGAATTTAGGTTGGATTCTGAACAGCCATCCCCATCTTCCCAACGACAGTAAAGTAAAGTGAAGAGAACACAAGCTTGGAATGGCTCATGACATTCCCTGCCTTATTACTGGTGTCACTTGAGGAGGTACTTTCTCAGGTTCTTGCTCCTGCATCTGCACAATGGAATAAATCTGCCCACACAATTAGTTACATTAAGTGAGACTGTTGAGAAAGGGCAAGCCACACTTGGCCTTCAGTAAATATTATCTCTCTTCCCTCTCTACCACATCACCACTTTCTCCCCTTGATCAACGAGCATGCTTAAATTGCTATTGTTTTGGCATGGGGGTGTCCCCCAACTTAAGTTTTTACCTTTAATCTCCAATAAGCTCCCACCTAATCACTCTCATTCTTCTCTCATTTCCACTCAGCTATAGCTCTTATCTTCTAACCATCTGACTTTAATTTACCCCTACTCCTTGACCAAAATCTTCTCTCCAAGGCAGTAGTAACTTCCCACTTGTCACACACTGCACTTTGCATTGGCCACCTTTCCCCTCTCTCTCCTCCTTTCCCTTCAAAGCTTTGTCTTTCTTACTTCTTTGTCTGCTTGAGGCACACTCTTCTCAGCTTTCTTGATTGGCTTTTCTAGCTCTTTCCTTTCCACAGCTGATTTCACTTTAGCCCTAGACCTACAGGAACCACTGGTGGCTTGTGTTGAGGTCCACATGCCCTATTCCCAACTTTGAGGTTCTGAATGTTCAGGGTAGACTCTGTGTGTTTGGACAAAGTTTTCCTGATGCTTGTGATTTTTTTCTAGTTCTGACAGTAGTTCCATTTTGATGAAATAGTATATTAATCTTGTTTTCTGAACCAGAGTTTCCCATCCTTAACTCTATTGACATTTGGGGGCTGGATAATTATTTATAGTGGGGGCTGTCCTCTGCATTGTAGGATGCTTAGTAGCATCCCTGGATTCTACCCACTAGGTGATAGTAATGTCTCCCCAGTTGTAACAACCAAAATTGGCTCCAGATATTGTCACCTATCCCCTGGCATGGCAAAATTGCTACCAATTAAGAATCACTGTTCTACGAAATATAGAATGGGCCTTGCCATCTTAAAGCCTGCATACCTCTCAGAGGCATTGAGAGAATTAATATGATTTAATATCTTTACTCTATTTTAAGAAAATATGTTTTTCATGATACATATTTGAAGTAAGGATTTATAATCTTCCTGGAGTTCAGTTTGTTTCCTGTTCTGTCTTATAGGAGGTCACTGAAGAACACTTCCATGTTTTGCAGAAACTCTGGACATGGTTATGTCTGAAAGCTCTCCCCTTTATTTCCACAGGAACCAGGAGGAGCTGTCACCAAGCCCACCTTTGTTGAATCCATCCACTCCACAGTCCACTGAGAGTCAGCCTACCACAGGCGAGCCAGCCACACCCAAAAGGCGCAAAGCTGAGCCAGAAGCATTGCAGTCTCTGAGGCGGTCCACTCGCCACACCTCAAGCTGTGACAGGCTGTCTGAGAGTAGCGCATCACCTCAGCCCAAGCGCCGACATGCAGACTCATCTGCCACCATGCCCAAGCTGTTCCTGCACCTAGAAAAGAGTAGGTTTCCTACAGGGTTTGGGAAAGCTATGCCAGAGATTGCTGGTCTCCATTTTATGCTTACTTTTTGCCAGGCACTGTGCTCAATTGATGTGTGTATGTGTCCAAATGGAGGTGAGTCTCCTAATACGTCCAAAGTAGTATTATGTCCCCACCTGCCAGAAGAGGAAACCATATCACAGAAAGATGAGGTAACTGGGCAAGGGCACACAGTAAAGAACTGGTGGAGCCACTGTTTCCTACAGATTCTTTTGAGCAAGCTGGATTAGAATCCTTTTTTTGTATAGAGAATTTTTATGAATTTTTCAAAATGAGCAACCCTTAATGGGTTATTCTTAATGGGTTGCTTGGGCTCTTTCAAGTGTCTTGATTGTCTGTTCTAAATTTTGATTTGAGAATTCTCTTCTGAAATAAAGTGAAAATGATCGGATCCCCATCATCTCTTCTTATATATTGAAAGACTCTCAACCTTAACTGAACTCCATATTTCCTCACTCTGATTTTGACCTGTTGCCTTTTAAGGGCTAAATACATTATCTAAGCATTTACTATTATTTGCAAGAGACATGTAAGATCTGTTTGCTATTTTGTAGAACTTAGAAGTAAGCTAGTAATATTCACTTTAAAACTTTGTAAAAGCTTATAAAGAAATGAACTCTTCTATTTTTATATTGTCTTAAATCAGAATTTCAAATCAATAACCATTCTAGGCAGTTTAAAAACTGCCGAGAATTATAGTTTTCAAAGATAAAAGAGAAGACATTATTGTGGTTCCCTATGAAGATGCTAGTTGGAGAAGTCGAAATATATCAAGATAAAATGAATTAGAGGTAATTTGTTTATTCCACATATGTAACTCTTTGGTTGTTCAGAATTAAAAAGTACAGTTCAACATATAGACTGATGGGCTAGAGCAAAGGTCAGTAAAGTTTTTCTGATAAGGACCAAATTGTACATATTTTCGAGTTTGCAGTCCATACAGTCTCTGTTGCAGCTAGGTAATGCATAAATGAATGACCATGATTGTGTTCTAATAAATCTTTACAAAATCAGTAGGTTGGATTTGGCCCCAGGCCCTTGTTTACCCTTGGACTAGGGTAAATTTCATGAAGGAAAGAATTTGGGACTGGGTGTTGGGAGAAGTTCAGGGCTTGGATTGGAGAGGAAGGGCGTTCTGGAAAACAGGATTTGAAAGACTGACTTTGTTGAGAAGAGGACTGTGTTTGGGAATGCCAAGAAATGGAGTTAGGTGGGGTAGGGCTGACTTCTGAAGGGCAATAGAGTAGCAACCTGAGAGAGTTTGTATTTGATGTATGGGCAAGAGAAACTCACTCGGTTCTTAAACAGGAGTGTAATCGAAGAATATTAACTAATACACTAGATTGGTGAAATATTTTTGCCTAGCCCTTTTTAATTTCCAAAGTGCTTTCACTCTGATCTCAGTTGCACCACATCGTGAACGTCTGGAAGATTTTGCTATTGTTTCTGCCATAAAAGATGAGATGAAGCTATGTGACACATCCAGGGTAGGCCAGGACCAGAACTCAGGTGTGGTTCAGTACCTCCTATGGGCTGTCATCCATCTCTGTGTTGGAATGTTTACCAGAAGCAGTCCCTGATTTGAGAGCTTTATGTGCATCATTACCTCATTTAACTGTCACAGCCATTCCGTGCAGTGGAGTAGAGGTGTGTTACTCCATTACATACCAAGCTTGAATACCTTGCCCAGGTTCTGTATCAGAAGTGGAGCTGACATTTGAATCCAGGCAGTCTAGCTGCAGAATCCATCTTAAGTGGTTCTTTGGGCCACCTTTATAGGATATAGATCCAGATCGCCATCCCTAATGCTATTTGTAAGCCTGATTTGCAACTTTTTCCCAAAGGAGGATGAAGGGATTCACATTTTCTAGGATGTTCCCCAGAACCCCCATCAACCTGCATGGCCTGCTTAAGCTGTACAGTGGTTTGCTTTTGGATTCAGGCCAAAATATGGGTCACTCTCACAAAAGCCTCAGTCACTACTCATCACGAAATAGGAAAGGAGCAGGTAGGGTGAGTGAGACACAAAGGCAGTGTTTTCACGGAAGGAGTCACGGCTTCCCAAATGCTCATTGAGAGGGCAGAAGAAAATATCTAGGAAGTATTGGGTGAGAGCATGTTGGGTGGTGTTTCCTACCTACCCCTATTCCTAGAGAGAGGAGCATATTATGCCTTTACCTGAACAATGGGTCTTCCATCCCAAGGTCTTACAGACCCTGGACCTATTGTTGTCAAGTCCCTCAAAGCCAACTTTACATTTTTTAGAAAGCAAAACCTCATAATGCCCAGGTGGGGCTAAGAATCAAGGGAAACGTACTGTTCTTCCTTACTTCACAAGGCTAAACCATCCCCAAAAAGCTCTACATGGATGGATTTTCTTAAGTCAAAAAAATAATTGCTGTCCATTTCAGTGGAGATAAATTTAATATATTTCTGAGCCTCAAAATTTAAAACCCATTTATGCTAAAACAATACATGCCGTTAAATTGGATATAATTGCTTTAGAAGTTTACTTTAGCTATTTTAATGCTCATCAGGCATTTCCTAAATTTAATTGAGAAATTTAATCTACACTCATTAAGCCCTGTCATTTCTGTTTTTCTCTTTACATTTAGGACCATATTCACAAGTAAAATATACGGTGCTCAGTGTGGTGTGGTTCCATGCTATAGTGCAAAATGAGTACATGTTACTGGTTGATGTCAGCAGTGCCATTGCTATCACCCAGATAGTGTCACACTTGGGGAAGAAGTTGGCAGTTGTGGAAGTAGGTTGCATGACTGTAAATGAGCAAACTGTATGGACTCTTGAGACAGAGCTAAACCAGCAGGAACGGGTATCACACTGCAGAAGTGAACATGTGGTGGCTCTCCTCCCATGGAACTTGGCTGCTTATAGGGCATGGAATGCACGACAGTCCTCACGGTGTGGGAAAATGCCCCCTGAGCCAAAGTCAAGGTCATGTTCCTCTGAGACAAATTCTCACATCCTAAATGAGGGCATCTCAGCTTCTCCCACACTTTCCTGCCAAGTTAACTGTTTTCAGGTCCCACCTGAAAGGTTACCCTAGCCAGGAAGCTTCCTGTAAACTCTTAAAGCTTTCCTAACAGTGGCATTCTATTGAATTGCCTATTCACTGGTGTAAATTCTGTCTCTGCCTCATGAGTTCTTGAAAGAGACACCTGACTTGGTGGTTTCACCTCCATTGCCAGCTCAGTGTTTGGCACATAGTTATAGGTGCCTAATAAGTATTTGTTGATCGAATGGTGATTGGGAAGGTTCAGCAGGGAAGAGTTAAAAGTAGCATATCCTTGAAAATTCCCTTTGTATATATAATCAAGTGCCAAAAAAATCAGGCACATTTTTAAAAATAGCTTTATTGACATATAATCTATATACCATGCAATTCACCCATTTAAAGAGTGGTGTATAGTATTTGCAGAATTGTATAAACACCACCACAGTCAATTCTGGAACATTTTCAACACACTAAAAAGGAACCCAGTACCCATTGCCCTAACCTATTTGCTGTCACCATAGATTTGCCTATTCCCAACATTTCATATATGTGTATACGTGTAATCATATACGTGTCTTCATAAAATATTTGTCCTTTTGTTTCTGGCTTCTGTCACTGGCATGTAGCACAGATCAGTACTTCAGTCCCCCCCACCCCCACCGTATAGTATTCCAGGTGTTATCTTTTATAATAGAGAAATCTTGCTGTTAAAAAGTAAAACTTTCTGCAAACCAATTTTAGATTTATGCTCTGCAGTTTATATTGGTCTTGGTGGCAGTCTTAAATTCAATACCTGTACGATTCACAGGTGGATAAAAACATGTTTTTCTTTTGAAGAGACGCCTGTACATAGCAGATCATCATCACCTATTCCTCTGACTCCTAACAAGGAAGGGAGTGCTGTGTTTGCTGGCTTTGAAGGGAGAAGAAATAATGAAATAAATGAGGTAAAGAGTTAGTGTTTGATGTTTATCCCCGATAATTCCTTTACCATTTTGCAGTTGCTTAAGTCCTGTGGGAGGAAATCAGTGCTTGTTGAAGCGTAATGTTGCTTTTGCTGTAAATATTAACAAACTCGTTCCCATTATTTAACATTTGTGTTTCGGTTTCTAAAATGAGAAAATTGTTAGGGTCTCAGCCCTGTATTTACGATCATCTTTTCTTTGAATAAGTTCAATTATTGAAAAATCAGTATTTTCATATTTTAAAACAAGCATTGGCAAACTTTCTGCAAAGGGCCAGAGAATAAATGTTTTAGGCTTTGCAGCCCATAAGGTCAAGACTGTTCAATTGCAGAAGCAGCCATAGACAATATGTAAATGAATGGGAGTGCTAGATTCCCATAAAATTTTATTCATGGACACTGAAATTTAGATGTCACATAATTTTCATGTGTTAGAAATTATCCTTTTTTAATTTTCTCAACCATTCAAAAATCATTCTTAATTTGTGGATTACAGCAAAACACAGTTGGTGGGCACATTTGGCCCATGAGTGTGGTTTGCTGACCTCTTTAGATTTTTGATTCTCTTTTATGATTGATAGTAATGCTACTAGCCATCCCTTTTATGGACATACTATATGCTAAGCATCATGCCAGACATGGGACCTTAATTACCTCTAATTCTTGAAAATGATGATCTTACCACTTTGTTCAGTAAATAATTGTACTTGACAGTGTACCATGTGTAGGTGGTGAAGGCGGTCATGAAAGATTCAAGCAGGTTTCCTCTCTTCCCTTCAACACAGCCCTTGGCCCAAGAGGCCTGGAGCCCTGGGAGTTGCCCTTGCCTGCTGGGTAGGGGTGGTGACATGGAGGAATGGAGCCCTGAGCGCATTTCTGACACTGGATTAGGATCTCCAGTTAGAATTATATCTGCAGTTGGGAAGAACGCTGCCTGACAGCAAGGAGTGCATGAGGAAAACAAAGCAGAGAGCTAATGGGAACAAACAGCTGTGGGAGGAGGGAGGCTACCGAAAGCCCAGTGTGCTATGATCAGCAACCAACCAGAGCTGACAGTGAGTCCTCTGGCTCTCAGGAGGGCACCCTCCATATAGGACTTTGGGCAAGTGGCTCACCCTTCCTGGAGCTCAGTTTGTTGCACAAAAGTATATGGGAGGGGGCGGGCCACAGTGGCTCAGCAGGCAGAGTTCTCACCTGCCATGCATGATTCCCAGTGCCTGCCTGTACCAAAAAAAAAAAAAAAGTGTTTGGGAGGCTAGCCATCTATCTACAACATTCCAACCCTCCTTGGCATTTTGAGTTTTAACTAGTTGGGAAGATGGCATATGTATCTGCAAAAATCCAAAAAATATATATCAAAATAAATCAGTGCACATCCTGAAGCCTAACAGCAGTATCATTTTGTATTAGTGAAATCTCTAGGTTCACTCACAATTTTAAAACTCTTATTTTTAAGAACCAGCTAAGGGCTGTGGGTGGCAAGTGTTCAGGGCTTCAGAAGAAGTTTTCCATTGGGATATTCTATAAATTTCATATAGGAGGTAGGATGTAATTGTTTATATAAAATGGGTAAGATTTGACAGGGGAAGATGACTTACTAGGCGGAGTGAATATATGATGGTAAGAAACGGGTTAGCAAATTCTTGATGTGAGGAAACACATAGTAAGTATTTGCACCCCATATACAGTCTCTTTCAAGACTAGTCAACTGAACTCTTGTAGCAGGGAAGCAGCAGGATGATACATAAACAGATGAGCATGGCTGGGTGTCAATATAAATTTATCCTGGGGCACTGATTATTGAATTTCATCCTATTCTTACCTATCATAAAATATTCTTTTGGTTTTTTTCAACCATTAAAAAAAGGAAAAAAAAAAACATTTTTAGTGCTCAGGCTTTAGGCAGAGTTTGTCCCACAGTATTAGGCTGACCCCTGATGTAAAAGCTCGAAAGCCCAGTTTGTGTTCTGTTAATAGTAAAGGAAGATTAGGAAATTCCCAGTACAGTCAGTTCTTAATATTCCCATTTTTCAGATGAGGCAGGACTGCAGGGTTTATTACTTAAGAGGAATAGTGTTTCAAAAGGCATCTAAATATTCAGTGGCTATTCCCTGTATGATCAGCTATGTGAGATTGCCATCTAGTGGTTATAGGTATCGCTGCATGCTATAGTGAAAAGTAGGATTTCTGATAAACAGGTGAGTTCAGCAGGCTCTTCACAATGACTCCCAAGACCACATTAAGTGCCTCTACCTCAGTATTTCTTAACCAGAGCTCTGTATCCAGTTCACCATAGCTCTTTCTCCCAATATCAATCCTATGCTCCACTGTGTCAGGGAACATTCTGGTCGTATATGTTTTAATTTAAGAGCCACAGGTGATTCCTGTGCATAACTCCATCAGTAATAACTATAAACCTATATAGTTTTTCCCCATAAAATGTATCTTTGATAAACAGGAGATTTTAAAGTGTATTGAAATGCAGAATTGAATAAGTGAGGTAGACTCCCTTGCTAACTAGCTACATGACCTGCCTTTTTGCATACATGTATGGTTCATGCATCTAATTGCACATTCCTGTGTGTTCACTTTGAGTATTACTGTCAAAGCTGTTCCTGAGCTCCAGCTGTTTGCACTGGGGTAAGTGTGGTAGGTGGTATAAAGATGCTGATACTGTATCACTGCTTCAGGGCTCTCACAGTACAAAGGATGGGGATGGGGGACTCTGTGAGAGTCTGGAGTTGATGAGAAAGGTGCTGAAGCTAGGACCTCTAGCATGGAGTTACAAGGAACCACTTTGGCAGTTGTATTAGCCTCTACAATTTCATTTGTTCAGTTGGCTAGTTCAGTATTTCTGGGTTTTTTACATCTTTCCTGGTTTGTTTTGTGGAGGATTTCCTTAGGTCCTGCTATTTCCATGTTACACCTGACAAGTCCCACAAAGCAAAAAATATAGCCTTGTACACTAGGCTACAGTTCTGTAATTTGCGACAGGAGACCATGAGAGTTTTAAAATATAGCTCCCACTTTATCAAAAGCCCAAAGTCAATCTGTAGTTCTCAAATTCAAAATGAGGGATAAAAAAATTCAGTTGTCAGGTTTAACGTGTACTTTTAGTGGATTCAGTAGGTTAAAAGATTCAAATTAGTTCCCATAGTGTATCTAATTAATTAATCCTGAAACTATGGTATTATTACTAAAAACATCTATTGGTTATTTTTAAGTGCTCCATTCTTCTATCATAGCAGAATTTCCCAGAAGGAAAAGGGGCTAAATGACCAAAGTTACAGATATTTGTAGGTGACAGTTGTTAAGAATTCGGAAATCAAACATTTTCTTAGTCTAATTTTAAGTTTTCCCCCCTCACTTTTATTTATTTTTATAAACTTGTGTTTATTTTTATGTAGTGGCATTTTCCTCCTTCATACAACTTGCCATAATTTTTACATGGTTAGAAATGTCTCCATATTTCAGAGGAAAGTGGATCCTTCTGTAATTGATTTAAAAGGCAAAAAAATGTTTTGAAAAATTTAATAGTGAAAAACTTTAATATTTATGGTAATGTATAAACCATATGGAAAACAAATTCATATATGTTCCTTACCTTCCAAATCAGAATTCCACCATTAGAAAATGAACACTTAACATTCTGGAATATGTTTTTTGCATTTTGTCTATAATAATAATAATAATAATACATATATAATTATATAATTTTATACATATCCTCATGTGTATATATTTTCCACAAATGTCACATTGCACTGAACTATTTTGTAGCTTCATCCTTTAAAACTTTATACACACACCATACGTCCTATGTCCTTAGATCATACCCATAAAGCGCTTCATTACAAAGTAAGTAAGGGGCATGGCTTCATAACTTCCTTATTGGTTTGTTGTCACCAATTTCCTCCCATTTTCTTGGCCCATCTGTGAAGCCCTTCCTCCTGTAGGAAGCCTGGGAGTGGGAATGTGGCACTTGATTGTGATGTCTTATCTCCCAAACCTAGAATATCCAATCCTGTGTGCTCCTGCGAGGATTCCAGATACTGAGGTCTGTAGGTAATGGAATGTTAAGTGAACAGCAAAAGCATTCAGCTGATGCTTTTTACAGGTCCTTTCCTGGAAACTCATGCCTGATAATTATCCCCCGAGTGACCAGCCACCTCCACCCTCCTACATTTATGGGTCACAACATCTGCTGCGCTTATTTGGTAAGAATCTGACTTCTTTCTTCAATGCGTTGTTTGTTGCATTTTGTTTTAGATGCACTTGTTAGCTCATGTACATCTTGTGGTTTTGGTAAGTATCTGATGTAGAAATTTTGGGGTCTAAGAATTGATAGGTGATCTCTTGATTGCATGAATTGTCACTGGGTTTTTTTTTGTTTGTTTTGCATGGGCAGGCACCAGGATACGAGCTTCATTGGGTTTTGAATATCTGTGCTGCCTCTCTGTCTTTGCTTGCTAAGAGTTTTTGGTTTTATTTTATAATGTGGGTGTCAATATCCATTCCAATAAGGATAAAAAGGAAATAGACGAACCTTGACCATGTGTCCTACACATTGTCGGATTCTGTCGATTTAAATTATTTTGTCTGTTTTTTTTTAATGCAGTCAAACTTCCAGAAATCCTTGGAAAGATGTCCTTTTCTGAGAAGAATCTGAAGGCTTTACTGAAGCACTTTGACCTCTTTCTGAGGTATTTGTTACTTTGTCAAAAATTACTTCTGACACCTTATATGTGACTTTTCTCAGTCTCTGTTTAGAAAATATAGAAGATAACTTTGTGATATTTGAAAAGTAGCAGTGTTACCTTAAATATGGTTGCTTCTGACCATAATAATAACAGGGGTGTTTCTGATATTTTTCTTCCCATATTTTCTGGTTCCTAAATCAAGAGTTTTCATTGTACTGAGATAAATGTTTTTAAGTCACTAGAAGAATCTAGTGGGGTAATTATGCAAATAGAAAATTAATTTTCTAGAGTAGAAATAATTGAGGTTGATATTTAGTTTTGCATTTTTTGTTTAGGAGTACCTTAAGCATTGGACTCATACTTGTATGTATACAAACTAACTTCAGTTATTAACATTTCATGGGTGGATTTTGGTGTTTACTTGAGTTTTAAGATAAATGCCCACTAATGTGAAAGAGAAAGGTATTGCTTGCTTCACATGACAAAACCAATCATTTTACTATTCCATAGAATCATGTTGTAATTCATACGTCTTATAATTTAGCCATCTAAGGACCCCACCAGTTTTCAGTGTTCATCAGGTTCTTAAAGTAAAACTTAAGTAATTGGTATATAGGAGGGTATTTGTTTTCAGCATGCTTTTGCAAATGCATTATCCTGTTTTCTCCAATCACGTTTTGCAAAGTTTTTGCTCCTATAGATAGATTTCATTATTATGCAAAAGTATCCTAGCTCTTTTTCAACATGAGGAGGGATAGGGAAGAACAGCCTTACTTGGCTTATTTAAGTATGTATCCTGGACTCTTCAGTTTTTGTGTTGACACAGTATTCACACATTTTAACCTCTTTTGTGTTCTGTTATAAACTCTCCACATAGAACGTAGACCGGAATAGTTTGTATTGTGTTTTTGCTAGTGAATTCTAAGATTTATGCTGCTGTTTGCAATGTCTATGGAAATCCCATGTAACTTGGTTTTAATTTTTAATGTCTCATTTCCAAAAAGGTGAAATCATATTCTTTTAAGTGCTTCTAGGTATCCATTTTATGGGCTAGTCTCAATTTTTTTGGAGGTGTGTGTATTAATCTTAAAGTACTTCTAATGTTCTGACTTTATTTTAAATCCTAAACCCTTGTTTAATTGTAAGAACTTGTTATTAGTTTTTACGTTTTATAGTTTCACTTTTTATTAGGTTTCATAGTTTTGCTGAATCTTGCTTTTTATTCTGTACCTCATGGATTTCTATACAAATTAAGAAATATTTTTTTAGAAAGTGATTTGGTATATTTACCCAACAGTCTTCCTGAATATTGACCAAAGTTTCCTCTTATCCCCCGGTTATGAATGAAACTCACTTTCTTCTCCTACCTCTACTTAGCTAGTGCCGATTTCCAAGCTTCCTGTTTCTTGGGAGATCTGCCATCTTGTAGGCACCCCTCCATATTCACATTCCTCCAGGGCATCTCTGCTTCCTGCTTTTTCTAGCTAACCATCCTTAGAAACCTCCTGGAATGAATTGCTTCTCTTTAATCAGCCGTCCTCACAGGGCTAGGTCTCTGGCTGCCGCCTTTCTAGTCTTGGTGACTTAAAGCTCTTCCCTTTTGCTCAAGCTGTATGCCCTAGCCTCAGTTTTACTTTTGGCACAGCTCTCTTCATCCCTCCCATCAAAGATGTCTATTAACCAGTTCCTCTCTTTGGCATTCTCTGCCTCACCCTGTGTATCTAACCTTGTTTCTTCCTTCTCCTTAATGGGTACCTTTTTCTTGTTAAGCCCCACCCTGTAAGAGCTAATCAAGTTAAGATTTACCTAGAGTGAAGTGCACCCACAGCCAGAGAAATTGGTCTTGTAGTTCTAAAAGATACTTTCATGTAAGCATTAATAAAGTGTCTATGAATGGAATTAAACTTTAAAATATTTTATTGGGAACAGATTCAAAAATACCATATACCTCTCCGCTCCCAACCTCCCCTCAAAACAAAACAATTCTATTTGGCATAAAATTTTATAAACTGAAATCAAATAGTGCTAAGAAAAATAGACATCTCCAAGTTAGAATAGAAAAGCCTGCTAATTTTGAGGTATGCTATACACAAAGTAGAATTTAGGGGCATAGGAAGCAACTTAGAAAGATTTACAAATAAATATAGTTAAACATTTTTTTTTAATATTGACATTCCTTTATTCTTCCTTGTGCAAAATAGGCATTTTTTAAAGGCATCCAAATATGTCAACTAGGAAGACAATAGACTTAATATATCACCCCAAAGAGGGTACAATAAAAGAAGAAAAAGATTTAGGTTTTGAATGAATTTTTAACTCAGTTCTTACTGAGGAAGGTATTATGGGGGTTCATCCTTACTTTTTAGGAACAGCTTGGTCTGGATAGAAATAGCCAGGGAAACAAACCTGAAACTATTTACCTGATTAGTTAATATTGCGCATTTGAGAATGTTTTAGCTCCATGGTAAAATCAATTAAAATTTCCGTATTAGGATATCATCTTAGTATTGCAGACTCTTGAAGGACCAACCCCATTTTGGCATCCATCTTCAGACATGTCAGTCTTTTTTTTTTTTTTAATGCGTTTTGGTACTGTAACCTGGAACTGTAGAATTTTGGGGCATGGCATATAAAATACTAAATGGTAGTACTAATTGTTACATTCAACTTTGGTTTAACTTAAGTATTAGGATTGTGAATTTCTCAAGTGACATTTTTGAGTTTATGATTTGTCGTTTTTTTCTAAATTGTTTAAAGAAAAGGAAAATGTGGAAATACTCTCTGAGGATTTTTAAACAGAAATATTTATGTAATCAAGGTTTGGAACCCCTGATAGTGAAAGGATTCAGATGAAGTATTTATTAACAAGGAAGACAGATATGTGCAATCAAAGTAATCACTATGTAGAAGTCAAGATTACATTCATTTCTTTCATCCAAATGCCAAAGAAGAGTTGACATCTTAGTTGGAAGTTAATATTTTGCCAAATGGTATTTAGTCCTTGGTATGATGATCACTGGAGCGTTTTTTTTCCTTTCTTTTCTCAGGTTTTTAGCAGAATACCATGACGACTTCTTCCCAGAGTCAGCTTATGTCGCTGCCTGTGAGGCACACTACAGCACCAAGAATCCCAGGGCAATTTATTAAAACTCTTGGTTTCTGAAAGAACAGTTTCTCCATCTACCTTTGTACTCTAGATTGCAGGTGAAGACTTAACAAAGCAGTGGGGTCATGAAAGTTGAAATAATTGAGGCTGGTTCAAATAAGCGTTAGAAGTCGCAATTTTTTGTTAGCAGTGAACACACTTTTTTAGGTATTTGAAGTAAGCATTATACAAACTTTTTTCAGATTTTTCATTTTTGTTCGGAGGCTGAATAACTTTCAAACAAATTTTAGATTTACTTGGAAATTGAAAATTGGTTGCAAAGTATTTTAGAGGGAATTGGTATTGATGGCAGAAGGAAAATTATAGCCATATATTTGCATAAGATTCCCTTTCTGTAAAACCTTATTTTTGTTCATCTCAATAAAGAGCTGTCTGTCTTTCTGAGATTTGCAGCTATAAATTTGCTTGTTACAGTTCCCCTAATGTAAAACATTTTTTTTTTTTTTGGTTATCTAAATAAAGCGTTCTCTGACCTGTTCTAAAGAACCAGGACAGAGAATTTTCACTTTGCTCTTATCTTCTTCTCTTTCTTTATCTCAGGGGAACACTGGGGAAACCACTTGACTTATGACTGTTTTGTTTTGATTTACCTTTGTTGAGGTCTTTTGTTTTCCTTTCTTTCTTTGATTTGGTCTCAGTTGGCAGCATACATGAATTAGAGACACCGCTGTACTGGGCTGCTTTGTCTTCTTGTGGCACCATTAACTGGTCTGGGACCAACAACAGTTTATCTTCCATCATTACCAGCTGTCTCAGAAGGTGCCTTTCTAATCATCTTCAGCCCTTGTCTTATGCATAAATATGCGTGTGCCTGGGCTATTTTGAAAAGTTTCAAACCAGTAGAAAAGACATAAATAACAAACTAGCATGAGATATAGCACCCATCTTTTCTTAAAGCTAAATTCGGTTTATCTTAACTTCCAAAGACCACTGGGTCAGTAACAGTGAGAGCCACAAAAGTGACTTCTGCATAAACTGGCCATTGAGAATCAGGACCTCAAAATCTCTTGGGTAGACTTCATCTTATGTGCAGTCAGTAGCTTTGTAAGATTTGGGGTTTTGGTATCTGCTGTAAAAAGTACCATTTTGCTTCATGCTAGGTTTCATCTCCATTTGGTTTATGGAATGCTTGCTTAAATTTGGCGAACCACAGTGTGCTCTGATTATTGAAAGTTTTGCCAGAAGAAAAAAGAAAAAATTGAAAGAATAGAGAAAGATCCCCCTTATAGAAGAAATCTACTCATCAGATTTTCCCAATGACATGAGTTAAGACTATCTCTTTGAAAATCTATATTTTTATATGCCTTGGGGTTAAAACTAATTCCTTTCTAATAAAAATTATTTTCTTCCTCCAAAGACATTCCTTCATCACTGCCCAAAATGATTATGTGCCACATAGGTTGATTTAAATAATGACTTTCCTTCCAGATATTAACCCTTTTTTTAACATATTATTAAATCCTCTACTTTCTTAGATTAAAATTTTGATTTAAATCTCTAGACAGTCCTTATAAAAAATTACAAATTATCCTCCTTTCGTTGATATTCAAGTGTTACTTTTCTAATGTGCCAAACCTTGTGGTTTGTAAGTATCCCATTCATTGCATTATATTTTTTCATTTTAGTGGTCATTTAAAGGTGTATTAAAACTAATATATCTCCATTGGATTCTGCATCAGATACTTGTACTAGGATTTTGAAAGGACATGGGAGAACAACAACAAAAATACTTCTGAGTGGAAATAGATGATAAATCATTCCAGGATACAGTGTACACAAAATAAGCAAAAAAATTTTACCAATTTACAGAAGGTGACATCTCATTATCTAACTATCATCTCTATAAACACTTGAATAAGTGCAATTACCCTGTTTTGTCATTATTTTTTAATAGCTCCATTTAGTCTATGCCCTTTAAGATTTAGCTTTTTAAAGTTAAGTTTATCTGAACATTAATTGACAGCAACCTATTATGGTGTCAAAAGCTGTGCTAGATGTTGGGAATAGGAGGGCAGGGTCCTTGTTATTGTGAGAATACAGTTGAGAGAATTTATACAGGCATAAATCATAATTATTTTAACTAAATCAAGTCATATATTAAGAAACTGTTACTTTAACCAGTTCTTAATATGCAAGGTTATAACCAGATGAGCGATAATTTCCAAAATTAATCTTCCCATTATCCAAAAAGTACTATAATTCTACTTGAACTGGTTTGTGAATGTCCATTTAAGTGGGTTTGGTCATTAAAAGGTTTCACTAGTTTTGGAATCAGGCCAAGATGTTAAGGGACTGTTGGGAAAAGAATTCCCACAGATTAAGTTGAAGACAGTACCATGGGGAGGAAATCATGTTTACACACCAATGAGATGAAACTCCTCAGTAAACCAGTTAAATCTATTTTTTTTAAAAAGCAATGTAATTGGAGAAACACCTTTTTCTGTCTGCTGCCTACCTAACTCCTAATCTTATGCTGGAGACGAATTCTTCCAGATGTTGAGACAATTCCTTAGACATCACATATTTAAGCTAATTGAATTCTGTCGTTTTTACCTACTTTGAGTAACAAGACAGGATGCTCTGTCTCATCTCTCTGTTCCTTGGAAAACGTCTTCTAAACACTAACTGGATGTATAAATGGCTATTTCTTTGTCTCAGCTTTCCCTCTGATTGGTGTAAATAAGGAGGCATCTGACTAATAAGCAGAAAGAACATAAATCCCCAGTGAATCATCTGTAAGGTCTGGGATGATGTACTTAACTAGCTCTGTTCCTCTGCACATTGACAGACACATCAAGGAGAAGGTCATCCAATTTACACATGCAGTCAGTATACAACATACATTGAAAATATACACATTACATGTTTCCTTACCCAGCAGTGAATAAAATTACTATGCAGGGTGAATAAGCAAGTTTTCATGTTGTTGAGCAGTCAGCTGTTGGAAATCATGAAGAGCTGTATTATAGGATTTCTCACACTTCAATGTATGATGTTTTTAAAATGCAGGTTCTGATTCAGCAAGACTGGGGAGGGGCCTGAGATTCTAAACTTCTAGTAAGCTCCGAAGATGCTATTCTGCTGGTGCTTGGTCCACCGTTTGAGTATGAATGCTAGAGGACATTGTTTGAGGTTGTAGGATGCAACAAAACTGAGGAAGGTAAATGGGATTCAGAAGGAGATGTTCCATCATGCCAGTACTTTCTGATAATTGTATCTTTTAGTTCTCAGGGTAGCCGCATAGAAGGTATTATATTGTACATTATAAATCAAAGAATTAAAGCTCAAATTAGTTAGAATCAAGGACAGAATTCAAACTGAAGTCTGATTTGACTCTAAAGCCATTTCCCCCCAATTTTTTCCAAGTTGAGGCAAGACAACAGGCAAGGCTTATGGGCCAGAGGGAACGAGTAGGGGAAAGATTGGAATCATTTTATGTAAACTTTTTACTTTCTCCAGCATCCTAATCTTTCCCATGTGTCATTACCATGAAATAATTTCAAGGTACAGGTGTGCTCATAGTTACTGATTTCATTATACCAATTTGTTTTACTTAAATGGAGAAAATAGTGGGGTCTTTGTACTTTTATTATCAAATGACCTTTACCTTTTTATTTTCTTACTGAAGTTAGCCACATTTAACTAATGTGAATGTCAGTCTATTAGTGGTTTACAGAATTTATTCCTAAGGTCAAAATTAATACTTAGGAAAAATAATTACAAAAGGTTATGGAGATGCCTCACTCACTAATATGGTGACATTTGAGCACAAACCTGAAGTAAGGAATATCTGAGGGAAGAGCATTCCAGGCAGAGAGAAGAACCAAGACAAAGGCCTGAGGTTGGAGTGTTCTTGGCATGCTCAGAGAACAGCAGGGAGGCCAGTGTGGCTGCAGCCTAGGAGTTCAGAGAAGTAAAGGTTTGGGGAGTGAGTATCAGATCATAGAGAGCCAGTAGACCATTTTAAAGATAAGTACATTATCCTGGACACAGTGAATTAAAAGATTGACATAATTAGGTTTGTGATTTTGGAACCTTACTCAGCCACGGTGTGGAGGATGGATTAGAGAGAGGAAGGGAGACCATTTGTGAAATTGTCAGCTGAGCAAATGTATTAACATGGGGATGGGGAGAGAGAATACTTTGAGACTTAAGATAGAGGTTGTAGCTCTGGAAGGTGATTGGGTTGGGAAATACCTTTTCGGAGGCTCTAGACAATAGATGGTAAGTGCTCTAAGGCTGCCTGAGATCACCTGGGCAAAGTATGGATTCAGAAGAAAAGAAACATCAACTTTCCTATCATCAACCTCCAAATGCAAAGGATGAAAAATATCTTTAAAGTGCCTAGTAAGAATAGTTTTGGACTTAGGCTTTGCCCAGAGAAATTGAATCAAGACTGAGAGTCTCTCCCAACACTTCAGACTCTGCCATACCCTTAAGGACTCTTCACTGTGTCACGAGCTACCTACCTAAGTCCCAGCTTCCAATCTGTGAGTCACAATAGCCTTCCAACTTGGGTCAAACAATGCAGAGTTGAGTGCGACAGAAGAGAGTGCACCTGGGATTCTGTAGTTCTCAACAGTTTTAAGAGCTGAGTTTATTGTTTTGGGTTTGCTTGCTATGTGATTCCCTGTGACTAATTATCTGCTTAGTTTCCAAAAGTGGGGGAGCAGACTTGGTAACGAATCTCTCCAAGCATGGTTACCATATTATAGTTACCTTCTGTCCCTCTTCCTATATTTTATCTTCGGTAGAAGTTATTAAAAGAGATTTTCAGGTTGTGCCCAAAAACTCCAATTTTATGCTATTTTTAAGAGATACACTAAAAGAAAATGACAGGAAAAACTAAGAATAAGGAAATGGAAAAATATTCACCAGACAAATGATAACAATAGAGCTTGTGTAAAATTATAAACATTGTGGGTGGGGGAACTCTCCACAGTAAAAAATCATTGAAAAGACAAAGAAGAAGACTATTTACTCATATGGGAGTATAAATGTGTAAGAATAACCAAGAAAAAAAAAAGAAAAAGGTATTCCCATGAGATATCAATATATCATACTGTAAAGTTATAGTCATTGAAATATGGCACAGAAAGAAACATCAGAACTAAATTGAGACTGACCTGTATATATATATATATATACACACACACATACACATACACACACAATGTGTGAAAGGACATACACCAGATTCATAACAGTAGTTACTTCTGGGGTGTGGGATAGGGACTGTGATGGTAGTTGGTCAAAGGGAACATTAGCCTCATCTGTAATTATTTATTTACTAAAAAGGGCATGTTTAAATCATTAATTCCATTGCCCCCGGCCCCAGTTCTCAAAGCCTTTTGGTTAACAAAGCAGGGGCTCAGAGGCTTCTAGCCTAGATGTTGATTTTCTCTGTCTTTCCCCCCACTCCCTATATCAGGGTGTGTGTGCATCTATTGAAATGCCTGGGAACATTTTGGGCTGGTTTCTTGGAGAAGAAGGTTTGGAGGAGGTGAGTACATAGGAGGAAGATGGAGAACATGGCATGGAATCTTTTCCTTGTCTGATTCTGTGGAGAGCTGAAAGCCTGGATCTGCTTCCTGAGGGACTTCTTTAGCTTCTGGGCAAAGGTTGAAGGGAAGAAACTGGTGAAAGTTCACCGGAGTGCATGGAGACTCATCCCAGATGATGAAGGTGACACGGAGCTCACACTTGTCTGGCTCCATGAAGTCTCAAGTTTGGGAGCATCTGGAGGCAGCACAATACAGATGTTGATATTCACATTGTGATACTCACAATGGCCCCTTCAGCATAACAGGAGAGCGAATCTTATTTGAGGAGCTTCCAGGTCAGCCTCTTCCTCCTCCTCTCCCTTATTCTCCGAGTAGCTTCTAAGGCAGAAAGAAGCATTGGTAATGTGCATGGTGACTATAGCTGGCCAGTTGCTTTGTGGTGACTCCCAGAAATAAAAAGAGAGGCCTGGCTTAAGGGGTTGGGTCCTCCTGCTAGCTCATGTGTAGGGGAATGAGTGCCTTTTTCATTTATGCCAGAATTATGAAACTTTCACATTTGGGAGTCTATATGAATTTTCTACTGCTGCTGTTAAAATACCACAAATTTAGATGGTAGAGTTTAGATGGAAGAAATGGATTTCTGCTTTTAAGCTTTGATGGGATGGGTTGCCGACTAAAATTGTGTCAGGGTGGGTGTGAAAAGAGCAGAGGCATCTCCACAAGTCAGTGACATCAGGTTTATATGTTCTTTCACTCATCAAAAGGGATTTTTAGAAACCAGACACAAAAGGCCACATATTATATGATTCTCTTTACATGAAATGTCCAATATAGGCAAATCTCAAGATACAGAGAGTAAATTATTGGTCTTCAGGGGATGTAGGAGGGGGATTGGATAGGTTCGGGGTTTCTTTTTGGAATGATAGAAATGTTCTAGAACTAGTGGTGACAGTTGCACAATTCTGAATATGCTAAAGACCACTGAATTGTATACTTCTATAGGGTAAATTTTATGGTACATGAATTATATCTAAGTTTTTTAAAAGAGGAATCTAGGAATTTGGTATGCCTAAAACTCAAGAAAAATATACCATGAAAACCCATTTCCAAGAGCTAAAATGCTATTCAGTACTCCAGCCCAGTTTTTTTTTTTGTATCATTGTCCAAGACAGACAAAGTTTCCTTTCTACAATTCTCTGAGTTTACATTTTCTGAAAGCCATGATGTACAATTTCCTTTGTAAGCACACATGGGGTTAATAAATCTTCAAACTTCTTTGGCTTCCAAATTCTTCTGTATGGCAGACAGTACATAAGGAACAAGTGTATACTGATATTATGATATAAGCAGAATATAAACAGGTTAGTGACAGCAAAAAGTAAAATTACTTAAGAACTGTACAAGCCAAAAGCCAAGTTAACCTTTAAAAATTTTCATGCTTTAGGATTTCTTTGCAACATCAATCTTAATCCTTCCAGATGGTAGTGAAAATCGTGGGTAGAAAGTGCTCAGCCATGTTTTTCTATTGATTTGTACCTTTTTTTTACAACCTGCAGTGGAATGATTTAACAAGTCATTTTAGAAATCTCCTTTGGCATGACATAAATTACACCAGCCAGGAAGTTCTATTGATTGCTAACTCTTTACTCTTGTAAAGGTGACTTTTGAGACAATTTCAGGTTGCCAGCCTCCATTACTTATGCATTATTATCCACAAAATTATTTTGGATGAGATGATTTGTGAGCTGTATACAAACAGACTTAGTGTCAGAAGGTGAAGGCTATTAAAATGGGATCAAGCTGTACAAAACAAAGTCTGAAAACCAAAAGAGAGTTATTGGAGGGAAATCCTAGTAAGATTTTCCTTGGTATATTCCATTTCATCTTTTATCTGTATAATTTCATTTGATCTTTTATTTTCTGTATAATTAATTATTAACCAGTTATGGTGTTGAAACTCTGTTAATTTTGTGGTCCCTAAGATGTCATAGCATGGGAGACTGTAAAATGTTTCTAAATCTGCACACACACCCCTCGCCTGTGTTCCTGACCTTTGAAATGTGAACTTGCAGTTTCTCTTATCAGTTCCTTCCCCCTTGAATTTGATCTGGTGTTGTGACTTTATGTGGCCAAGAAAATATGGCAGAAAAGACTCATTTCCATTCTCTTTCTTGGAACATTGCCACAATGTGAACAAGCCCAGACTAATCTGCTGGATGATAGGAAACATTTGTCCCAGCTATTCTCATCAACCCAGCCAACAGCCTTCCAACTATACCACATGTGAGTGAAACCATTTTAGACAAGCCAACCTCCAGCTTACCCACCAGCAAACTGCAACTGCATATACAAGCCAACCAAGATCAACCAATCTTAACTCAGGTTAGCAGAATCACCCAGCTGACCCTTACACTCTTTAATTCTGCATATATTTTGTTCTTTTTTCTTATAATTTTTTTTTATTACAGAAGTTATAGGTTTACAGAAAAATCATGCAGAAAACAGAGTTCCCATATACCCCCTATTATTAACACTTTGCATTAGTGTGGTACCTTGTTACAATTGATAAAAGAATATTATAATAGCACTATTAACAATAGTCCATACTTTACATTCAGGTATATTATTTTTTCCCAAATACTACCCGCTTTTTAGCAACTTGCATTAGCATTGTACATTTGTTACAATTCATGAAATAACATTTTTATAATTGTAACATTAACTATTGTCCATCCATTATAATAGGGTTCATTGTGTTGTACAGTCCTATTTTTTCTTTTAATTTTATTCTAGTGACATATATACAACCTAAAATTTCCCCTTTTAACCACATTTGCATATATAATTAAGTGCTGTTAATTACATTCACAAGGTTGTGCTATCATTGTAACCATCCATTTCCAAAACTTTACAATCAACCCAAATAGAAATTCCATACAATTTAAGCATTAACTCCCTATTTCCTACCTCCATCCCCACCCCTGGTAACCTATATTCTAGAGTCTGACTCTAGATTTTGCCTATTCTAATTAATTCATATCAGTGAGATCATAAAATATTTGTCCTTTTGCATCTGGCTTATTACACTCAACATGAATTTAAGATTCATCCTTGTCACATGAATCCGAACTTCATTCCTTTTTTATACTGAATAATATTCCATTGCGTGTATATACACTATTTTTATCCATTCATCAGTTGATGGACACATAGGTTGCTTCCATCTTTTGGCAATTGTGAATAATGCCACTATGAGCATCATGTGCAAATACCTGTTTAATTTCCTGCTTTTAGTCCTTTTGTGAATATACCTAGTAGTGGGAATGTTGGCTCATATGGTAATTCTATACTTAGATTTCTGCACAACTGCCAAACTGCATTCTATGGCAGATGCACCATTTTAGATTTCCACCAGCAATGAATGAGTGTTCCTGTTTTTCCACATCTTCTCCAGCACTTGTAATTTTCTGTTTTTTTTTTAAATAGTAGCTAGTATATGTGGTGTGAAATGGTACCTCACTGTGATTTTTATTTGGTTTTTCCACTTCTGCAAAGTAGGCTGTTTGGAATTTTAATTAGGATTACATTTGGATCTATAAAAGAATTTGGGTAGAATTGACATCTTAATGATATTTAGTCTTCTAATCTGTGAACACAGAATGCCCTTCCATTTATTTTGGTCTTCTTTGATTTCTTTTAGCAATGTTTGGTCGTTTACATCCTTGGTTAAATTTATACCTAGATATTTGATTGTTTCAGTTGCTATTGTAAATGGAACTTTTTTCTTTATTTCCTCCTCAGATTTCTCACTATTAGTATATAGAAATAGTACTGAGTTTTGTGTGTTGATCTTGCACCCTGTCACTTTGCTGAATTCCTATATTAGCTGTAGTAGCTTTGCTGTAGATTTTTTTGTGATTTTCTCTATATAGGATCATGTCATCTTCAAATGATGAAAGTTTTTACTTTTTCCTTTCCAATTTGAATGACTTCTTTTTCAATGTTTTTTATTGTTAAATATAATATATACACAAAGAAATTTTTAAAAAGCAATGATTTTCAAAGTACACTTCAAAAAGTAGATACAGAACAGATTTCAGAGTTTATTATGGACTGCCATTCTACTAGTTTAGATTTTTTTCTTCGAGCTGCTCCAAAACACTGGTGGTTAGAAGAAATTTGTGTGTGTGAAAAATAACATATATACTAAAAAGCAATAAATTTCAAAGCACATCACAACAATTAGTTGTAGAACAGATTTCAGAGTTTGGTATGGGTTACAATTCCACGATTTTAGGTTTTTACTTCTAGCTACTCTAAGATACTGGAGACTGAAAGAAATATCAATATAATGATTCAGCAATCATACTCGTTTGTTAAACCCTACCTTCTCTGTATAACTCCACCATCACCTCTGATCTTTCTCCCACTCTTTATGGGTATTTGGGCTATGCCCATTCTAACTTTTTCATGTTAGAAGGGGCTGTCAATAATATAGGATAGGGGGATGGAACTATTTGATGTTCTGGAGAGGCTGGCCTCTCTGCATTTCAGGACTTATCTGGTCCAGGAACCCATCTGGAGGTAGTAGATTTCTGAAGTGTTAATGTAGTGCATAGAACCTTTGTAGAATCTTATATAATGCCCTAAGTTTTCTTTGGAATTGACTGGAATGGTTTTGGTTGGGGTTTGGAAAGTTATGGTAGGTAGCAATATCTAACTGAAGCTTGTGTAACAGTGATCTCCAGAGTAGTCTCAACTCCATTTGAGCTCTCTCAGCCACTGATACCTTATTTGTTACACTTCATTTCCCCATTTTAGTTAGGATGTCATTGTTGATCTCATGGTGCCAGGGCCAGACTCATCCCTGTGAGTCATCTCCCACATGGCCAAAGAGACTTTCAGCCCTGGATGTCATGTCGTGTGTAGGGAGGAAGGCAATGATTTTACTTCCAGAGTTGGGCTTAGAGAGAGAGAGGGGCCACATCTGAGCAACAAAGGATGTCCTCTAGAAATAACTCTTAGGCGTAGCTATAGGTAGGCTAAGCTTCTCTGCTACATATATAAGCTTCACAGGAGCAAGCCTCAAGATCAAGGGCTTGGCCTATTGGTTTGGGTGTCCCTAATGTTTGACACAGTATCAAGGGTTTCCCCAGTAGTAAACTTTAATAGTTCCATATTTTTTCTCCCATCCCTCAAGGGACTTTGCCAATACTTTTTTATTATCTGCTTAATATGCTCTGGGAGTATCCAGGCATTACATTAAGCTATACAGGACTAAAGGCCCTCATTCTTATTCTGAGATCCCTGTGTTTGGATTATTTAAATGATCTGCAACTTGGATGGCTTTTATTTCTTTTTCTTACTAACTACTCTAGCTAGAACTTCCAGTACAATGTTGAGTAACAGTGGTGACAGTGAGCATCCTTGTTTTGTTCCAGATTTTAGAGGGAAAGCTTTCAGTCTTTTCCCACTGAGTATGATGTTAGTTGTGAGTTTTTCATATATGCCCTTTTTTCATGTTGAGGAAGTTTTTGTCTATTTCTATTTTTTAAGTGTTTTTATCAAGAAAGGATGCCGGATTTTGTCAAATGCCTTTTCTGTGTCAATCAAGATGATCATGTGGATTTTCTGCTTCAATTTGTTAATGTGGTGTATTACATTAATGGATTTTCTTGTGTTGAACCACCCTTGCATACCTGGGATAAAACCCACTTGATCATGGTATATAATTCTTTTAGTATGCTGTTGTGTTTGATCGAAAGTATTTTGTTAAGGATTTTTGTGTCTATATTCATAAGAGAAATTGATTTGTAATTTACTTTTCTTGGAATATCTTTATCTTGCTGCAGTATTAGTATGATGTTGGCCTCATAGAATGCATTAGGTCCTGTTCAGGTTTTTTGGAAGAGTTTGAGCAGGATTGATATTAATCTTCTTAGAATGATTGCTAGAATTTGGCTGTAAGGCCATCTGGTCCTGGGCTTTTCTTTGTTGGGAGGTTTTTCATGACTGATTCAATCTCTTGATCTGTTGAGGTCTTCTGTTTCTTCTAGAGTCAGTGTACGTTGTTTATGTGTTTCTAAGAATTTGTCCATTTCATCTAGCTTGTCTCATTTGTTCTTATACTGTTTTTCATAGTATCCCCTCATGAATCTTTTAATGTCTGTGAGGTCAGTATAAATGAGTTTGTTTATTTGCATCTTCTCTCTCTTTATCAGTCTACCTAAGGGTTTGTCAATTTTATTGATCTTCTCAAATAACACTTTGGTTTTCTTTATTTCTTTTATTCTCAATATTATTTATTTATGCTCTAATGTTTTTTTGGGGTTTTTTTGTTTGTTTTTTGCTTGCTTTGTGCTTAGTTTGATGTTCTTTTTCTAGTTACTCCAGGTATGCAGTTAGGTTTTTTATTTTAGCTCTTTCTTCTTTTTAAAAATAGGTGTTTAGACTATAAATTCCCCCTCCACACTACTTTCACTGCATCCTATGAGTTTGTATATGTTGTATTCTAGTTTTCATTTATCTCTATTTACTAATTTCTCTTGCAATTTGTTCTTTGACCCATTGATTAACAGTGGGTTGTTTAAACTCCATATATTTGTGAGTTTTCTAGTCTTTCCATCTTCATTCCATTATGATCAGAGAATATGCTTTTTTTATTTCAATCTTTTAAATTTATTGAGACTTGTTTTGACCCCACATGTGGTCTATCCTAGATAACGATCCATGGGCACTTGAGTAGAATGTATATCTTGTTTTGGGGTACAGTGTTCTGTATGTGTCTGTTAGGTTTAGTTCATTTATCGTATTATTCAAGTTCTCTGTTTTCTTATTGATCCTCTGACTAGATGTTCTGTCTGTTGATGAGAGTGGTGTATTGAAGTCTCCAACTATCGTTATAGAGACATCTCTTTCTCCCTTCAGTTTTGCCAGTGTTTGCCTCATATATTTTGGGGCACCCTGGTTCATTGCATAAATATTTATGATTGTTATTTCTTCTTGGTGGATTACCTCTTTAATTAATATATAGTGTCCTCCTTTATCTCTTATAACAATTTTGCATTAAAAATTGATTTTGTTTGATATTAGTATAGCTACCCCAGCTCTTTTTTGGTTACTGTTTGCATGGAATATCTTTTTACAGCCTTTTCAGTTTCAACCTATTTATGTCCTTGGGTTTAAGGTAAGTCTCCTGTAGACAACATGTAGATGGATTACACTTTTTTATACATTCTGCCAATCTGTGTCTTTTTATTGGGGAGTTTAATCCATTAACGTTCAATCATATTACTGTATAGGAGTACTTCAACTATTGTTTCCTTTGGTTTTTGTTTCATATCTTATTTCTGTGTCTCTTTTTAGCCTTACTGATAATCTTTAATTCTACACTTTCCTCCCAGCCTCTCCTTCTTATCCTTTCAGCCCGCAGAACTCCCTCTAGTATTTATTCTAAGATAGGTCTCTTGTTGACAAACTCTCTCAGCTTCTGTTTATCTTTGAATATTTTAAACTCTCCCTCATTTTTGAAGGACTGTTTCACTGTATAAATGATTTTTGGCTGGAAAATTTTCTCTTTAAATATCTTAAATATATCATACCACTGCCTCCTCATCTCCATGGTTTCTGATAAGAAATCGGAACTTAGCCTTATTGTGTTTCCTTTGTATATGACGAATCACTTTTCTCTCGCTACTTTCAGTATTCTCTTTTTAACTTTGGTGTTTGACATTCTGATTAGTATGTGTCTCAGAATAAGCCTATTAGGATTTATTCTGCTTGAAGTATGTTGCACTTCTTGAACGTGTATAATTGTGTCCTTTGCAAGACTTGGGAAATTTTTAGGCCATTATTTCTTCAGATATTCTTTCTTCCCCTTTTACCTTCTCTTCTCCTACTGGGACACCCATGATGTATACACCCATGATGTATATGTTTGTGCCCTATGTACTTTCATTCAGACACCTGAGAACCTGTTCAGTTTTCCCATTCTTTTCTCTATCTGTTCTTCTGTCTGTAAGATTTTAACTGTATTGTCTTCTGGCTTGTTGAGTCTTTCTTCTGCCTGTTCAAATCTGCTGTTGTATATCTCTAGTATATTTTTAATTTCTTCTATTGAGCCTTTGATTCCCCTCATATATGTTATGTTTCTTTTTATATTTTTTAATTCTTTTTTTGTGCTTACGTAGCATGTTCTTAGTGTCCTTTGTCTCTTGAGCCATATTTTCTTTCACCTCCAATTGATTTAGATTTGTTTGAACATCTTTGATTGGTTATTCCAAATTCTTGTTCCAAATTCTGTGTCTCCTTTGAAGTTTTAATTTGTTCCTTTGACTGGGCCATATCTTCCTGATTCTTTGTATTAGTTTCCTAATGCTGCCAGAAAGAAATATACCAGAAATGGAACCATTTTTAAAAAGGGAATTTAATAAGTAAACAGTTCTAGTGCCAAGAAAATGTCCAAACTAAGGCACCAACAAGAGGTTACCTTCACTCAAGAAAGGCGTCATAATGCCCCTTGATTCTTGAAGACTATTGTGTAATAATATAGTTTTTACAATGTGATTGTGTGATTGTGAAAACCTTGTGTCTGATGCTCTTTTTATCCAGGGTATGGACAGATGAGTAAAAAATATGAATAAATAAATCACAGGGGGTGAAGGGGTAAAATAAATTGGATAGATTGAAATACTAGTGGTCAATGAGAGGAAGGGTAAGGGGTATGAGTTTTTTCTTTTTTCTTATTTATTTTTCTGGAGTGATGCATATGTTCTAAAAATGATCATGGTGATGAATACACAGCTATGTGATGATATTATGAGCCACTGATTGTACACCATGTATGGACTGTATGTGTGTGAAGATTTGTCAATAAAAAAATATTTTTTAAAAGTATTTCAGCTATAGCTAAAGAAGGAATGAACTGAAAGAATAAATCAGAAGATATTTCAAAGATGCATAAACCTGACATGTGAATGAGTAGTGGATACTAAGCATAAAAAGAATAAAAATCATTTCTACTCAATAAAAAAAAAAGACTGATAACCATCAGGAACACCTCTGTCAGCTGGGATGGCACGTGGCTGACATCTGCTGGTCCCTTGCTCCTGGACTTTGTTGCTTTAAACCTCTGTTTCCTGTGGGGGTTCCTCATTTGGCATTTGTGGGCCTTCACTTAGCTTCTCCAGGACACAACTTTGGGTTCTGGCTTCCTTAGCATGTCAAGGGAAGGCACCAGCAATGTCTGCTAGACCCTGCATCTCTGAAGGTGTAGATCCCCTGTTGACTCTGTCAGCTCTGAAGCAACTGTTCTTCAAGCATCTGCCTCTGCTCTTCTAAACATCTGTCTGTTTGCATCTGAAGTTTCTTGAAAATGTTTCCCCTTTTAAAGGACTCTAGTAAACTATTCAAGACCCACCTTTAATGGGCAGAGTCACATATCCATTTATCCAAAAGGTCACACCCACAATTAGGCACGGCTCATCTCTGTGGCGATAATCTAATCAAAAGTTTCAACCTACAATATTGAATCAGGATTAAACGAAATGGCTGTCCCAGGATTGGATCAGGTTTAAAGCATGACTTTTCTGGGGTACATAATAGTTTCAAACTGGCACACTTAGTATGGCTTGTAATTTTTTGCTGGTGTCTAGACATCTGATTATCTTGATAAGTTTACTCTAGAGGTCAGTTTCTCTCTCTTGCCTAGGATTTTCTTTTTGATTTGCTTTGTGCTAAGGTTCTTCTTTGACATTTCCTTCAACTTATTCTAAACCTGTAGAATAGCCTGTGTTTGATCAGATTTTTCCAGCTCTTCATCTGATTCTTGTCGTGGGTAGGTGGTACAATTTTAAGATTGCACTGTTTATGCAATTGTTTTGCCACCAGGGGAAAATTTCCTTTCTTCTATTCCGTCTTTGGGAATCTTGATCTGCTGTGTTAGTTTTTGTTTGCCTCAAAAGTATATATGGAGAGAAGGGACAGGAGGGTGATTGAGGTGGCAGTTGGGGACTGCGGCTGACCTGGGAGAGCCTTCTGCACCACATGCGGCAGCCCTGGTTGCAGAGGCCTAAGAACTGAGAAGCAGAAAGCTGGAGACTGGCACAGAGCCACGGAGCCCGCGGGAGGGCATGGACTGGAACGCAGCACCAGGAAGTAAACCAGGCTGCATTCCTTGGGCACACTACCCTCACCAGTGCAGCCCCGTGACCAGTGACTCACCCTGCACCCCACGCACCTGAACCCCATCATCCTCTAACATTCCCTGTGCTCCAGGCACCCCCACCCCACCAGCTCCCAGTGCACATACCTGCCTCACACTCCCACACCAAGTGCAGTCCAACCTACTTCTCCTGCACCCCTCTTGAACACTACCTCCCTCTCCCTGTTCCCTGCAGGCTGTTACCAGTGCATAAAGGTTGAGGGCACTAACCTCCATACCTAGGCTACCCCCCCCAGCCCATAGTGTCACACAGCTTCACCCCATCCTCCCTGAGCTCAACGCATCTGCTTACAGCACTTCCAGGCCCACACATTCACACGGGCCCCCAATCACCTCATTCAGCTCTGGAAACCACACTTTACAGCACTCCTAGAACTGCACAGCCCTCAGCCTCACTTCCCTTCTCTGAGAAAGCGCTGACTTGTGCAGCCAGTTCACATCTGCCCCCAGTCCATGAAGGCATAATGCCTACCTCCTGCCAAAGCTCTACACATGTACACAAAGGACCCATGCCTTAGACCAGCACACACCAGGGTTATGCCCCCCAAACTGGTGTACCCACAGCTACATCTTCCCTGGCTGCTGGGCACCCACATTCACAAGCATCAGCATAGCATCCCCAACCTATGCCTATACCTGCCCTGAAACAAATCACCATATTGAGTGTTCCACCCATGCCCTGCTCCCTGCTGTGCAAATGTCCCACAAACACAAGGCCTTAGACTACTGAAAGAAATCAACTCCCAAAGTAAGTCAATCAAGATATTTACATGCCATGAAGACAGCAGAAGATCACTAAGCATATCACAATGCAGACAGATATAGCCCTGCCTAATGACCAAATTAAAACACCAGAGGAGTCACAGATGTTTGAACAACTAATCAAAGATGTTCATACAAAAATAAGTGGGATAGCAGATGATATAAAGGAGATCAAGAGGACAGCAGAAGAGTGCAAAGAGGAATTTGAAAGAATAAATAGAAAAATAGTGGAAATCACAGAGATTAAAGACTCTGTTGGCCAAATAAAAAACATACTAGAGGTACACAATGCCAGAGTTGAAGAGGCAGAAGAATGAATAAGTTGATATAGAGGACAGGATAACTGACTTCGAAGACTTAAAACAGCAAATGGCAAAAAAGATGGAAAAAATTTAATTGGATCTCAGGGAAATGGTAGACAACACAAAGCATGCAAATATAAGAATCATTGGTTTCCCAGAAAGAGAAGAGAGGAGTAAAGGGCTAGGAAGAGTAGTTGAGGATATAATGGGGGAAAGCTTCCCAACTCTCATGTCATGGTCAGGTTCATGTGTCAACTTGGCCCAGATGGTCGTACCTGTTTGTCTGGTTGGGCCAGTGCTGGCCTATCTGTTGCTATGAGACCATTTCATAGAATTAAATCATGATCATGTCAGCTACATCCACAGCTGATTCCATTTCTAATCAGCCAAGGGGAGTGTCTTCTGCAATGAGTGATGCTTAATCTAATCACAGGAAGCCTTTTAAGGAGGATTCAGAAGAGACAGGCATTCCTTCTGTTCCTGCTTCAGCCGGCAAGCCTCTCCTGTGGAGTTTGTCCAGACCTTCCATTGGAGTCGTCAGCTTCACAGCCTGCCCTATGGATTTTGGACTGTACATTCCCAGGGTTACATGAGACACTTTTATAAATTTTATATTTACTGATATTTTCTGTTGATCTGTTTCTCTAGAGAACCCTAATTAATACAGCTTGGCAACAGGAGTTGTTCTTAAGAAACTGAATCTTAAAAATGGATTTTTACAGTTGGTTTTCTACTATGACTGGACTCAAAGGCACTAAGGACTCTGATTCCTGTAATCAGAATGATACTGCCAATCCATGGGGTGAGTTGGCAAAAGAGATAGTCAAAATATCACCATTTGATTTTTCTAATGCTTTGCTTGTATGAAGCCAGGCTCTGGGGAATAATGTTTCCAGCACCTTTATGGACTTTTGTGGAAATAGGAGATACAGAGATGTTGGCTGGTTGTTGTTAGATGCACTGTATAAATTAGTGATTAAAAGGGATGGGCTTAAGGCTTCAAATGAGATGCTGACGTGCCACTGACAGATGTAAACGTTTTTGAGTGTCCTGATAGAAACTCTTATTTCCTGTAGCTATAGACTTGAGATCTCTGAAAATCAGACTCAGAATCTTACTGTTAGAGTAGCAACTTTACAACGTAAACTGAAATCCCAATCTTGCATGGTGTCTGCCATTAAAGTGAGGGCATAGATTGGAAAGGAGTGGGACCCTGAAAAATGGGATGGTGACATATGGATTGATAATGATGTCGGAGGTGAGGTTGAAACCCTAGATCATGCTGAGTTTTTTCTAGATAACCCTGTAATAGTCTGCCCTGAGACATAGCCACCCCAGCTTGCCCTGAGGAGTTGGTCACCCAAACCTCAGCTGAAGGGATCAGCCCTAGAGTGATTAATCCTGTTTTACCAGATAAAACTGCAAATGAATGCCCTGAAGCAAATGGCTTGGAAGATACTTCTAGTTTTTTTCATGACCCATCCCCACCACCCTCATTTCTTCCAGACCTATAACTGAAGTTCCAAAAGGCCCCTTAAGGTGAGGTACAAAGTATCACACATGAGGAGGTATGTTATACTCCTAAAGAACTGCGTAAGTTTTCCAATTTATATAGATAGAAATCAGGGGAATATGTGTGGCAATGGATTTTAAGGCTGTGGGATAATGGTGGGAAGAATATAAGGCTGGATCAGGCTCAATTTGTTGATATGGGCTCACTAAGCAGAGACTCTGCATTCAATGTTATAACTCAAGGGATTAGAAAGGCATTAACAGTTTGTTTGGATGGTTGGCTGAAACATGAATCAAAAGGTGGCTGACATTACCTGAGGTTGAAATGCCAGAACTGTGCTGGTATAATGTAGATGAGGGGATCCAGAGGCTTAGAGAGATTGGAATGTCAGAGTGGATTTATCATGCAAAGCCTGCTCTTATACCCCAGGAATGTCCGGACAATGCACCTTTTACCAGAACAGTGAGAAATAAATTTGTGAGACTAGCGCCATTATCCCTGAAGAACTCTGTAGTTGCACTTCTCCGTTGGTCATATATTACTGTGGGAATTGCTGTCACTGAGCTGGAATCCTTAAACATAATGGGGATGACCGGGTCCTGAGTTGGCAGAAGCCAGGTGGCACCACTTAATCACCAAAGACAGGGTGGATGTGGCTATAATAATAGACAACAAACTCAAAGCAGGAATCAAAATAATCTGACTCACAGAGTTGCAGCATTGGCTATAAATCATGGGGTACCTATTTGAGCTGTATAAACAAAAGAGTTCTAGGTCAACTGAACAAAAGTCTAACTTGAATTACAAAAACACAGTCACAGCCCCTTAATCAATTTCCAGACTTGAAACAGTTTACAGACCCAGAGCCCCTTGACTGAAGGGGAGGCCAGGTCCCTTTGGGAGAGAACCCTGTTACATGTCACAAATTTATACTGTTAATCTTCCTCCAAGCCTTCCCCAAAGAGACCAACGGCCTTTTACCAGATTAACTGTGCATTAGGGAAAAGGAAATGATCAGATATTTTGGGCATTATTAGACACCGGTTCAGAAGTGACATTAATTCCAGGGGACCCAAAACATCACTCTGGTCCACCGGCGAGAGTGAGGGCTTAGGGAGGTCAGGTGATCCACGGGTTTTAGCTCAGGTCCGTCTCACAGTGGGTCCAATGGGACCTGGGCCCATTCTGTTGTTATTTCTCCAGTTCCAGAATGCATAATTGGCATAGACATACTGAGCAACTGGCAGAATCCCCATGTTCCCTCTCTAACTCATGCAGTGAGGGCTATTATGGTGGGAAAGGCTAAGTGGAAGCCACTAGAACTGCCCCTACCTAACAAAATAGTAAATCAGAAGCAATACCAGATTCCTTGGAGGAATTGCAGAGATTACTGCCACTCTTAAGGACTTGAAGGATGCAGGGGTGGTGATTCCTACCACATCCCCATTCAACTCTCCTATTTGGTCTGTGCAGAAAACAGATGGGTCTTGGAGAATGACAGTGGATTATCGTAAGCTCAACCAGGTGGTAACCCCAATTGCAGCTGCTGTTCCGGATGTGGTATCATTGCTTGAGCAAATCAGTACGTCCCCTGGTACCTGGTATGCAGCTATTGATCTGGCAAATGCTTTTTTCTCAATAGCTATTAGTAAGGACCACCAGAAACAGTTTGCTTTCAGCTGGCAAGGTCAGCAATACGCTTTCACTGTCCTGCCTCAGGGGTATGTAATTCTCCAGCCATATGTCATAATCTTGCCCACAGGGACATTGATTGTTTCTCCCTCCCACAAGACATCACACTGGTCCATTATATTGATGATAATCATGTTGATTGGACCTAGTGAGCAAGAAGTAGCAACTACTCCAGACTTACTGGTAAGGCATTTTCGTGTCAGGATGGGAGATAAATCCATCAAAAATACAGGGGCCTTCAACCTCAGTGAAATTTCTAGATGTCCAGTTGTGTGGGGCAAGTCAAGATATCCCTTCTAAGGTGAAGGGTAAGTTGCTGCATCTGGCCCCTCCAGTGACTAAAAAAGAGGCACAAAACCTAGTTGGTCTCTTTGGATTTTGGCAACAACATATTCCTCATTTGGGTGCTACTCTGGCCCATTTATCGAGTAACCAGAAAAGCTGCTAATTTTGAGTGGGGACCTGAACAAGAGGAGGCTCTGTGACAGGTCCAGGCTGCTGTACAAGCTGTTCGGCCACTTGGACCATATGGTCCAGCAGATCCAGTGGTGCTGGAAGTGTCAGTGGCAAATAGAAATGCTGTTTGAAGCCTTTGGCAGGCCCCTGTGGGAGACTCACAATGCACACCCTTAGGATTCTGGAGCAAAGCCTTACCATCTGCTGCAGATAACTACTCTCCTTTTAAGAAACAGCTTTTGGTCTGCTACTGGGCGTTAGTAGAGACTTAGCACTGCAGATAACTACTCTCCTTTTGAGAAACAGCTTTTGGCCTGCTATTGGGCCTTAGTAGAGACTGAACGCTTAACCATGGGCCACCAAGTTCCCATGAAACCTGAGTTGCCTATCATGAGCTGGGTGTTGTCTGACCCACCAAGCCATAAAGTTGGGCATGCACAGCAGCACTCCATCATAAAATGGAAATGGTGTATATGAGATAGGGCCAGAGCAGGTCCTGAAGGCACAAGTAAGTTACATGAGGAAATGGCCCAAATGTCCATGGTCTCCACTCCTGTCACACTACCTGTTCTTTCCCAGACCAGAGCTATGGCCTCTTGGGGAATTCCTTACAGTGAATTAACTGAGGAAGAGAAAACTTGGACCTGGTTTACAGATGGTTCAGCACGATATGCAGGTACCACCTGAAAGTGGACAACTGCAGCACTACAACCCCTTTCTGTGGTATCCTTGAAGGACAGTGGTGAGGGGAAATCCTCCCAGTGGGCAGAACTTCGAGCAGTGCACCTGGTTGTTCCTTTTGCTTGGAAGGAGAACTGGCCAGGGGTGCATTTGTATATTGACTCATGGGCTGTTGCTAATGGTTTGGCTGGGTGGTCAGGGACTTGGAAAGACCATAATTGGAAAATTGGTGAGAAAAAGGTCTGGGGAAGAGGTATGTGGACAGACCTTTCTGAGTGGGCTAAAAACATGAAGATGTTTGTTTCCCATGTTAATGTGCACCAGAGGTTGACTTCAGCAGAAGAGGGTTTTAATAATCAAGTCGATAAGATCACCCTTTCTGTGACTACTAGTCAGCCTCTTTCCCCAGCAACTCCTGTCATTGCCCAATGGGCTCATGAACAAAGTGGCTCTGGTGGTAGGGATGGAGGTTATGCATGGGCTCAGCAACATGGACTTCCATTTACCAAGGCTGACCTGGCTACAGCCACTGCTGAGTGCCCAATCTGCCAGCAGCAGAGACTCACACACAGTCCCCGATATGGCAGGATTCCCCGAGGTGACCAGCCGGCTACATTGTGGCAGGTTGATTACATTGGACCACTCCCTTCATGGAAGGGGCAGCGATATGTTCTAACTGGAATAGACACGTACTCTGGATATGGGTTTGCTTTCCCTGCACGCAATGCTTCTGCCAAAACTACCATCCGTGGGCTTACAGAATGCCTTATCCATCGTCATGGTATTCCGCATAGCATTGCTTTGGATCAAGGAACACACTTCACAGCAAATGAAGTGAAGGAATGGGCATATGCTAATGGAATTCTCTGATCTTACCATGTTCCCCATCATCCAGGAGCCGCTGGATTGAAAGAATGGTGGGATGGCCCTTTTTTTTTTTTTTTTTATTAATTAAAAAAAATTAACTAACACAACATTTAGAAATCATTCCATTCTACATATGCAATCAGTAATTCTTAATATCATCACATAGATGTATGATCATCATTTCTTAATACATATGCATCAATTTAGAAAAAGAAATAGCAAGACAACAGAAAAAGAAATAAAATGATAATATAGAGAAAAAATAAAAATAAAAATAAAAAATACAAAAATATATAAGAAAAAAAACTATAGCTCAGATGCAGCTTCATTCAGTGTTTTAACATAATTACATTACAATTAGGTAGTATTGTGCTGTCCTTTTTTTTTTTTTTTCAGAAATCATACCATTCTACATATGCAATCAGTAATTCTTAACATCATCACATAGATGCATGATCATCGTTTCTTAGTACATTTGCATCGGTTTAGAAGAACTAGCAATATAACCGAAAAAGATATAGAATGTTAATATACAGAAAAAAAATAAAAGTAATAATAATAAGAACAAAACAAAACAAAACAAAACAAAACAAAAACCTATAGCTCGGATGCAGCTTCATTCAGTGTTTTAACATGATTACTTTACAATTAGGTATTATTGTGCTGTCCATTTTTGAGTTTTTGTATCTAGTCCTATTACACAGTCTGTATCCCATCAGCTCCAATTACCCATTATCTTACCCTGTTTCTAACTCCTGCTGAACTCTGTTACCAATGACATATTCCAAGTTTATTCTCGAGTGTCGATTCACATCATTGGGACCATACAGTATTTGTCTTTTAGTTTTTGGCTAGACTCACTCAGCATAATGTTCTCTAGGTCCATCCATGTTATTACATGCTTCATAAGTTTATCCTGCCTTAAAGCTGCATAATATTCCATCGTATGTATATACCACAGTTTGTTTAGCCACTCGTCTGTTGATGGACATTTTGGCTGTTTCCATCTCTTTGCAATTGTAAATAACACTGCTATAAACATTGGTGTGCAAATGTCCGTTTGAGTTTTTGCCCTTAATTCCTTTGAGTAGATTCCCAGCAATGGTATTGCTGGGTCGTATGGCAATTCTATATTCAGCTTTATGAGGAACCGCCAAACTGCCTTCCACAGTGGTTGCACCATTTGACATTCCCACCAACAGTGGATAAGTGTGCCTCTTTCACCGCATCCTCTCCAGCACTTGTCATTTTCTGTTTTGTTGATAATGGCCATTCTGGTGGGTGTGAGATGATATCTCATTGTGGTTTTGATTTGCATTTCTCTAATGGCCAGACACATTGAGCATCTCTTCATGTGCCTTTTGGCCATTTGTATTTCCTCCTCTGAGAGGTGTCTATCCAAGTCTTTTTCCCATTTTGTAATTGGGTTGGCTGTCTTTTTGTTGTTGAGTTGAGCAATCTCATTATAAATTCTGGATACTAGATCTTTATCTGATATGTCGTTTCCAAATATTGATTTCCATTGTGTAGGCTGTCTTTCTACTTTCTTGATGAAGTTCTTTGATGCACAAAAGTGTTTAATTTTGAGGAGTTCCCATTTATTTATTTCCTTCTTCAGTGCTCTTGCTTTAGGTTTAAGGTACACAAAACCGCCTCCAATTGTAAGATTCATAAGATATCTCCCTACATTTTCCTCAAACTGTTTTATGGTCTTAGACCTAATGTTTAGATCTTTGATCCATTTTGAGTTAACTTTTGTGTAGGGTGTTTGATATGGGTCTTCTTTCATTCTTTTGCATATGGATATCCAGTTCTCTAAGCAACATTTGTTGAAGAGACTGTTCTGTCCCAGGTGAGTTGGCTTGACTGCCTTATCAAAGATCAAATGTCCATAGATGAGAGGGTCTATATCTGAGCACTCTATTCGATTCCATTGGTCGATATATCTATCTTTATGCCAATACCATGCTGATTTGACCACTGTGGCTTCATAATATGCCTTAAAGTCAGGCAGTGCAAGACCTCCAGCTTTGTTTTTTTTCCTCAAGATGTTTTTAGCAATTCGGGGCACCCTGCCCTTCCAGATAAATTTGCTTATTGGTTTTTCTATTTCTGAAAAATAAGTTGTTGGGATTTTGATTGGTATTGCATTGAATCTGTAAATCAATTTAGGTAGGATTGACATCTTAACTATATTTAGTCTTCCAATCCATGAACACGGCATGCCCTTCCATCTATTTAGGTCTTCTGTTATTTCTTTTAGCAGTTTTTTGTAGTTTTCTTTATATAGGTTTTTTGTCTCTTTAGTTAAATTTATTCCTAGGTATTTTATTCTTTTAGTTGCAATTGTAAATGGGATTCGTTTCTTGATTTTCCCCTCCGCTTGTTCATTGCTAGTGTATAGAAATGCTACAGATTTTTGAATGTTGATCTTGTAACCTGCTACTTGGCTGTACTCATTTATTAGCTCTAGTAGTTTTGTTGTGGATTTTTCTGGGTTTTCAACGTATAGTATCATATCGTCTGCAAACAGTGATAGTTTTACTTCTTCCTTTCCAATTTTGATGCCTTGTATTTCTTTTTCTTGTCTAATTGCTCTGGCTAGAACCTCCAACACAATGTTGAATAATAGTGGTGATAGTGGACATCCTTGTCTTGTTCCTGATCTTAGGGGGAAAGTTTTCAATTTTTCCCCATTGAGGATGATATTAGCTGTGGGTTTTTCATATATTCCCTCTATCATTTTAAGGAAGTTCCCTTGTATTCCTATCCTTTGAAGTGTTTTCAACAGGAAAGGATGTTGAATCTTGTCAAATGCCTTCTCTGCATCAATTGAGATGATCATGTGATTTTTCTGCTTTGATTTGTTGATATGGTGTATTACATTAATTGATTTTCTTATGTTGAACCATCCTTGCATACCTGGGATGAATCCTACTTGGTCATGATGTATAATTCTTTTAAGGTGTTGTTGGATATGATTTGCTAGAATTTTATTGAGGATCTATATTCATTAGAGAGATTGGTCTGTAGTTTTCTTTTTTTGTAATATCTTTGCCTGGTTTTGGTATGAGGGTGATGTTGGCTTCATAGAATGAATTAGGTAGTTTTCCCTCCGCTTCGATTTTTTTGAAGAGTTTGAGGAGAGTTGGTACTAATTCTTTCTGGAATGTTTGATAGAATTCAGATGTGAAGCCATCTGGTCCTGGACTTTTCTTTTTAGGAAGCTTTTGAATGACTGATTTAATTTCTTTACTTGTGATTGGTTTGTTGAAGTCATCTATGTCTTCTTGAGTCAAAGTTGGTTGTTCATGTCTTTCCAGGAACCCGTCCATTTCCTCTAAATTGTTGTATTTATTAGCGTAAAGTTGTTCATAGTATCCTGTTATTACCTCCTTTATTTCTGTGAGGTCAGTAGTTATGTCTCCTCCTCCATTTCTGATCTTATTTATTTGCATCCTCTCTCTTCTTCTTTTTGTCAATCTTGCTAAGGGCCCATCAATCTTATTGATTTTCTCATAGAACCAACTTCTGGCCTTATGGATTTTCTCTATTGTTTTCATGTTTTCAATTTCACTGATTTCTGCTCTGATCTTTGTTATTTCTTTTCTTTTGCTTGCTTTGGGATTAGTTTGCTGTTCTTTCTCCAGTTCTTCCAAATGGATAGTTAATTCCTGAATTTTTGCCTTTTCTTGTTTTCTGATATAGGCATTTAGGGCAATAAATTTCCCTCTTAGCACTGCCTTTGCTGCATCCCATAAGTTTTGATATGTTGTGTTTTCATTTTCATTCGCCTCGAGGTATTTGCTAATTTCTCTAGCAATTTCTTCTTTGACCCAGTCGTTGTTTAGGAGTGTGTTGTTGAGCTTCCATGTATTTGTGAATTTTCTGGCACTCCGCCTATTATTGATTTCCAACTTCATTCCTTTATGATCTGAGAAAGTGTTGTGTATGATTTCAATCTTTTTAAATTTGTTAAGACTTGCTTTGTGACCCAGCATATGGTCTATCTTTGAGAATGATCCATGAGCATTGAGAAAAAGGTGTATCCTGCTGTTGTGGGATGTAATGTCCTATAAATGTCTGTTAAGTCTAGCTCATTTATAGTAATATTCAGATTCTCTATTTCTTTATTGATCCTCTGTCTAGATGTTCTGTCCATTGATGAGAGTGGTGAATTGAAGTCTCCAAATATTATGGTATATGTGTCTATTTCCCTTTTCAGTGTTTGCAGTGTATTCCTCACGTATTTTGGGGCATTCTGGTTCGGTGCGTAAATATTTATGATTGTTATGTCTTCTTGTTTAATTGTTCATTTTATTAGTATATAGTGTCCTTCTTTGTCTCTTTTAACTGTTTTACATTTGAAGTCTAATTTGTTGGATATTAGTATAGCCACTCCTGCTCTTTTCTGGTTGTTATTTGCATGAAATATCTTTTCCCAACCTTTCACTTTCAACCTATGTTTATCTTTGGGTCTAAGATGTGTTTCCTGTAGACAGCATATAGAAGGATCCTGTTTTTTAATCCATTCTGCCAATCTATGTCTTTTGATTGCGGAATTCAGTCCATTGACATTTAGTGTTATTACTGTTTGGATAATATTTTCCTCTAACCTTTTGCCTTTTGTATTATATATATCATATCTGATTTTCCTTCTTTCTACACTCTTCTCCATACCTCTCTCTTCTGTCTTTTTGTATCTGACTCTAGTGCTCCCTTTAGTATTTCTTGCAGAGCTGGTCTCTTGGTCACAAATTCTCTCAGTGACTTTTTGCCTGAGAATGTTTTAATATCTCCCTCATTTTTGAAGGACAATTTTGCTGGATATAGGAGTCTTGGTTGGCAGTTTTTCTCTTTTAGTAATTTAAATATATCATCCCACTGTCTTCTAGCTTCCATGGTTTCTGCTGAGATATCTACACATAGTCTTATTGGGTTTCCCTTGTATGTGATGGATTGTTTTTCTCTTGCTGCTTTCAAGATCCTCTCTTTCTCTTTGACCTCTGACATTCTAACTAGTAAGTGTCTTGGAGAACGCCTATTTGCGTCTAATCTCTTTGGGGTGTGCTGCACTTCTTGGATCTGTAATTTTAGGTCTTTCATAAGAGTTGGGAAATTTTCAGTGATAATTTCTTCCATTAGTTTTTCTCCTCCTTTTCCCTTCTCTTCTCCTTCTGGGACACCCACAGCACGTATATTTGTGCGGTTCATATTGTCCTTGAGTTCCCTGATACCCTGTTCGAATTTTTCCATTCTTTTCCTGATATTTTCTGTTTCTTTTTGGAATTCATATGTTCCATCCTCAAAATCACTAATTCTATCTTCTGTCTCTTTAAATCTATCATTGTAGGTATCCATTGTTTTTTCCATCTTTTCTACTTTATCCTTCACTTCCATAAGTTCTGTGATTTGTTTTTTCAGTTTTTCTATTTCTTCTTTATGTTCATCCCATGTCCTCTTCATGTCCTCCCTCAATTTATCGATTTCATTTTTGAAGAGGTTTTCCATTTCTGTTCGTATATTCAGCATTAGTTGTCTCAGCTCTTGTATCTCATTTGAACTATTGATTTGTTCCTTTGACTGGGCCATATTCTCAATCTTCTGAGCGTGGACAGTTATCTTCTGCTGCTGGCGTCTGGGCATTTAGTCAGATTTCCCTGGGTGTTGAACCCAACAAGGTTGCAAGATTTTTCTGTGAAATCTCTGGGTTCTGTTTTTCTTATCCTGCCCAGTAGGTGGCGCTCGTGGCACACGTTTGTCTGCGGGTCCCACCAGTAAAAGGTGCTGTGGGTCCTTTAACTTTGGAAAACTCTCGCCGTCCGGGAAGTTAGCTAGCCGAAGCGGCTTGGAAGAGTGCCAGCCAGCCTGGGGTCCGAACGCGGGGAGGGTCCCTGGCCGCTGCAGCCCAGGAACGCGCCCGTCCGAATTTCCTAGTCGGCCCGGGGCACCAAGCTTGGCGGGAGGGCGCCAGCCACAGCGGCCCGCCCGGGAGAGTGCACATTCCTGGGGAGTCACAGGTTTGGAAGGGGCCCCCCCCCCGTCGCCGTTCTCCGCAGCCTGGGGATTTCCGATCCAATTCTCTCAGTTGGTCCAGGGGGCTGTGCGTGGTGTGGGTGCCAGCCGCCATGGTTTGAGGGGACCGCCTGTCCAATTCTCCCAGCCGGCCCAGGGAGGGGGAAGGGAGTGACTCCGGCCACTTGCCGCCCCGCCCGGTCAAGCCCGCGCCCCTCGGCGATCTCACCAGAGCGGGTTCTCTCAGCCAGCCAGCCGTTCCAGGATGGGGTACGCTGTCTTTTTTATCTCTGTCGTGGCTTTGGGAGCTGTTCTGTATCGTTTCTACTCCCCTAGTAGCTGTCCTGGAGGAGAAACTAAGATCCGCGCGTCTTACTAAGCCGCCATCTTCTCCGGAAGTCCTCAGGATGGCCTTTTGAAAACTCAATTGTGGTGCCAACCAGGTGTCAATACCTTGAAGGGCTGGGGTAATGTTCTCCAGGAAGCTGTGTATGCTCTGAATCAGTGTCCATTGTGTGGTGCTGTTTCTCCCATAGCCAGGATCCATGGGTCCAGGAACCAAGGGTGGAAATGGGAGTGGCACCACTGACTATTACCCCTAGTGATCCACTAGAAAAATTTTTTTCTTCCTGTCCCTATGACCTTGAGCTCTGGTATTCTACAGGTTTTAATTCCAAAAGGGGGAGTGCTTCCACCAGGAGAAACAACAATGATTCCATTGAACTGGAATCTAAGACTGCCACCTGGTCACTTTGGGCTACTCATTACCCTGGATCAACAAACCAAGAAGGAGACTACATTACTGACTGGGGTGATTGACCCTCACTATCGGGGGAAACAGGACTGCAACTACACAATGGAGGTAAAGAAGAGTTTTCCTGGAATATAGTAGATCCCCTAGGGTGTCTTTAAGTACTACCATGTCCTGTGATTAAAATCAATGGAAAAATGTAACAACCCAATCCAGGCAGGACTACTAATGGCTCTGAAACTTCAGGAATGAAGGTTTGGGTCACCCCACCAGGCAAAGGACTATGGCCAGCTGAAGTGCTTGCTGAGGGTAAAGGGAACATGGAATGGATAGTGGAAGAAAGTAGTGATAAATATGAACTACAACCACATGATCAGTTACAGAAACGAGGACTATAATGCTATTTTGTCCATGGTATACTATTTAATTTTTAAGATATTAAGTTTAAGAATGAATATTACCCAAGGAGTTGAACCCTATTCTTGGGAGATTTAATGTGTTTCTTGTTACATGCAGGACAGTTGAGTATTGTTAGGTGAGGGAAAAAAGGTATCTTTTATTGTTTTCTATTTCGAAATTACGTATCATTTAAGGTGATATGTATAGCTGCCAAGTTGACGGGATGGATTGTCATGGTCAGGTTCATGTGTCAACTTGGCCAAGTTGGGGTACCTGTTTTGTTGGGCAAGTGCTGGCCTATCTGTTGCCATGAGGACATTTCATGGAATTAAATCATGATCATGTTGGCTGCATCCACAGGTGATTCCATTTTTAATCAGCCAAAGGGTGTGCCTTCTGCTGTGAGTGATGTCTAATCTAATCACTGGAAAGCTTTTCAGGAGGATTCAGAAGAGACAGGCTCTCTTCTCTACCTGCTTCAGCTGGCGAGCCTCTCATGTGGAGTTTGTCCAGACCCTCCATTGAAGTTGTCAGCTTCAGCCTACCCTATGGATTTTGGATTCTACGTCCCATGTTTATGTGAGACATTTTTATAATTTTTACATATATGGATATTTCCTGTTGATTCTGTTTCTCTAGAGACCCCTAAATAATACACCTCATAAAGGATGAAAATATACAAGTCAAAGAAGCCCAAAGAACTCCAAAGACAATAAATCCAAATAGGCCTTCCCCAAGGCACATATTACTCAGTCTGTCAAATGTTGAAGAGAAGCAGAAAACCTGAAAGTGGCAAGAGAAAACAATCTACTACATACAAGGGAAATAAAATAAGACTGAGTTCAGATTACTCAACTAGCACCCTGGAGGCAAGAAGGCAGTGGTATGATATATTCAAGATCCTGAAAGAGAAAGACTTCCAGCTAAGAATTGTGTACCCAGCCAAACTGTCCTTCAAAATTGAGGGAGACATTAAAGTTTTCAGACAAAGAAGTCCTGAAAGAATTTGTCAACAACAAACTGGCCCTAAAAGAAATACTAAAAGGAGTTCTGCTGGCTTAAAAAAAAAAGACAGGAGAGGAAGATCTGGAGGAGGGCAAAGGATTGAAAAGCACCACTAAAGTTAATTTAAATAATACAAAGAGAAAGAGGGAAACGAATATATAGATCTGACAAATAAAATTTAAAAGATAAGATGTTGGAATCAAGAAACACCTTTTCAGGAATAACTTTGAATGTTAACGGACTAAACTTACGAATTAAAAGATAGAGATTGGCAGAATGGATTAAGAAACATAATCCAGCTATATGCTGCTTTCAAGAGACTCATCTTAGACACAAGGATACAAATAGATTGAAAGTGGAATGATGGAAAAAATATCCTACATAAGCTGTAACTAAAAGAAAGCAGGAGTAGTTATACTGATATTGGACAAAATAGACTTTTAGTGTGAAGACATCATAAGAGACAAAGTAGGACACCATATACTAATTAAAGAGTCAGTTCACCAAGAAGATATAAGAATCATAAATGTTTATGCTCCCAATAAGGAGCTCCAAAGTACATGAGACAGATGTTGGCAAAACTGAAGGGAGTGATAGATGTTTCAACAACAATAATAGGAGACTTCAATACACCACTCTCCTCTATAGATAGAGCAACCAGACAGAAGATCAACAAGGAAACAGAGAAGTTAAATAACTTGATAAATGAAATAGACCTAACAGACATATATAGGTCACTGCACCCCAAAACACAAGGTTACACATTTTTCTCCAGTGCTCATGGAACAGTCGCCAGGATAGATCATATGCTGGGGCACAAAACAAGTCTTTATAAATTTAGAAATATTGAAATTATTCAAAGCACTTTCTCTGATCACAGTGGGATGAAGCTAGATCTCAATAACCACCAAAGACTGAGAACATCCCCAAATATATGGAGATTAAATAACACACTCTTAAGTAACCAGTGAGTCAAAGAAGAAATTGCTAGAGAAATCAGTAGATCTCTGGAGATGAATAAAAATAAGAATACAACTTATCAGAACTTATGGAATGTGGCAAAGGCTGTGCTGTGAGGGAAATTTATTGCCCTCAATGCCTATATTAAAAAACAACAAAGAGCAAAAATCAAGGACTACAACCTGGAGGAACTTGAGAAAGAACAGCAAACTATCCCCAAAGCATATAGGAAAAGAGAAATAGCAAACATTGAAGCAGAGATAAATGAGTGGGAGACCAAAAGAACAACAGAAAGAATCAATAAAACCAAAAGTTGGTTCTTTGAGAAAATCAATAAAATTGATGGGCCACTAGCAGACTGAGAAAGAAAAAAAAGAGAGAGGATGCAAATAAACAAAATCAGAAATGAGAAGGGGTGCATTACCACAGACCCAGAAGAAATAAAAGAAATCATAAGAGGGTACTAAAACAACTATACACCAACAAAATAGACAACTTAGATGAAATGGACAAATTCCTGGAGATACACAAACAAGCTACACTAACTCAGGAAGAAATAGAAGATCTCAACAAACCAATCACAAGTAAGAAGATTCAATCAGCCATCAAAAATTTTCCTGCAAAGAAGAGCCCAGGGTCTGATGGCTTCACAGGGGAATTTTTTATCAAACATTCCAGAAAGAATTAACACCAATCCTGCTCAAACTTTTCAAAAAAATTGAGGAAAAGGGAACTCTACCTAACTCACTTTATGAAGCTAATATCATTTTAATAGCAAAACCGGGTAAAGATGATATAAGAAAGGAAAACTACAGGCCAATCTCCCTAATAAACATACATGCAAAAATTCTCAATAAAATTTAGCAAATTGAATCCAAAAGCACATTGAAAGAATTGTACACCATGACCAAGTGGGGTTTATACCAGGAAGGCAAGGATAGTTCAATGCAAGAAAATCAATTAATGCAATACAGCACATTAACAACTCAAAAGGGAAAAATTACATGATCATCTTGATTGATGCTGAAAAAGCATTCGACAAAATTCACCATCCTTTTCTGATAAAAACCTGCCAAAAGGTAGCAATCAAATATAACTACCTCAATATGATAAAGGGAATATATGAAAAACTGATAGCCAGCATCATACTCAATGGAGAGAAACTGAAAGCCTCCCCCCTAAGATCAGATACAAGACAAGGATTCCCACTGTCACTACTATTATTCAACATTGTGCTGGAAGTTCTGGCTAGAGCAATCAGGCAGGACAAAGAAATAGAAGGCATCCTCATTAGAACGGAAGAAGCAAAACTCTCATTATTTGCAGATGATATGATACTATACTTGGAAGATCTTGAGAAATTTACAGCAAAGTTACTAGAGATAATAAACAAATTCAGCAAGGTAGTGGGATGTAAAATTAACATGCAAAAATTAGTAACATTTTTATACACAAGCAATGACCTAGCTGAGAAGTCAGTCAAGGAAAAAATTCCATTCAAAATAGCAATTAAAAAAGAGTCAAATATTTAAGAATGAACTTAACTAGGGGCATGAAGGACTTGTACACAGGAGACTACATAACATTGCTAAAAGAAATCAAAGGAGATCTAAATAGGTGGAAAGACATTCCCTGCTCATGGATAGGAAAGCTAAATATAGTTAAGATGTCAGTTCTCCCCAAATTGATATACAGATTCAACACAGTACCAACCAAAATTCCAACAATGTACTTTGAAGATTTGGTAAAGATAACTACCAAATTCATCCAGAAGGGAAAGAGACCCTGAATAGTTAAAAGCATCCTAAAAAGGAAGAATGAAGTGGGGAGGATTAACACTCCCTCACTTGAAAATCTATTATAAAGCCACAGTGGTCAAAACAGCATGGTACTGGCACAAACACAGAAGCATTGACTAATGAAATTGAATCGAGAGTGCAGAAATAGACAACCAAATTTATGGTCAACAAATTTTTGACAAAGCCCCCAAATCCTCTGAACTGGGACAAAATAGTCTTTTCAATAATTGGGTATGGAAGAACTGGATATCAATAGCCAAGAAAATGAAAGAGGACCTCTATCTTGCACCCTACACAAAAATTAACTCAAAGTGGATCAAACACCTAAATATAAGAACTAGCACCGTAAAGCTTCTAGAAGAAAATGTTAGGAAACATCTTCAAGACCTAGTAATAGGAGGTAGCTTCCTAAACTTTACACCCAAAGCACAAGCAACAAAAGAAAAAAATAGATAAATGGGAACTCCTCAAATTCAAATGCTTCTGCACCTCAAAAGACTTTGCAAAAAGGTGAAGAGGTAGTCAACTCAATGGGAGAAATTATTTGGAAATGACATATCAGACAAAAGTTTAATTTCCTGTATTTACAAAGAAATCATACAACTCAACAACAAAAGAACAAACAACCCAATTATAAAATGGAGTAAAGATATTGTTCTAGTTTGCTAGCTGCTGGAATGCAATACGCCAGAAACAGAATGGCTTTTAAAAGGGGGAATTTAATAAGTTGCTAGTTTACAGTTCTAAGGCCAAGAAAATGTCCCAATTAAAACAAATCTATAGAAATGTCCAATCAAAGGCATCCATCCAGGGAAAGATACCTTGGTTCAAGAAGGCCGATGAAGTTCAGGGTTTCTCTCTCAAGTGAGAAGGCACATGGCAAACTCAGTCAGGGCTTCTCTCTCAGCTGGAAGGGCACATGGCAAACACGACGTCATCTGCTAGCTTTTTCTCCTGGCTTTCAGTTTTATAAAGCTCTCCAGGAGGCGTTTTCCTTCTTCATCTCCAAAGGTCGCTGGCTCGCAGACTGTCTACTTCATGGTACTGCAGTATTCTCTGCTCTCTCCAAATCTCTTATTCTCCAAAATGTTTCCTCTTTTATAGGACTCCAGAAACTTATCAAGATCCACCCAAATGGATGGAGAGGCACCTCCAGCTAATCCAGTTTAAGAACCACTCTTGATTAATCTCAACTTCAGGGAGATGATCTGATTACAGTTTCAAACATACAGTATTGAATAGGAATTATTTTACCTTTATGAAATGGGATTTAGATTAAAAAATGGCTTTTCTAGGGGACATACATCCTTTCGAACCAGCACAGATATGAATAGGCATTTTTCTGAAGAGCAAATACAGATGGCTCATAAGCACATGAAGAGATGCTCATTTTCACTGCCTATAAGGGAAATGCAGATCAAGACTACAATGAGATACCACCTCACACCTATAAAAATGACTACTATTAAACAAACAGGAAACTATAAATGTTGGAGAGAATGTGGAGAAACTGGGACACTTATGCACTGCTGGTGGAAAAGTATAATGGTGGAGCCACTATGGAAGACTGTTTGGTGGTGTTCTAGTTTGCTAGCTGCCAGAATGCAATATGCCTGAAACGGAATGGCTCTTTAAAAAGGGGAATTTAATAAGTTGCTAGTGTACAGTTCTAAGGCCGAGAAAATGTCCCAATTAAAACAAGTCTATAGAAATGTTCAATCAAAGGTATCCAGGGAAATATACCTTGGTGCAAGAAGGCTGATGAAGTTCAGGGTTTCTCTCTCAAGTGGAAGGGCACATGGCGAACATAGTCAGAGTTTCTCTCTCATCTGGAAAGGCACATGGTGAACACGGTCAGGGTTCCTCTCTGATCTGGAAGAGCACATGGCGAACACGGCATCATCTGCTAGTTTATTCTCCTAGCTTCCTGTTTCATGAAGCTTCGCGGGAGGCATTTTCCTTCTTTATCTCCAAAGGTTGCTGGCTGGTGTACTCTGCTTCTCATGGTTATGTCGTTCTTCTCTGATCTCTCTGAAACTCTCTTTCTCCAAAATTTTTCCTCTTTTTTAGGATTCTAGTAAACTAATAAAGACCCACCCAAATGCATGGAGACATGCCTCCACCTAATCCAGTTTAACAACCACTCTTGATTAAATCACATCTCCAGGAAGATGATCTAATTACAGTTTCAAGCATACGATACTGAATAGGGATTAGAAGAAATGGCTGCCTTTATAAAATGGGATTAGGATTAAAACATGGCTTTTCTAGGGTACATATATCATTTTGAACCAGCACAGGCAGTTCCCTAGGAAACTAACTATCGCATTGCCTTATGACCCAGCAATAGGACTACTTGGTATATACCCAGAAGAGCTTAAAGCAATGACAGAAACAAACGTTTGCACACCGGTGTTCGTAGCAGCATTATTCACAATTGCCAAAAGATGGAAACAAACCAAATACCCATCAACAGATGAGTGGATCAACAAAATGTGGTGTATACATGCAATGGAATATTATGCAGTAGTAAGATAAAAGGTCGTACTGAAGCACATGACAAGATGGATGAGCCTTGAGGACATAATGCTGAGCGAAATTAGCCAGACACAAAAGGGTAGATACTGTATGATTCCACTTTTATGATCAGCATAAAGGTATAATCAGAGGCTTATAATACAGAATATAGGGGATTTAGAGATACATAGACGCTAGAGATGGATGAACTGTTAGCTAAAAGGTTGAATTCCAAAGTAAGGGAATAGATAGGAGTGAAGGTGATTCTCTAGTGGGTCTAGAAGTAATATTACCAAATTGAAAATGAAGAAGATTGAAAGGGGTTCTTTGGACCTATGTATCCCACTGATTCACACTAGAAATATGAATGAGTTCTTATAAGAATTACTTCAAAGATATGATTCTTGTATAAAGAGTATTTAATTTCAGGATATAGGGGGAAAACTGCTATTGAATGCTATGAGCTATGTTCAAAAGGAAACCATCAGCACTGCCACAACAGCAGAGGTAAATGTGGTAGATAGTTCAGGTGTCAACTTGGCCAGGTGAAGGTGCCTAGTTCTATTGCTGTGGACATGAGCCAATGGCATGTGAACCTCATCTGTCACTGATTACATCTGCAGCCGGCTAGGAGGCGTGCCTGCTACAATGAATGGCATTTGATTTATTTGGCTGGATGCTTAAATGAAACAGCTCAACATAGCACAGCCCAAGCAGCTCAGCATACCTCATCTCAGCAATGGCAGCTCAGTCAGGCCTTTGGAGATGCAGAAAGGAATCACCCCGGGGAAAGTGTTGGAACCCAGAGGCCTGGAGAGAAGGCCAGAAGAGATCACCCTGTGCCTTCCCATGTAAGAAAGAACCTCAGTTGAAAATTAGTTGCCTTTCTGCTGAAGAACTGTAACTAAATAAATCCCCTTTTATTAAACACCAATACATCTCTGGTGTCTTGCGTTCTGGCAGCTAGCAAACTTGAACAGTAAATAATGGGGTGAGGGACAAGAGTTAAAAGGAGGTTTAGATTTCCTATTTGGTGAGGATGTGTTTATTGGTTTTCTGCCTCTTGGGAGCAATGAAATTATCTAAAATTGAGCATGTTGATGGACTGTGGACTTTGGGCCCTCTACATGATGCCTGATGAATGCAGGCGGCTGAAGGATGCACTGATGGAGAAGTAGATTGGCAAACGATGGTGTATACTTATGAACGAAGGTTGTGCTGCTATGAAAAGGAACAAAGTCGTGAGGCATGCAATGATGTGAATAAACATGTGGGACATTTGATGAGACAAAATAAGCCAGAAACAAAAGAACAACAATGGCATGGTCACCTTTAGAAAATGCATATAAAAAAACAGGTACCTAGATTGTAAGCTTTTAGAGCAGACATATTAAGTCCAGAGTGGTGATTATTATTTCTGGATTTTGAGAAGCTGTTTTATATATATAAGCTGATATTTAGAGATAAGAATGAAGCTGAACAGGTTGGGGTGGAAGTAATTCAGAACATAGGGGCAAGGAAGACCGTGTCTATATTTTAGAACCACACATACTCTTTGAGACCAATGGAAGAAAGTTTTATTTGATCTGGAACTAAAATTTTCTGTAGTGCATAATCTAATTCAACCTATCTGTATAGCTCATTTGAACAATTGAAACACAGGGAGACCAAAATAAGAAAGAGGTTCTTTAATACTGTATAGATTAATGTAATGCCTGGAAACATCTAGAGTATATTAAGCATATAATCAAAAAGTATTGGCAAAGTCCCCTGAGGGAGGGGAGAAAGACTATGGAACTTTTAAACCTTACCATCAGGGAATCCCCTGATACTGTGTCAAACTTTAGGGATACCCAGATCAATAGGCCATGCCCTCGATCATGAGGCTTACTCTTGTGAAGCTTGTGTAGTAGCATAGAAGCTTAGACTACCTATAGGAATGCCTTAGAGTTACTTCTGGAGGACCTCTTTTGTTGCTCAGATGTGGCCTCAGTCTCTCTAAGCCTAACTCTGCAAGTGAAATCATTGCCCTCCCCTACATGAGATAAGACCTCCAGGGGTGAAAGTCTCCCTGGAGACGTGAGAGAGGACTTCCAGGGATGAATCCAGACCTGGCACCATGGGATCAACAATTCTATCCTGACCAAAAGGGGGGAAAGAAGTGTATTTAATAAAGTATCAGTGGCAGAGAGAGTTCAAACACAGTCGAGAGGCTATTCTGGAGGTTGCTCTTACACAAGCTTCAGTTAGACCTTGCTACCTATCATAACCTGCCAACCCCTAACCAGGACCTTTCCAGCCAATCCTAAAGAACACCTAGGACAATATGTAAAGTTCCACAAAGGTTCTAGGCACTAGAGTAACTTTCCAGATACTTACAACCTCCAGATGGATCCCTGGTCCAGATAAGTCCTGAAACCTAGTCCAGCCTCTCCAGAATATCAGATAGTTCCATCTCCCTACCCCATATTAGTGACAGCCCCTTCCAATATCAAAAATTTAGAATTGCCATAGCCCAAACAACCCCAAAGAGGGGTATGGAAAGATCAATGGTGGTGGTGGAATTGTACATAGAAGAAATAGGACTTAACAAATGAATATGAATGCTGAATCATTAAATTGCTATCTCTTCTAGTCTCCAGTATTTTAGAGCAGCTAGAAGTAAAAACCTAAAATTGTGAAATTGTAACCTATGTCAAACTCTGAAATATGTTCCACAACTAATTGTGTTGCTGTGCTTTGAAATTTATAGCTTTTTTGTATATATGTTGGTCACAAAAAAAAGGAAGGAGAAAAGTCTATTGTGATGATAAAAATGTACTTAAGCCCTCTAGCTTCCTATATTCTGGAGAAGCTAGAAGGAAAAACATGAGAGGATTGTATGGTAGCCCATGACAAACTCTGGGATCTGTCCTGTAACCCCTTTTGAAGACTGCTTTGAAAATTATTGCTTTTTTATTTCTTTGCTTTGTATGTACATTATACTATACAATAAAAAAGTTAAAGAAAAAGTATATATGTACATATGTTATGTATGTATATATGTATGTATGCATATATTTGACTCTCTTTTTATCATCTCTAGCTGCTTTTGCCTGGAGGAGGGTCAACCCAGAGAAGACTTTACCAAGCTATATTTCCTACTCAAAACAGGGCCAGGGTCTGACAAAGAAGGCATAGATTGCTTCCAGAGTGTCCTGGGGAAGTGACCTGGTAAGACTCCAGACTTCTCTTTGACAGCTCCCTGAATCCTGTCCTGCCCTGTAGATGGCATTTTTCAGCAAATGGTTCCCCCACAGTCCTAAAGGTAGTACTGTGCCTTTAAGTCTTAACCACCTCTGACCCTGCTGGGGACATGTTTAAAATAGAGGCTGCCAGACATTTTTGTCTGGGGCAGGTTGAAACCCTAGTGCAGAGCTGGGACCCAGTGATGTGAATTTCTTAATCAAAAGCCATGACCATTGCTGGGCCATGCCCTCCCCCTGCCTTTTCTTGGGGACAAGCTACCCTTCAGCAAACTGCTGCAGCCCAGAGAAAGCACTGTCTTTAATTCACTCCCCATTTCGTTGGGGCAGGGTTGAAACAGAGTCTGCCAGCAACTTTTTTTCTAGAAGGGTTAAAACTAACTGCTGTCAGAGCCAAGACCTAATGATCCTAATTCACTAATCAGTAGCCACGATTGTTGCTCAGCTGTGCCCCCCCCCAGTGTATTTCTAATCTCCATTATGTGCCTTTCATTTCCATAATTTCTGTTATGTTTCTTTTTTAACTGTAGAATTCTTTATGTTCACAACTGTCTTCTTAATGTGCTTTTGTTCTCTATCTACTATTATAGTGGATACTCTGTATGGATACTCTATATCCATATTTTCCTTATTCTCCTTGAACTGACTTAGGACATTTGTTTGAACTTCTTTGATGAATCATTCCAAATTCTGCATCTCCTTTGAAATTTTAATTTATTCCTTTAACTGAGTCCTATCTTCCTGGTTTTTAGTATGGCTTGTAACTTTTTATTGCTGTCTGGGCATCTGATTATTTTGATGTGTTAAATCTGAAGGTCAGTTTCTCCCTCTTCTCAGTTTCTCCCTCTTGCCTAGTGCTTTATTATTGATTGGCTTTGTGTTAAGGCTCTTTTACACTTGGTCCAACTTATTCTGGACCATTAGAGTAGCCTGTGTTGAACTGTTTTGGTTTTTCTCAGCTCTTCTGCGCCTGATTCTTGCCCTGGATATGTGGTACAATTCTTAAGATTGCCCTTTTGTGTGCAATTGTTTCACCTCCAGAAGAAAGCTTCCTTTACTCTGTTCCTTCCCTTGGATCTTTTTTTTTTTTCCACAGGCAGGCATCAGGAATTGAACCCCGGTCTCCAGCATGGCAGGTGAGAACTCTGCCTGCTGAGCCACCGTGGCCTGCCCCTTCCCTTGGATCTTGATCATTTTTTTTTGTACAGAATTTTCTCCCTTATTTTATATAGGAATATCGTCCTATAATTTGTTTAAATTCTTTCCCTCGATATATTAGATAGGGTTCTCTAGAGAAACAGAATCAACAGGGAACACTTGCAAATATAAAATTTATAAAAGTGTCTCACGTGACTGCAGGAATGCAGAGTCCAAAATCCACAGGGCAGGCTGTGAAGCCAACAACTCTGATGGACGGTCTGAATGAACTCCACAGGAGAGGCTCACCAGCCGAAGCAGGAATGGGGCCTGTCTCCTCGGAGTCCTCCTTAAAAGACTTCCCGTGATAGGATTTAGCATCACTAATTGCAGAAGACACTCCCCTTTGGCTGATTACAAATGGAATCAGCTGTGGATGCAGCTGACGTGATCATGACCTAATCCTATGAAATGTCCTCATTGCAACAGACAGGCCAGTACTTGCCCAATCAGATAAACAGGTACGACAACTTGGCCAAGTTGACACATGTCCCTAACCATGATAGTTCACCCCTTGTCAACTTGGCACCTATATATGTATCAGCTTAAACCATACTTAATTTCCAAATGAAAACAAATAAGCACACATTGTTTTCTTTTACCTGACAATACTCAACTGTCCTGCATATAACTGGAAACATATTAAATCTGTCCAGAATAGGGTGTAAATCCTTGGGCAACATTCATTCTTAAACTTGATATCTTACAACTTAGATAGTATAACATGAACAAAACAGCATTACAGTCCTCGTTTCTGTAACTGATCACGTGGTCGAAGTTCATATTTATCACCACCTTCTTCCACTACCCATTCCATGTTCCCTTTACCTCAGCAAACACTTCAGCGGCCATAGTTCTTTGCCTGGTGAGGTGACCCAAACCTTCATTCCTGAAGTCTCAGAGCCATTAGTGGTCCTGCCTGGATTGTGTTGTTGCAGTTTTCCATTGATTTTAATCACAGGGCATAGTAATACTAATAGGCGCCCTAGGGGATCTCCTATATTCCAAGAAAACTCTTCTTTACCTCCATTATGTAGTTGCAGTCCTACTTCCTTCTGATAGTCAGGGTCAATTACCCCAGACAATAATGTAATACCCTTCTTGGCTTGTTGATCCAGAGGCATAAGTAGCCCAAAGTGACCAGGTGGTAATCTTAACTTCAGTGATATCATTGTTGTTTCTCCTGGAGGAAGCACACCCCATTTTGGAACTAAAACCTGTAGACCAGCAGAACTCAGGGTAGCAGGGACAGGAAGCAAAAATTTTCCTAGTGGATCACTAGGGGTAATGGTGAGTGGTACTATGCCCATTTCCACCCCTTGGTTCCTGGACCCATGGATCCTGGCTATGGGAGAAACAGCACCATACAGCGGACACTGATTCAGAGCATACACAGCTTCCTGGAGAACATTACCCCAGCCTTTCAAGTTTTTGCCACCTAGTTGTCACTGTAATTGAGTTTTCAAAAGGCCAGTCTACCGTTCTATCAATCTAGCTGCTTCTGGATGATGGGGAACAAGTAAGACCAAAGAATTCCATGAGCATGCGCCCATTCCCGCACTTCATTTGCTGTGAAGTGTGTTCCTTGATCCAAAGCAATGCTATGCAGAATACCATGACGATGGATAAGGCATTCTGTAAGCCCACAGATGGTAGTTTTGGCAGAAGCATTGCGTGCAGGGAAAGCAAACCCATATCCAGAGTATGTGTCTATTCCAGTTAGAACAAATCGCTGCCCCTTCCATGAAGGGAGTGGTCCAATGTAATCAACCTGCCACCGTGTAGCTGGCTGGTCACCTCGGGGAATCCTGCCATATCGGGGGCTGAGTCTGGGTCTCTGCTGCTGGCAGACTGGGCACTCAGCAGTGGCTGTAGCCAGGTCAGCCTTGGTGAGTGGAAGTCCATGTTGCTGAGCCCATGCATAACCTCCATCCCTACCACCATGACCACTTTGTTCATGAGCCCATGGGCAATGACAGGAGTTGCAGGGGAAAGAGGCTGACTGGTATCCACAGAACGGGTCATCTTATCCACTTGATTATTAAAATCTTCCTCTGCTGAAGTCACCCTCTGGTGTGCATTCACATGGGACACAAATATCTTCATGTTTTTAGCCCACTCAGAAAGGTCTATCCACATACTTCTTCCCCAGACCTCTTTGTCACCAATTTTCCAATTATGGTCTTTCCAAGTCCCTGACCATCCAGCCAAACCATTAGCAACAGCCCATGAGTCAGTATACAAATGCACCTCTGGCCAGTTTTCCTTCCAAGCAAAATGAACAACCAGGTTCACTGCTAGAAGTTCTGCCCACTGGGAGGATTTCCCCTCACCACTGTCCTTCAAGGACACCCCAGAAAGGGGTTGTAATGCTGCAGCTGTCCACTTTCGGGTGGTACCTGCATATCGTGCTGAACCATCTGTAAACCAGGCCCGAGTTTTCTCTTCCTCAGTCAATTCACTGTAAGGAACTCCCCAAGAGGCCATAGCTCTGGTCTGGGAAAGAGAATGTAATGTGGCAGGAATGGAAACCATGGGCATTTGTACCACTTCTTCATGTAACTTACTTGTGCCTTCAGGACCTGCTCTGGCTCTATCTCGTATATACCATTTCCATTTTACAATAGAGTGCTGCTGTGCACACCCAACTTTATGGTTTGGTGGTTCAGACAACACCCAACTCATGATAGGCAACTCAGGTCTCATGGTAACTTGGTGGCCCATGGTTAAGTGTTCAGTCTCTACTAAGGCCCAATAGCAGGCCAAAAGCCGTTTCTCAAAAGGAGAGTAGTTATCTGCAGCAGATGGTAAGGCTTTGCTCCAAAATCCTAAGGGTCTGCGTTGTGATTCTCCTATAGAGGCCTGCCAAAGGCACCAGACAGCATCTCTATTTGCCACTGACACTTCAGTACCATTGGATCTGCTGGATTATACAGCCCAAGTGGCAGAGCAGCTTGTTCAGCAGCCTGGACCTGTCGCAGAGCCTCCTCTTGTTCAGGTCCCCACTCAAAATTAGCAGCTTTTCTGGTTACTCGATAAATGGGCCAGAGTAGCACACCCAAATGAGAAATATGTTGTCACCAAAATCCAAAAAGACCAACTAGGCATTGTGCCTCTTTTTTGGTTGTGGGAGGGGCCAGATGCAGCAACTTATCCTTCACCTTGGAAGGGATATCTCGACATGCCCCACACCACTGGACACCTAGAAATTTCACTGAGGTTGAAGGCCCCTGTATTTTTGTTGGATTTATCTCCCATCCTCTGACATGCAAATGCCTTACCAGTAAAGCTAGAGTAGTTGCTACTTCTTGCTCACTAGGTCCAATCAACGTGATATCATCAATATAATGGACCAGTGTGATGTCTTGTGGGAGGCAGAAATGATCAAGGTCTCTGCGAACAAGATTATGACATAGGGCTGGAGAGTTGATATACCCCTGAGGTAGGACAGTGAAAGTATATTGCTGACCTTGCCAGCTGAAAGCAAACTGTTTCTGGTGGTCCTTACTAATAGCTATTGAGAAAAAAGCATTTGCCAGATCAATAGCTGCATATCAGGTACCAGGGGATGTATTGATTTGCTCAAGCAATGATACCACATCTGGAACAGCAGCTGCAATTGGGGTTACCACCTGGTTGAGCTTACGATAATCCACTGTCATTCTCCAAGACCCATCTGTTTTCTGCACAGGCCAAATAGGAGAGTTGAATGGGGATGTGGTGGGAATCACCACCCCTGCATCTTTCAAGTCCTTAAGAGTGGCAGTAATCTCTGCAATCCCTCCAGGAATATGGTATTGCTTCTGATTTACTGTTTTGCTTGGTAGGGGCAGTTCTAGTGGCTTCCACTTAGCCTTTCCCACCACAATAGCCCTCACTGCATGAGTTAGAGAGGTAACATGGGGATTCTGCCAGTTGCTCAGTATGTCTATGCCAATTATGCATTCTGGAACTGGAGAAATAACAACAGAATGGGCCCAGGTCCCATTGGACCCACTGTGAGATGGACCTGAGCTAAAACGCCATTGATCACCTGGCCTCCATAAGCCCCCACTCTGATTTTACCTTTACCATGGTCATAAAGTGGAATCATACAGTACTCACTTTTCATTACACTTTTCAGTTCTGAACCTGTCCTTTCTTACAGCAATTCTGTACCTTCCTCTCTTTTATTTTCTGTGAGCCTTTTTTTTTCTCCCTCCAGTTTATTCCTCATTAGGGTATCCCAGCCTGTGGAACCAAGGAGTCAAAAGAGAAAGGTCTGTTTTGTGTTTAAGTGTTTCCAACAAACAAAGACAAGATTGAGTATATGCAATTCTTGCCAACAGTTCTGCTGCATTCTCTTTATTCCCTGTGGACACTTTTGTATGTGATACTCCTCAGCTGCTTGTATTCCACCCTGCATCTCTGTGAACTTGAGTCCCTGTGCTTGGATATGCATGGGGTTCTAACTCGCTGGGTGAGTGGCTCTATAGTCTACATCTGCGATAGGACGGACCTGGGTTGTGCTGCCTCTGTATGATTCTTAAGCATCACGGGGCCAAGTGAGGGGGAGGGATCCAGACTGGAATGTCTGGAACATATATATCCTATCTGATTTTGGTGTTTCTTTTTCTTTTTTTCAATTCAGCATTTGTGGAATCCTTCTCCAGTCTCTATTGTCCTCCAGAATTCCAAGAAAGTGGGATTTGTCTTTTTGTTAGTTGATTCTGAAGGGTGACTTTTCCGGGGGATATCTTACATTGCCATGTTGATGATATCACTCCTCCCATATACTCTTGATCATAATAGATGTTTATTGTTTTAAGCCACTGAGTTTTCGGGTGGTTTGTTATGCAGCAATAGCTAACATGGCAATGTGCTTTTTCTGGCGCATGTGGTTTACATCCCATGTGCTGAATAGCTCAAACGTTGTTGCCTTGGCTGAAATTGCTGAAATTTTGGCATGTTCAGAAGCTATCAGATAGTGAAGAGAACAAAATCTGCTTTTACTACTGCTTGGGTAACAAGGAAGTAAATGGATAGAGACAGCAATACATCTTAGCTATCCTGAGTTTGTTTTCTTTTTAATGAAGAAATTCAAAGTTTGCACAAACTAGAAAGAGTAGAAAGAGTAAACAAAATATATTGTCACCATAAAATTATTAACTATTACTATTTTGTAATATTTGTTTCCAGCCACTATTTTCAAAAGAAAAAACATTTTAGATTTGGGTAAATTTCTCTTTAACCATTACCCAGGTCTCAATCCTCTGCCTTCCTCCCAGAAGCAGCAATACTGCATCTAGTATACTATGGACTCATATTGTATTCATGGAACTTCTTGTACTTTTACTCATCATCATATTTGTTTACAAACTTATGTATGCATAATGTATACATACATATGTGTTTCTATATATACACATATTTAATTAACTATTGTATTATATATATCACATGGATATAGTATTCTTTATTAATTAAGTCATTTGCCATTGTTGAGCCTTCAGATTGCTTCCAAGTTTCCCTTTTACTAATGGCACTGCAGTGAATAGCACTCATACATAGCTCCTCATATTCAAATGTCAGTCTTTCTCTCAGTCATATACCTAGAATTTCTGGGTGATTGGACATGTACTTTTTCAAATTTTCTAGAATCTAAAGTTACCTATTTGAAAAGGACCTGTCTTTACAAGAGTTTCCAGGTATTAAGTTTTAGGGGCAGATTTGTGGGGCAGATTTATAACATGGAGTAGAGAGGGGAGGGGGATGGGAGGAAGGGAAGGGGGACTGGATGAACACTTGAAATCTTTTTGAAACATTCCCTAAGTTTCTTCATCTCACCACCCCAGCCCCAGTGTTTTTATGCAGTACTAGGTATGGTTATTTGATGGTCTCATAGAAATTAGAAACAAAAAGAAAATTAACTTTATAGTGGTAAAAGTCAGGGTAGAGGTGATAGGCTGCTCCTTTGCTCACTAATTGGTTTCCAGGGCAACCATCAATGACATTATGGCAAGAAGTTGAGTGGTCATCCAAGGAATGTTTCAGATAGTGTGGTGAATGGTTCAAATGCACTACATTAATGTCTGATCGGTCTTGGATTCCTTTTTCAACAAGGCATGCCAGCTCTTTTGGTTTGGTTTTCTCAATTGAGAGGTCAAGTTTAAAAACCTCATTTCATGCAAATCAAAACCACAATTACACCCACTAGTATGGCTATTATTTAAGAAAATGAAAATAGGTGTTGACAAGGATGCAGGAAAATTGAAACTCTTGTGCATTGCTGGTGGGAATGTAAAATGGTGAAATGGTACAGCCACTGTGGGACACGGTATGGTGGTTCCTCAACAAGTTAAACATAGAATCACCATATGACTCAGCAATCCCACTCCTAGGTATGTACCCCCAAAAATTGAAAACAAGGACTCAAATGGATACTTGTACAATAATCTTCATGGCAGCATTATTCACAATAGCCAATAGATGGGAAACAACCAAGTGTCTGACGAGAGATAAAGGGATAAACAAAATGTAATACAGGCACATAGTGGATTGCTAGTTAGCCATGAGAAGGAATGAAGTTCTGAGACTTGCTGCAGCATGTTTTTAGGATGAACCTAAAAACCTGAAGCTTAGTGAAAAAAGGCGCCTGGGGACAAATACTGTATGATTTCACTTATATGAAATACCTAGAAATAGAAATTCATAGAGACAGAAAGTAAATTAGAGGTTACCATGGAGTTGGGCGAGGGGGAAAAGAGGTAGTTGTTGCTTGATGGAAATAGAGTGGAAATTTTGGAACTTTTTAAATAAAGTTTCAAGACACTACGACAAACGAATATACCGAGAGTACTAAAAAACCCACCTATATATGTGTGAAGAAAATGAAAAAACATGCATAGGAAAGACAAAGTACTGCACAATATTCAGGATAAAAGTAGTGGGGGGGATGAGGGAGTAGGCAAAAGGAGATTCAATTGGGAAAAGGTATATAGAGGGCTTCAATTGCATTGATGATGATCAGTTTCTTAAGCTGAATGGGGCTGGGTGCATGGGTATTCCTTACAATATTCTTTATAAATTTCATTCATCTGAAATATTTCATGATAAATTATTTGAGACAATAATTTTTAAAAAATCTTCCTTTTTCCCATGCCAGACCTGGTCAAAAATGTTCCCTCTGTAAACAGGAGAAAATTTACCCTTGTTGCTTAACCACTAAGTGGCTAAGTGCTCTTTGATTTTACACATCCTTTGTCAAAAGGAAATTAGCACACAAGAAGTCTGTTCTCATAACAAATGTTCTTTTCAATAAACTGTGTGTACCCTCTGTCCTTTGGGTTCCGTTCAGACTAGCTGATCATCATTGCTTTCAATTTGTAACTGTATCTGAGAGCTGATGAGGTTTTTCAATTTATGTCAGGTTACATTATAGATGTTCTACAAAGTAGATGCTCTTAGTTTTAAATTCTATAACTGGCTATAAAAATTGCTTCTTTGCTGAAGGAATACAGTATCATGCATTTTGTATAGAAAAAGAAAAAGAAAACTGTTGGAAAAACTAGCCTTAACACTTCCAAGCCAGACTGATCATAAAATCATGATAAAAATAAGTGATAAAATAATAACATTAATGAAGCAAAGTTCTGCTTCCTTCCAGAAATGTCTCTAAAGAGAACTCTGATGCTAGGGTTTGTTTTGTTTTGTTTATTTCTGTCCTTCAACACTTTTAGAATCAAACCTCTAGTTTTTGAAAAAGCCAACATATTTTGTACACTTGACGGAAATTTTAGAAAGCGGTTTCAAGTTTTGCCAGTTTTTAAGCTTTGTCTGTCAGCTCTAAATCTACTACTCTGCCTTGTTCTGTTTTTCTGAAAGATGGGATTCTGAAAAACACATTTTTCTGCTGGCTTGCTTTCTAGTCAGATTATTGTGATTTATACTCTCACTGGTTATGCGTAAAATTCTATAAAATTCTTGTAGAAATTTGTAAGAATTCTATAAAATTCTTATAGAAAGCCTTCTCCCAGCCAGTTGTTATTGTTAATTGGCTAATTGTTGTCTTTTTTTTTAAATCTGTTTTTACATTTTTAACTCTTTAATTTTAATTCAGTGGTTCCCAAAGGCAAGCCTATAAGACATGTTGTATCAAAATCGCTGGGAAATATACATTCCAGGGCTCATCTCTAGAAATTTTGATGCTAATTAAACTTTCTAAAATTAATTGCATTACTTTACATATTTTTATTTTGAAACTTCTGGATTGTTTACATTGAATTGTCTATTGAAAGTTTGGACAGCCCACCCTTCTAATCATCAGGGTCCACAGGCTTTTTGAAGCACGAGAATGTACTTCTTTTACCACTTGCCCACTTTCTTCTCTTATTATAGGTCTTTTCAACTTGTTTATTTTTTGTTAACTATTTTCTTGATGGGACTTAAAGGTGAATACTCAACCTGATTTGGTGGAAACTACACTGGATAGCTATTTAAAAAATAGGTTTATGTATTTGTTCTACATTTGAGCCCTGATCAGAGTCCCTTATTCTAATTAATATGTTCTCCAAGACCTACAGCCTTGGTTTCCCTGCTCAAAGGCTTTTAGGATGACAATTTCCCATACTCTACATTTTCCCTTATTCCAAAGAGCAGGCCTGAGATATTTCCTGGAAATAGACTCCTTATGGGTACAATTAGGCAAAGATACAGTTTTTACTTTCCCTCTGTTTTCCTCTGGGATTTATGACACTTTGGTTATCTTAATATAAAATATAAAATATGAAATGTTCAGGGGTGATGCATATGGATTCTGAGCACCCAGAATCAGAAAGTGTGTATTTAGTCTAATTAGGAATGCTATAGATGAAGATGTCAGTGGTTGAGGAGAAAAAGATAATAGCTCTGGCTCTTTATAACATTGGGGTAGGTTGTCATGCTGATGGGAGGAGGCCATAGTAAGGGAATAAGAGAACGTGAGAGAATATGGGCCCAGACATTATCATTTAAGGGAAGATTCACACTTTTGTGCTAGGCTTGAACTTGTACTTCTTGCCTGTATGATCCTACTAGATTTCCCCAAATTAATAAAATATCGTAACATTTAAGAGACAGACTCATATCCATCTTCTCTATGTTACTGAAACTCCCAGGTGTTACTGAAACTCTACTAGTGTGCCGGTTTGAAGCTCTTATGTACCCCAGAAAAGCCATATTTCAATCCTGGTCCAGTCTTGTGGGAGGCAGCTGTTTCTTTTCATTCTAATTCAACATTGTAGGGTGGTCACTTTGATTAGATTACTCCACGGAGATGTGGCATGTCCAATTGTGAGTGTGACCTTTTATTTTTTATATTTTTATTGTAAACAAACATTCTTGACATGGTTACAATCAATGGCTCACAATCTCATCACATAGTTGTGTATTCATCACCATGATCATGTTTTTTTCTTTTTTTTAAAACTTTTTTATTGCATAGTATAACATATATACAAAGCAAAGAAATAAAAACAAAAAGCAATAGTTTTCAAAGCACTCTCCAACAGGAAGTTGCAGAACAGAGCCCAGAGTTTGTCATGACCTATCATATGGTCCTCTCATATTTTTCCTTCTAGCTGCTCCAGAATATAGAAGGCTAGAAGGCTTAAATAATTTTTTTATCACCACAGTCAACTTTTTTTGTGAAAAAGAACATATATACAAAAAAGCAATAAATTTCAAAGCAAAGCACCACAATTAGTTATAGAACATATTTCAGCATTTGACATAGGTTATGATTCCCACAATTTTAAGTTTTTACTTGTAGCTACTCTAAGATACTGGAGACTAAAAGAGATATCAATGTAATGATTCAGCAATCATTCAATCCTATCTTCTCTGTATAACTACATCATCACCTTTGATCTTTCTGTCCCTCTCTTTAGGGGTGTTTGGGCTATGTCCATTCTAACTTTTTCATGTTGGAAGGGTCTGTCACTAATATTGGGTAGAGATGGAACTGTCTGCCGTTCTGGAGAGGCTGGGCCCTCTAGGTTTCAGGATTTATCTGGTTCAGGACCCATCTGGAGGTTGTAGGTTTCTGGAAAGTTACACTAGCACATGGAACCCTTGTGGAATCTTATATATTGCCCTATATGTTCCTTAGTATTGGCTGGAATGGTCCTGGTTGGGGTTTGGCAGGTTATGATAGATAGCAAGATCTAACTGAAGCTTGCATAAGAGCAACCTCCAGAGAAGCTTTCGACTCTATTTGAACTCTCATTGCCACTGATACTTTATTAGTTATACTTCTTTTCCCCCTTTTGGTCAGGATGGAATTATTGATGCCACAGTGCCAGGGCCGGATTCATCCCTGGGAGTCATCGCCCACGTCGCCAGGGAGAATTTCACCCCCGGATGTCATGGAGTGTGACCTTTAGATTAGAGGGAGATGTGACTCCACCCATTCAAAGTGAGTCTTGATTAGTTTACTAGAGTCTTTTAAAAGGGGAAACATTTTGGAGAAACTTCTGAGCAGAGTCAATGCAGACACTTGGAGAACAGCTGCTTCAGAGCCAGTGTGAGACCCAGACATTTGGAGATGCAGGGCCCAGTAGACCCATGAGATACTAAGCAGCCCAAAACCCAGAGTTGTGTCCCAGAGGAGCTAAGTGAATTCCCACAAAAGTTTAAAGAGGAAACCACTGGCATCAGAAGCTGGAAGCACTGGAACCAGCAACAAGGACCAGCATACACTAGCTGCCTGCCTTCCCAGATCACCCTTCCTTGAGCCAAGGTATCTTTCTCTAGATGCCTGATCTAGGACACATTAATGGCCTTAGAAGTGTAAATTTATAACTTATTAAATTCCTTTTTAAAAAGCCATTTTCCAATTCTAATATATTGCATTCCAGCAGTTTAACAAACTAATACACAGGGAAAGCCCTGCTAAGTGTTTTCATCTAGGTAATATGGGCCATGGGCAAAATCTAACCTGCTGCCTACTTTTGTAAATAAAGTTTTATTGGAATACAGCCATGTCCATCTGTTTATATATTGTCAATGGCTGCTTTCATGCTATAATGATAGAGGTTGATTGGTTGTGATAGATACATTATGGCCTACAAAACCTGAAATTTATTTGGCCCTTAAAAATAAAGTTTGCTAACCTTGATCTAGATTTACAAATATATTACAATTGTGCCTGCCAAGATATTCCTTATAGTTACAGAGGTTTTTGTCAGTAGCTATTATGTCCATTTTAACACTGATAATTTATTTAATGGGCATTTCTTCCATTTTTATTGATTGCATTTGGCAAAGATGGTCTCCTGGATAGTTTCTTCTGTTTTTCAAGAAATTTTCTCTAGGATTCATAAATAATGCTACATTTCCTGTTTTCTAATATATTTCTTTTATGTTTTAATTTTCATTTCCTTCATCCTATGTAGATTAGACTTAAAATACATTTCTAATAACGTTTAAGGTAATTCTGTATTATTACTTTTGAACCAACCAATCACTATTTCTTTTAAAAGTACAGAGATATTAACATTTTCGGACCAAAATACAACAGTAAAGACAAATTGTAAACTAAAACATCAAATTACAAATGAAAGGAAGGAAGGGAGGAAAAAACATCCATCATCCCAGCATCATAGCTAGTCACCATCCAGCATCACTTCGGAATTTTTCCTTCTGGTATCTCCCTTGAGGCATGTGCGTTTCAGTGGTTACCTGAAGCCACTCTGCTCTTGAGAGTTAAAGACAGTTTTCTTAAGCCTCCTTACCCATAGCCTGTGTGGAATCTGATCCCTTGCCCCAGGTTTCTGCAAATCCAAGGGGATTTTTATTTTCATGACTGCATCAGTTTTTTCTCTCATTGTTCTTCTCTTCTTAACCTTTTTTCTTTTCTCTGGGAGTATTTATCAACTTTGATCCTTGTATCATTAGTCAATTACAAGTTGCCTTTCATTAGCAGACTTAAATTCAACAACTATGTTTTGGGGTTTGGTGAAGTCTGTCTTTATTCTTGCCTGTTTTCTCTTTCACAAGGCAAGTAGAGTGGAGGAAAGATGCTCTATGTTTGTTTGTTTTCTCTAAAGATCATGTTCTGTAAACCTGACTGTTGAGAAGATGGATATTTTTAAGAACATCTTTCCAGAGTGTAGAGTATGATTATATTTTTTATCTTAATGCTGCTACCAGATGATTTTGCTCTTTCTTAGACAATTCTCCAGGTCCTACATGTAGTTTAGGAGGCGCATTTTTCATCCAATCTGCTCACACCTCCATCATAACAAAATGATGTTTCTTGTTTTTAAGGTATAAAAGAAGATGGAATTGCCTTATTTTAGAATTGTTTTAAAATATACCAAAATAAACCTTGAAATACTAAATGGAACATCAAAACCTTATGTTGAGTTAATCTTTTGCCATGTAACGACAAAGCTTGGTGGCTTAAAACAGCAATGATTTATTCTTGCCACCCCATGGGTTGGCTAGAATAGCTAGGCAGCTCCAGGTGGTGTTTGCTGTGGCCATTCACGTAGCTGCATTCAGCTGGCGCTCAGCAGGAGCTGGGATGTCCAAGATGACTTCACTATCAAGACTGGCCCCTTGGCAGGGGCGCTTGGAATGCCTGGGGATTGGCTGGGCCACTCTTTCCAGCAGGGTAGACAAGCTTTCCACATGGTGACTCAGGATGCCAAGAGCGAAAGCAGAACCTGTGAGGCCTCTTTTACGATGTACTGTCAAAGCAAATCACAGGGCCACCCTCAATTCAAGAAGGGGGAAAATAAACTCTTAATGGCAAGAGTGGCATGGAACACAGGGAGAAGAGGACTCCTTGGCAGCCATATTTGCAAACAGCCTATCAAGACTTAATGTAAACCTCATTATTTCTCTTCAAGAAAGTAACACAAAGGATTTTGAAATTTTACATATCTGTTATTTATTGTGCCTTAAGGACAGTAAGGATACATATTTAAATGTCTAGTGCATAGTATGGCAAATATCTTCTTTAAGTTAAGGCCAGATAGTAAGTAATTTTTGGCTTTGCAGGCCATACCATCTCTTGCAACTACTAATTTCTACAGTTGTAGCATGAAAGCAATGGGCATGGCTGTGATCCAGTAAAACTTTTTTACAGAAACAGGTGGTGGGCAGGATTTGGCCAGTGAGCTGAATTTTGCTGACACCTGGTTTAGAGAAATTATGTTTTTCCTGCATTCTAAATAGATTTAAAATTAATTAGGTAGGGATGAGCTTTCAGATTCTAAAAATATCCATTTAAACTGTCTGAAACTAGCTAAAGTTAATATAATGATAGACACACAGTGAGCTTGTACTTATTTTTGCATCAATAACATCATCCCATTCTAATAGCATCAGGCATCATCTATTGAATATGTTTATCACTTGAGAGTGGTGCAGAGAGGTGCATCTATTTTCCTTACTTGATTAGCATTGCCTTTTGGATTCTATAAAATTACCTAATGTACTGGAAGAAAGGACATTTTATAATGTGAAATCCTATTTGGAAAGCAAAAGACAAACAGCGGAGTTATTGCTATTTTCAAAATACATTTACTAGCTTTATGTTCCCTGACGCCAAATATTTCAATTCTTAATAATAAAGCCAAAGGAAATACATGATTTCAAAACCCTCTTGATCACTTTTTAGTAGTTAATGATTTGGGGGTGCCTTTGCATTTTTCCATCAATTTTTAGCATCTCATATTTCATCTGTGATACATTAGTGCTTTATGAGGTCATATTTTATTTTTTCTGTGTAAGTGAGACACCAGAATAGAAATGCTTTCTCATATTGCTGCATATCAGGGCTTCGTTTTTCTCAGGTATTAAATGACAGATACTAACAGTCAGTAAGAGATACCTGCTTTTTTGTTGTGTTCTTATGTTTTCTAGCCTGCTACCTGGGCAGGGCTGGCACCACACAGCCTGCAGAGGGAGGGAGCTTCAGGCATAGTTCCACGGGTCTGCCTTCTGGGAAGGTTCAGCAGAGGTTTGGAGGTTTGTGTGCCAAGGGAATTGAGAGAAAACCCACACCTTCCTAGAAAATCACTTTTACTAAGTGCCTATTGTGTGAGAAGGGGTTTGTCCAACTTCTCTCTTGTCTGTTTCATGCAGATAATGCATGAAGTACTTTAGATTGAAAATGAAGACATTCCTAGAAGAGCAGTTGTCTGACCTTCTCCCATTCCTGCCACCAGCCACAAAGGGCTTCTGAAAAGTTTCTCCTCTTGTCTCCTGTGTCCTTGTGAGTCTCAGCAGGAACTGTCTCAAAAATAAAATAAAGACAAAAATAAATAGAATCCATTTCTAACTCATTTCCCCCCAAAATGGTTTTGTCTTCTTTTCTGTCCCTTTCAAATTGATATTTCTCTTGTATTGTTTTTCATTTCTTGATTTCTCCTTCAACCCTGAGCCCTCATCCTGAGGGCTAGCTCCTCCCCTTCAACTTGCTGGGCACAGGCTTCTAGAACCCAGTTGGACCCTAGGTCTCTGATTGTCTGGGAGGAGCCTTTTTTCTTTTATACTTCCTTAAGGGAAGTCAACCAACATTGATGCACTGATATTGTACTGTTTTATCAACCAGTCTGCTGACTGGCCCTTTTTTATATAAGTGAAGTTACCATTGTGAAAATGGAATGTTAATAGTTTCACTAATTAATTTTATATGTTTGAACTTCCTTTTTATTCAGGGAACTACAAAGAAGAAACAGAAACAACTGAGTTAGGCTGACATACCAATAATCCTTCACAGTGCTAATTAAGACCTCTGCCCCTGCAGAAAAGAAACAAGTCATGCTGATACCAAAAGTTTACTTACCTTTACTAGATAGCCCTGCTCCTGAAGCCTGAGTTGCAAAATTAATGAAACATAGCTCAAGAACATCCTGCACCAAGCACCTCATGTAGCTCACTCTACTTTGCTCTCCCTCCTCATTCCCAAACCCTCCCTTTGTCCTAGCAACCATATATACTGCCTGCCTGAAACTTACCTTTTGAGCAGTAATTTTTGTTGCTGTTCCACATTAACGCTACTTTACTTTAATACACTTCTATACTTTGGTTTTCAGAGTCTGTTTCAACAAAACAGTCTGATGTCAGAAGTGAGATTTGAAGGTAGCCACTAAGAAGATGCAAGAATGACATTCAGGGAAGAGCTTGGTACCTGCAGGAATCCTTTGTGTTCCATCTTCTCTGGTTTCTCATCTGGCTATCAGATCGTTCAACTTCTGCCGCGCTGTGTTTAAGGTCAAATCCATTTGTTGAGCTAAAGTTTGGTAGGGCCACCTGGTGCAGTCTATTTTTGGCTGTCAGGTAAGAAAATTCTCTACTGTTTCTTTCCAGTTTTTCTAGTGTTATTGTGGTAAACAATCAGGTAGTTGACTCTAGGAAAACACCTCCACAAAAGATGGCTGCTCATTCTATGTTTTCTAATTTCAGACCCAATTCTTATTCCTTCCTTTATATATAAAAAAAAAAAAGGACCTCTAATGACCCTAAATTTACTTGGCCTCGGTGAGGATGTTTTAATCAAGTTAAATTTAATTATCTCAAGGAGAAACTTAGCCCCAAATTTAAAATTAAGTCAGCTAAATGAAATGCCTTTGACAAATATCTCTTAGTTCAGTAAATTGAAAGTAAAACCCATGCTTCCACTAGCTGTGTTAGTTTTCTCCCCTCCTACAGTGCTGGCTGGTTTTCTCTTTCTCTTGCAGCACTGCTAAAACCTCTGTCTCCCTTTTCTCCTCCCCTCCCCAAGCCAGACCTCCTGTGCAGTCCCCACCAAACCCTTTAAAACTGGCCCATTCATAGCCCAAATACCCCTAAAGAGTGGGAGAAATATCAAAGGTGTGGGTGGAGTTATACAGAGAAGGTCAGATTCAACAAATGAATATGAGTGCTAAATCATTATACTGATATTTCTTTTAGCCTCCAGTACCTTAGAGCAGCTAGAAATAAAAACCTAAATTTGTGGAATTGTAACCTATATCAAACTCTGAAATCTGTTCTACAACTAATTGTTGCGATGTACTTTGAAATTTATTGCTTTTATGTATATATGCTATTTAAAGAGAAGGAGGAATGTAACAGAGAAGATAGGATTTAACAAATGAGTATGAGTGCTGAATTATTATGTTGATATTTCTGTTGGTCTCCAGTGTCTTGGAGCAGCTAGAAGAAAAAATGAAAAATCATCGAACTGTAACCCATACCAAACTTTAAAATCTGTTCTGTATCTACTTGTTAAAATGTATTTGGAAATTGGAAATTTATTGCTTTTTTGTATGTATGCTATATTTTACAATAAAAAAGTTAAAAAAAAGAGAGAGCCACACTAAAAAAAAAAAAAAAAAAACAACTAGCCCATTTAACCCAGTCCCAATGCTTCCCCCCACACTCAAAATCATATCTAAGGTAACTGATACTAAGGATGGGACAGAAGTCACAGTTCCTCAGTATTCCTTTGTTCCCTGAACCCAAAGCATGAACTAAAGTAGGGAATCCACAAAAGTAATCCTGGTGTGGCTTGCTTCTTTGATGTAAGAAGTCACCAGATTGCTTAACGGCTGCACACCTCCATGTAAATAAAGGGATGCCCTGAAAACACCTGGGGGAATAAAGCACATGTTACAAAAACAAAAGTTAAAAAATTACAGCTAAAAAAATAAATACATAAAAAATAAAAAACAAACAAAAAGTTACAGCTAAAAAGAAACATGCAAATTTCCACCTCCACTTTAGTAACAAGCTTCTAAGAACAGCTAAATAAAAGAAATAATAATATAGAGTAGCTACCCTATCAGTATTTAAAGTTAGAAAGTAAAAAAAAAAAAGAGAGAGAGAGAGAGATCTGGCCAAAGGTTGGAGTAATGGTAGCTGACTGGGGAGGGGAGACATCCATTCTTGTCTGTAGATTACTGTTTCAAAACATCCACTGACTAAAGTGTTTTGAGTATTTAGCATTATTCTGACAAGTTTAATTTTAAAAGTAATTGTATGTTGTAAAATGTTTGCTTAAACAGTTTCTAAAAACATTTAGGTAACTTAAGTATGTAAGGTATACAGTGTGTGTTCTATTAAAAGAAAAAGAATAATTTTGTCCTAAATGACTGGTTTTTATTTATAAAATAAAAAATAAGAAAATGTAGGACAAAACCAAAATAACTGTAGAAAGTTACAGAAAGTTCATAGAAAGGGAAATTTTACTTCTTATAGTCAAAGTTAAGTAAAATGTAATGAGTCTGTAAAAACTTTTTTTTTTCCCTTAAAAATTTATCTTTATTTTTACCATTTCTGGTACTCTTCATCTTTTTTTTTATTAATTAAAGAAAAAAAAGAAATGAGCACAACATTTAGAAATCATTCCATTCTACATATGCAATCAGTAATTCTTAACATCATCACATAGATGCATGATCATCATTTCTTAGTACATTTGCATCGATTTAGGAAAAGAACTAGCAAAACAACAGAAAAAGATATAGAATGTTAATATAGAGAAGAAAATAAAAATAATAATAATAATAAAAAAAGAAAAGGAAAAAGAAAAAAAACAAAAGACACAAACAAACAAACAAACAAAAAAACTATAGCTCAGATGCAGCTTCATTCAGTGTTTTAACATAATTACATTACAATTAGGTATTATTGTGCTGTCCATTTTTGAGTTTTTGCATCTAGTCCTGTTGCACAGTCTGTATCCCTTCAGCTCCAATTACCCATTATCTTACCCTGTTTCTAACTCCAATTGTAAGTTTCATAAGATATCTCCCTACATTTTCCTCTAACTGTTTTATGGTCTTAGACCTAATGTTTAGATCTTTGATCCATTTTGAGTTAACTTTTCTATAGGGTGTGAGATACGGGTTTTCTTTCATTCTTTTGCATATGGATATCCAGTTCTCTAGGCACCATTTATTGAAGAGACTGTTCTGGCCCAGGTGAGTTGGCTTGACTGCCTTATCAAAGATCAAATGTCCATAGATGAGAGGGTCTATATCTGAGCACTCTATTCGATTCCGTTGGTCGATATATCTATCTTTATGCCAATACCATGCTGTGTTGACCACTGTGGCTTCATAATATGCCTTAAAGTCCGGCAACGTGAGACCTCCAGCTTCGTTTTTTTTCCTCAAGATACTTTTAGCAATTCGGGGCACCCTGCCCTTCCAGATAAATTTGCTTATTGGTTTTCCTATTTCTGAAAAATAAGTTGTTGGGATTTTGATTGGTATTGCATTGAATCTGTAAATCAATTTAGGTAGGATTGACATCTTAACTATATTTAGTCTTCCAATCCATGAACACAGTATGCCCTTCCACCTATTTAGGTCTTCTGTGATTTCTTTTAACAGTTTTTTGTAGTTTTCTTTATATAGGTTTTTTGTCTCTTTAGTTAAATTTATTCCTAGGTATTTTATTCTTTTAGTTGCAATTGTAAATGGGATTCGTTTCTTGATTTCCCCCTCAGCTTGTTCATAGCTAGTGTATAGAAATGCTACAGATTTTTGAATGTTGATCTTGTAACCTGCTACTTGGCTGTACTCATTTATTAGCTCTAGTAGTTTTGTTGTGGATTTTTCCGGGTTTTCGAAGTATAATATCATATCGTCTGCAAACAGTGATAGTTTTACTTCTTCCTTTCCAATTTTGATGCCTTGTATTTCTTTTTCTTGTCTAATTGCTCTGGCTAGAACCTCCAACACGATGTTGAAGAATAGTGGTGATAATGGACATCCTTGACTTGTTCCTGATCTTAGGGGGAAAGTTTTCAATTTTTCTCCATTGAGGATGATATTAGCTGTGGGTTTTTCATATATTCCCTCTATAATTTTAAGGAAGTTCCCTTGTATTCCTATCCTTTGAAGTGTTTTCAACAGGAAAGGATGTTGAATCTTGTCAAATGCCTTCTCTGCATCAATTGAGATGATCATGTGATTTTTCTGCTTTGATTTGTTGATATGGTGTATTACATTAATTGATTTTCTTATGTTGAACCATCCTTGGATACCTGGGATGAATCCTACTTGGTCATGATGTATAATTCTTTTAATGTGTTGTTGGATTCAATTTGCTAGAATTTTGTTGAGGATTTTTGCATCTATATTCATTAGAGAGATTGGTCTGTAGTTTTCTTTTTTTGTAATATCTTTGCCTGGTTTTGGTATGAGGGTAATGTTGGCTTCATAGAATGAATTGGGAAGCTTTCCCTCCACTTCAATTTTTTTGAAGAGTTTGAGGAGAGTTGGTACTAATTCTTTCTGGAATGTTGGGTAGAATTCACATGTGAAGCCGTCTGGTCCTGGACTTTTCTTTTTAGGAAGCTTTTGAATGACTGATTCAATTTCTTTACTTGTGATTGGTTTGTTGAGGTCATCTATTTCTTCTTGAGTCAAAGTCGGTTGTTCATGTCTTTCCAGGAACCCGTCCATTTCATCTAAATTGTTGTATTTATTAGCGTAAAGTTGTTCATAGTATCCTGTTATTACCTCCTTTATTTCTGTGAGGTCAGTGGTTATGTCTCCTCTTCCATTTCTGATCTTATTTATTTGCATCCTCTCTCTTCTTCTTTTTGTCAAACTTGCTAAGGGCCCATCAATCTTATTGATTTTCTCATTGAACCAACTTCTGGTCTTATTGATTTTCTCTATTGTTTTCATGTTTTCAATTTCATTTATTTCTGCTCTAATCTTTGTTATTTCTTTCCTTTTGCTTGCTTTGGGGTTAGTTTGCTGTTCTTTCTCCAGTTCTTCCAAGTGGACAGTTAATTCCTGCATTTTTGCCTTTTCTTATTTTCTGATAAAGGCATTTAGGGCAATAAATTTCCCTCTTAGCACTGCCTTTGCTGCGTCCCATAGGTTTTGATATGTTGTGTTTTCGTTTTCATTCGCCTTGAGATATTTACTAATTTCTCTTGCAATTTCTTCCTTGATCCACTCGTTGTTTAAGAGTGTGTTGTTGAGCCTCCACGTATTTGTGAATTTTCTGGCACTCCGCCTGTTATTGATTTCCAATATCATTCCTTTATGATCCGAGAAAGTGTTGTGTATGATTTCAATCTTTTTAAATTTGTTAAGACTTGCTTTGTGACCCAGCATATGGTCTATCTTTGAGAATGATCCATGAGCACTTGAGAAAAAGGTGTATCTTGCTGTTGTGGGATGTAATGTCCTATAAATGTCTGTTAAGTCTAGCTCATTTATAGTAACATTCAAATTCTCTATTTCTTTATTGATCCTCTGTCTAGATGTCCTGTCCATTGATGGGAGTGGTGAATTGAAGTCTCCAACTATTATGGTATATGTGTCTACTTCCCTTTTCAGTGTTTGCAGTGTATTCCTCACGTATTTTGGGGCATTCTTGTTTGGTGCATAAATATTTATGATTGTTCTGTCTTCTTGTTTAATTGTTCCTTTTATTAGTAGATAGTGTCCTTCTTTGTCTCTTTTAACTGTTTTACATTTGAAGTCTAATTTGTTGGATATCAGTATAGCTACTCCTGCTCTTTTCTGGTTGTTATTTGCATGAAATTTCTTTTCCCAACCTTTCACTTTCAACCTATGTTTATCTTTGGGTCTAAGATGTGTTTCCTGTAGACAGCATATAGAAGGATCCTGTTTTTTAATCCATTCTGCCAGTCTATGTCTTTTGATTGGGGAATTCAGTCCATTAACATTTAGTGTTATTACTTTTTGGATAATATTTTCCTCTACCATTTTGCCTTTTGTATTATATATATCACATCTGATTTTCCTTCTTTCTACACTCTTCTCCATACCTCGCTCTTCTGTCTTTTCGTATCTGACTCTAGTGCTCCCTTTAGTATTTCTTGCAGACCTGGTTTCTTGGTCACAAATTCTCTCAGTGACTTTTTGTCTGAAAATGTTTTAATTTCTCCCTCATTTTTGAAGGATAATTTTGCTGGATATAGGAGTCTTGGTTGGCAGTTTTTCTCTTTTAGTAACTTAAATATATCATCCCACTGTCTTCTAGCTTCCATGGTTTCTGCTGAGAAATCTACACATGGTCTTTCTCTTGTATATGATGGATTGTTTTTCTCTTGCTGCTTTCAAGATCCTCTCTTTCTCTTTGACCTCTGACATTCTAACTAGTAAGTGTCTTGGAGAACGCCTATTTGGGTCTATTCTCTTTGGGGTGCGCTGCACTTCTTGGATCTGTAATTTTAGGTCTTTCATAAGAGTTGGGAAATTTTCAGTGATAATTTCTTCCATTAGTTTTTCTCCTCCTTTTCCCTTCTCTTCTCCTTCTGGGACACCCACAACACGTATATTTGTGCGCTTCATATTGTCATTCAGTTCCCTGATCCCCTGTTCAAATTTTTCCATTCTTTTCCCGATAGTTTCTGTTTCTTTTTGTAATTCAGATGTTCCATCCTCCAATTCACTAATTCTAGCTTCTGTCTCTTTAAATCTACCATTGTAGGTATCCATTGTTTTTTCCATCTTTTCTACTTTGTCCTTCACTCCCATAAGTTCTGTGATTTGTTTTTTCAGTTTCTCTATTTCTTCTTTTTGTTCAGCCCATGTCTTCTTCATGTCCTCCCTCAATTTATTGATTTGGTTTTTGAAGAGGTTTTCCATTTCTGTTCGTATATTCAGCATTAGTTGTCTCAGCTCCTGTATCTCATTTGAACTATTGGTTTGTTCCTTTGACTGGGCAATATCTTCAATTTTCTGAGTGTGATCCGTGATCCTCTGCTGGCATCTGGGGATTTAATCAGAATTCCCTGGGTTTGGGACCCAGCAGGTTGAAAGATTTTTCTGTGAAATCTCTGGACTCTGTTTTTCTTATCCTGCCCAGTAGGTGGCGCTCGTGGCACTCGTCTGTCTGCGGGTCCCACCAGTAAAAGATGCTGTGGCTCCTACTTTGGAAAACTCTCGCTGTAGGGGAGGGTCGCCAGCCGAAGCGGCTTGGGGGAGTGCCAATCCGAATCTCCAGGCCGGCCCAGGAATCCACGCGTCGGGAGGGTCGCCGGACTCCGCGGCTTGGGGGAGCCCCTGTCCAAATTTCCCAGCCGGCCCGGGGCGCCAAGCGTGGTGGGGGGGCGCCGGCCTCCGTGGCTTGAGGGAGCGCCTGTCCAAATTTCCCAGCCGGCCCGGGGTGCCAAGCGTGGCGGGGGGGGCGCTGGCCGCCGCGGCTTGGGGGAGTGCCTATCCACCATTCCCAGCCAGACCGGGAAGCCACGTGTTTGGAAAGGACCCCGGTCGCCAGTCTCCGCGGCTTGGGGGGATCTCCGATCCAATTCTCCCAGCTGGTCTGGGTGGCCGTGCGTGGGGGGGGGCGCCAGCTGCCGCAGCTTGAGGGGATCACCTGTCCAATTCTCCCAGCCGGCCCGGGAAGGAGGGAGGGAGGGACTCCGGCCGCCTGCCGCCCCGGCCCAGGGAAGCGCGCGCCCTTCGGTAATCTCACCGCAGCGGGTTCTCCCAGCCAGTCAGCCGTTCCAGAATGGGGTACGCTGTCTTCTTGTTCTCTGTCGTGGCTCTGGGAGCTGTTCTGTACCATTTCTACTTCCCTAGTAGCTGTTCTGGAGGAGGAACTAAGACCCTCGCATTTACTAAGCCGCCATCTTCTCCGGAAGTCCCCTTCAGACCTGTAAAAACTTTTAAAACCTTAGTATCAAATAATATATTGATGCAAACTAAAGTTTAGTTTTCTCTCTATTAAAGTAACAAAGTCTTCTTACATTATCAGTCCGTTTTTAGTAACAAGTTAAAAGCTTTTCTGAATAGTGTAAAAAGGCAAAAAGTCTGTTTTATCAGAATAACTCCTTGTACTTTATGTTGACTTTATCATGTCCTTAGTTGTTTAAGAAAATCAAGTCTTCTCACTTTTAAAAAGAGCTGTCTTTTATTTAACTTTAGTTTTATTTAACTTTAGTTAAATAAGGAGTCAAATATTGTTTCAAACCTGACAATTTTTAACAGTTTGCTTTCTCAAAGTCAAACCCTAAAAGATATCATTTTATTCCAATCACACAAAATTTATTCTTTCACTTTGTAAAAGAGAAGTGCTAAAAAAGTTTAGTTCATTTGATATACGTTGCATAAGAAATGTTTAGAAAATGTTATAGAAATTTTTTAAAATGTTAGTTGCTAATCTGCAAAATATTAGACTACAATAGTGCTGCTAGTCATGGTTTGAATTATTTTTAAAAAGTTATCACAGAAACAACTATCTTTGCTTATCAGTTATATTGTTTTACTGCAATGCTTCTCTAAATATGCTTGCAATCAGTTACAGAACAAAATTTCATCTTCAACAAAATGAGACGTTCAAAAGGAAACAAACCAAGTATATAAGTTATGTTCTACCCATTAACTATACATATAAGTAATTTTGCAAAATCACATAGCTTTAAATATTCTTACCACCGCCCAAAGCAGCACCTGTCATGATTATCACTGTCCTCATTGCCCTTATATACTTGATAAACATGCAAATGTCACTGATACCTTAGCACACTTTTTAAATTCTATAAACTTTAGTCAAAAGTTAAGGTTTAGGAACTTCCGGGCCAAGATGGCAGCTTAACAATGCGCGTGTTTTAGTTCGTCCTCCAGAACAACTACTAAATAACCAGAAACAGTACAGGACAGCTCCTGGGGACACGTCAGTGACTGGACACACATTGTACCCCAGTCTGGACCAGCTGGACTGGCTGCGAGCCTCCCCAGAACCATAAGTTCCCCAGGCCGCAGCGGCCAGTGCCCCTCCCCCATAGGCTGCTTCCCAGAGGTGAAAGGAAAGAGACTTTACCAGCAGCAGAGGCTGAGCCCAACCAAACACCAATTGTGGCATTAATCAACAAATTCTGACTACTAAAAATAGGCCCCCAGCTCAGGTGAACTGGGTCAAAGCGGAGGTTGCTCATTTTTGCCCCTGTGCCAAGGGGGCAGGGCTGACAGAAAAAGAAAAAAAAAGGAAACAGAGGTTTTTGTGGCTGTGTTTCTACAAAGGCTCGACTGCCTCTGGATTCAGCAACTAGACTTCTCAGGCTGCAACTGCCCCAGGCATAGGCAGAAACAAGCTCCTTTCAGGGCTTGTCTCGAGCCTGTGCCTTCCCCAGGGGAGGGGTGAAGCCCAACTCAGGTAGAATCCCTCCCTCAAGGAATTCAGACACCAGGGCTTGGTAATTTGAAGCCATTAAAACCAGCCTACAACCTCTCCTCTGTTTCCACCACGCCCCCTGCAGGGAGAGTCTGCCAAAGTTAAAGGCACCGCATCATCGTATTGCGGTGGGACCTACAGGCAGACAAGTACCACATACTGGGCAGGATAAGAAAAACAGAGTCCAGAGACTTCACAGGAAAGTCTTTCAACCTGCTGGGTCTCACCCTCATGGAGAACCGACGCAGGTGACTCTTTCCTCCTGATAGGAGACCAGTTTGGTCTGGTAAAATCCGGCTGGGGTCTATAATACCTATGTAGACCCTCCTCAGGGTGGGGGGAAAAAGGCACCATACAAGCAGGGCAAGAAACAACAAAACAAGAACTGAAAAATTCTCCTCTGTTAAACAAAACCTAAGCTACAGGTCCAGAAAAAGCTGAACTGAATGTCAAAGAACAGAGAGACAACAAATTCATCCAGCAAGAAAGCCCTAGGTAAAAGAAGTGAAAGCAATCTCCAGAATAAACTAATTAAGGTAATTAAATGCCTAGACACCAGCAAAAAATAACAAATCACACTAGGAAAATTGAAGATATGGCTCAGTCAAAGGAACAAACCAACAATTCAAATGAGATACAGGAGCAGAAACAATTAATTCAGAATATATGAACAGACATGGAAAACCTCATCAAAAACCAAATCAGTGAATTGAGCGAGGATATAAAGAAGGCAAGGAATGAACAAAAAGAATAAATCGAAAGTCTGAAAAAACAAATCACAGAACTTATGGGAATGAAAAGCATGGCAGAAGAGATGAAAAAAAAAACAATGGAAACCTACAATGGTAGATTTCGAGAGGCAGAACATAGGATTTGTGAACTGGAGGGCGGAACATCTGAAATCTGACAAGAAAAAGAAAATATAGGGAAAAATGGAAAAATATGAGCAGGGACTCAGGGAATTGAATGACAATATGAAGTGCATGAATATACGTGTTGTGGGTGTCCCAGTAGGAGAAAAGAAGGGAAAAGGAGGAGAAAAACTAATGGAGGAAATTATCACTGAAAATTTCCCAACTCTTATGAAAGACTTAAAATTACAGATCCAAGAAGTGCAGCATACCCCAAAGAGAATAGATCCAAATAGACGTACTCCAAGACATTTACTAATCAGAATGTCAGAGGTCAAAGAGAAAGAGAGAATCTTGAAAGCAGCAGGAGAAAAGCAATTCATCACATACAAGGGAAGCAAAATAAGACTATGCATAGATTTCTCAGCAGAAACCATGGAGGTGAGAAGACAGTGTAATGATAATTTAAATTATTAAAAGAGAAAACTGCCAACCAAGAATTTTATATCCAGCAAAATTGTCCTCCAAAAATGAGGGAGAAATTAAAACATTTTCAGACAAAAAATCACTGAGAGAATTTGTGACCAAGAGACCAGCTCTGCAAGAAATACTAAAGGGAACACTAGAGACTGATATGAAAAGACAGAAGAGAGAGGTGTGGAGAAGAGTGTAGAAAGGAAGACTATGAGTAAAGGTAAAAAGAAGGAAAATTAGATATGACATATAAAACCCAGAAGGTAAAATAGTAGAAGAAAGTTCTACCCGTGCAGTAATAACACTAAATGTTAATGGATTAAACTCCCCAATCAAAAGACATAGACTGGCAGAATGGATTAAAAAACAGGACCCATCTATATGCTGTCTCTACTCAAAGGACATGAGGGCAAGGATACAAATGGACATTTGCAGACCAATGTTTATAGCAGCATTATTTAAAATTACCAAGAGATGGAAACAGCCAAAATGTCCATCAACAGACGGGTGGCTAAACAAACTGTGGCACACACATACAATGGAATATTATGCAGCTATAAGACAGAATAAAGTTATGGAGTATGTAACAACATGGATGGACCTTAAGGACATTATGCTGAGTGAGATTGGCCAGAAACAGAAGGACAAATAGTGTATGGTCTCACTGATGTGAACTGACATTAGTGAATAAACTTGGAATATTTCGTTGGTAGCGGGGACCATCAGGAGATAGAAATTGGGTAATTGGAGCTGATATAAAAACTCAGAAATGGACAGCACAATACTACCTAACTGTAATACAATTATGTTAAAACACCGAAGGAAGCTGAATGTGAGAATGATAGAGGAAGGAGGGATGGGGGCATAAATGAAATCACAAAGAAAGATAGACAATAAAGATTGAGATGGTATAATCTAGGAATGCCTAGAGTGTATAACGATAGTGAGTAAATGTACAAATTAAAAAAAAAATGTTTTTGCATGAGGATGAACAAAGGAATGTCATTACTGCAGGGTGCTGAAAATAGATGGTAATTAATATTTTAAAACTTCAACTTATATGTGAGACTCAAGCAAAAAATGTTTATTTGGTACAAAATTTATATTTTGACTAGTGAATTTCCTAATATAACTTATGTAGATAGCTTGGTTGAACAGCATAAGTACATGGAACCTTGGGTAGGACATGAGATTTTGTTGGTTTGTCCAGAGTGATGCCCCAATGAATCCCAGAGTAATTTGATCAGTAAGTGGAAAAGTATTTGGAAAGTCCCCTTCGGGGAATGGTGAGAACAGGGGAGAACTCAACTTCCCCAAGTTGAATTCTTGATATTCTCACAAGTAGTGTGGACAACCAAAGCTATAGGCTGAGCCCCCAGTCTTGGGGTTTGTTCAAATGAAACTTAACCCCGCAAAGGATAGGTCAAACATACTTAAAATTAGACCTAAGAGTCACCCCCAAGAGAACCTCTTTTGTCACTCAGATGTCGCCTCTTTCTCCACCCAACACAACAAGCAAACTCACCACACTCCCCTTGTCTATGTGGGACATGACTCCCAGGGGTGTGGACCTTCCTGGCAATGTGGGACAGAAATCCTAGAATGAGCTGAGACTCAGCATCAAGGGACTGAGAAAACCTTCTGACCAAAAGGGGGAAGAGTGAAATGAGACAAAGTGTCAATGGCTGAGAGATTCCAAACAGAGTCGAGAGGTTATCATGGAGGTTATTCTTACGCATTAAGTAGATATCACCTTGTTATCCAAGATGTAATAGAGAGGCTGGAGGGAACTGCCTGACAATGTAGAGCTGTGTTCCAGTAGCCATGTTTCTTGATGATGATTGTATAATGATACAGCTTTCACAATGTGACTGTGTGATTGTGAAAACCTTGTGTCTGATGCTCCTTTTATCTACCCTGTCAACAGACGAGTAGAGTATATGGAATAAAAATAAATACTAGGGGGAACAAATGTTAAAATAAATTTAGTTTGAAATGCTAGTGATCAATGAAAGGGATCAGTAAGGGGTATGGCATGTAAAATTTTTTCTTTTCTGTTTGTTATATTTTTCTGTTGTCTTTTTATTTCTTTTTCTGAATTCATGCTAATGTTCTGGGAAATGATCATGATGATGAATATGCAACTATGTGATGATATTGTGAATTGCTGAGTGTATGTGTTGGGAATGTTTGTGTTTCCTATCATTTTTTTTAATTAATAAAAAATTAAAAAAAAAACTTATGGGATATAGTGAAGGCAGTGTGGAAAAGGAAATTTATAACCCAGAAAATTTATATTGAAAAAGAAGAAAGAGCTAAAATCAAAGACCTAACTGCACAGTTGGAGGATCTAGAGATATAATCAAAAGGGAGATAAATGAAATAGAAAACCAAAACAGAATCAATAAAACCAAAAATTGGTTCTTTGAAAATATCAATAAAATTTATAAAACATTAGATAAACTGACAAAGAAAAAAGAGAGGGGATAAAAATAACTATAATCCTAAAAATGAAAAGGGGGCACAACTAGGAGCCTAATGAAATAAAAGACTAAGAGAATACAATGAATAACTGTATGGCAATAAATTGAGTAAACTACATGAAATGGTCAAATTCTTAGAAACACAAAAATTATCTACACCGACACAAGAAGAAATAGAAGATTTTAGCAAATCAATTACTAGTAAAAAGGATGGATCAATTAAAAAAAAAACAAACAAACTTCTGAACAAGGAAAATCCCAGAAACAGGTGACCTCACATAGAATTCTACCAAATATTTCAAGAAGATTTACCTCCAATTCTGCTCAAATCTTTCAAAAACTTGAAGAGTAGGGAACATTTCCTAATTCATTCTATGTGATAGTTTCACAGACAAATTTTACCATGCATTCCAACAAAAATTAATACTAACCCTATGGAAACACTTCCAAAAAAATTGAAGAGGGAACACTACCCAACTCATTCTATGGAGCCAACACCACCCTCATACCAAAGCCAAAAAAGATATTAAAAGAAAACAAAACAAGAGACCAATATCTCTTATGAGCATGGATGCAAAAATCCTCAACAAGTGCTAGCAAACCTAATACAACAGCACGTTAAAAGAATTATACACCATGGGTGATCAAGTAGAATATATCCCTGATATGCAAGGGTGGTTCAACATAAGGAAATCAATTTTATAATTAATTATAACGAATTAATATAATATACCACATTAACGGAATGAGGGAAAGAATACATCATCCACTCAATTGATAAAGAAAAGGTATTTGACAAAATCCAACCTTCCTTCTTCATAAAAACACTTGGAAGACTAGGAATAGAAGGAAACTTCCTCACCATGATGAAGGGCATGTATGAAAAACCCACAGCTCATATCTTAATGGTGACAGACAGAAAACTTTTGCTCTAAGATCAGGAGCAAGTTAAAGGTGCTCACTGTCGCCACTGTTATTCAACATCGTAATTAGAAATTCCCGCCAGAACCATTAGGCAAGAAAAAGAAATAAAACGTCCCCTAATTGGAAGGGAAGAAGTAAAACTCTCCTTATTTTCTGGTAACATGATACTATCTACAAAAAAATCCCCAAAAACCCACAAAGCTCCCCAAAACAGGCATTTGCATACCAATTAAAAATTGCCAAAAGATAAAAACAACCCATGTCCATCAACAGATGAGTGGATAAAAAAAAAAGTTGGATACTAATAGAATAATAGCCATAAAAAGGAAAGAAATTTGGACTTAAAATAGGGATGAACCTGGTGACATCGTGTGGAGTGAAATAAGCCAGACACAAAAGGACACAAATGTTGTACAATCTCATAATTCTAGTTATGAAATAATTAGAATAAGCAAACTCATAGAGTCAAAATCTAGACAAGAGTTTGGGGGAGGAAATGGACAGTTAAGGTTTAAAATACACAGAGTTCTAAATGTTAAAATAGATTTAGATTGAAATGCTAGTGTTCAATGAAAGGGAGGGGTAAGGGGTATGGTATGTACGAATTTTTTTCTGTTGTCTTTTTATTTCTTTTCCTGAATTGATGCAAATGTTCTAAGAAATGATCATGATGATGATATGCAACTATGTGATGATATTGTGAATTACTGATTATATATGTAGAATGGAATGATCAAAAGTTAAGAGTATTTGCATTTGTTTGCTGCTATATATATTTTTTAATTTTAATTAATAAATAAAAAAAATATATATATATGCAGAGTTCTTATTTGGAATGACAGGAATGTTTTGGTGATGGATGGTGGTGATTATAGCAGAACATTGGGAACGCAATTAATAGCAATGAAATACGTATCTTAATGTGGTTAAAGGGGGGACTGTTAGGTTGTATATATGCTGTATTAGTTAGGGTTCTCTAGAGAAACAGAATCAACAGGGAACACTTGCAAATACATAATTTATAAAAGTGTCTCACGTGACCGCAGGAACGCAGAGTCCAAAATCCACAGGGCAGGCTACGAAGCCGACGACTCCGATGGATGGCCTGGATGAACTCCACAGGAGAGGCTCACCAGCCAAAGCAGGAATGGAGCCTGTCTCCTCTGAGTCCTCCTTAAAAGGCTTCCCATGATTGGATTTAGCATGCTAATTGCAGAAGACACTCCCCTTTGGCTGATTACAAATGGAATCAGCTGTGGATGCAGCTGACGTGCTCATGACCTAATCCTATGAAATGTCCTCATTGCAACAGACAGGCCAGCGCTTGCCCAATCAGATAAACAGGTACCACAACTTGGCCAAGTTGACACGTGTCCCTAACCATGACATAAGGTGACCCTGAGTTCAACCATGTCCTCTAATTAATGGTACGACTATAAAAAATATGCTCTTATCAATTGTAACAAATGTACCACAGCAATGCATGGGATTCAATGAACATAAAGACCTGTCATTTGAATGTGAATTCACTGAGCAGCAAACAGAGAGCCATGGGGTCTCTTAGCATAAGGTGGTCCAGTTGCCACCTTCCCCGTCCTCGGCACCTGGTATACAGGGTGCGGCTGGGTCTCAGGTTCTTAGGGATCCAGACATGGCCATTGTTGCACCAAGGAATGAAAAGAGCCAATGACAAACGGAAGTGAATTTCTGTTAGGAATTAGCACATTCAATCTAATGTATAGTCAGACCTAAGAAAAGTTCAAAAAATAAAGCACGGTGACATGACTCGAGAATATTTACACAAATGACAAGTGATTCCAAAAAGGGCCCATCAAAATTTGCATGTGCATATGGCCACTTGGACAGCATTTGCAATACCCCAAAGCAATAATCTAATACCACCATTCTGTACTTTCTTTGCATAGCAACAATGTATGCACACCCAAAAATCCAAACCAAGAGAGTTTGTGGAAGCAGATGTTGGACATGACAGGACTGTCACTGGAAAAGAGCAGGATTTAAGAAAAAAAAAAACAACAAATAAAACACCAGTACATGGTAAACAGCCATGAAACCGAATGTGCTAGGCAATAGACAGCCTCAGGCAGATTTTGCAGGGATAAAAATTTGAGTGAAAAGGGAGTATATTTACATCTGTAAACATATTTTATCACTTTCATAAAATCTACATTGTTAAAATAAAAAAAATACTGTGGTATATGGGAATCCTGAGTTTATACATGCTTTCTCTATAAAAGCACAACTTCTTTAATAAGAAAAGAAAGATAACGGAACCCCATAATCTATGGCTATCACCTTTTCCTCCCTTCTTTCCCCTTTCCCCATCCCTGAGCCCTAAGTATCACTAATAAACTTACTTTCTCTTCAGATTCCTCTATTCTCAAATTTCATATGAATGGACACATATAATTTGTAGAATTTAGTCTGGTTTCTTCCACTTAATGTTTGCGAAGTTCACCCCTGTTGTATCAAGTATCACAGCTTTGTTATCTTTTTTTTAGCCAAATAAACGATTCCACTGTAAGGATACATCACGTCTTGTTATACATTCATCATTGGTGGAAATCTGGGTTGTTTCCACCTTTTAGCTATTAGGAATAATGCTGCTATAAGAATTAGTGCACAAATTTTTGTATGGACATAAGCTTTTATTTATCTCAGGTACACATATATAGAAGTACAGTTACCGTGTTATACAGTAACGCACTGTTCAATTACTCAAGGAACTGAAAATGGTTTTCCAGAGAGACCGTACCATCTTATATTCCCTCTGCCTTTGGTTTTTGACCCAGTATATATAGAGGATGTTTGTCTGCAGATTCCAGGAAGTTAAAACTTTCAAAGAGAGGAAAAGAGTTTCAGAATGGCGCTGAGAGAGGAAGATAAGCTTCAGAATTCTCTGAGATATCAAATATGCTTTTTTAAAAATATGTAGATAATTATTAACGATGTTATGTGTAATAGGAAATTTCTTTAAGAAAAATCTTGACAGCCATTTCAAAAACTAAAAGTTCTCAGTCCAGACATTTTACTTAGAAAATTTGGTCATAAGTCATAGGCTTCACTTGATTCTGCCGTTTTGCTAACCATTTCCCAGAGCCAAGCATGGCAGAACTTATTAGTGACAAGGAGGCAGTCGTGATTCCTAGTGGCAACACATAGGAGAGGCGTTTCTTCGTTAGCATCTCTTTATCAATAGGAAAGTCTTGTGGAAAATTAAGGGTGGTTTGGCCAAAAAAGTCCACACTGAAATTCCAGCTCACTGTAGCCACAGTAAAACCACAGCTGAGGAAAAGAAAAATGGCAGCCCTGTGGTAATACGCTCGGAGGAAATCTGGATATTGTTCACCACTGATCCAGTGGGCGAAAAAACCCATTGAGCCAAGCGCAAGGGCTACTAACTTCATAAAATTATCCAGCAACATCAGCTCCTGCCCATATGCAATTTCATTAGAAATGACCCAGCTCATGTTGATCTCACTGTATACTGGCAACTCAACCAGAGAACCAGAAATGTTCAAAATTTGAACATGACAAGCTTTCCAAAGTCCAATGGACACTACAGGAACAACGCTGCTGTCAAATTCCCACACTCGCCAGGACTTGCTTTTCGCTAGGACCAGGCCAAGAGCCAAAGATACATAACCAAGAGAGAGGCCAATCATTTTCTGGCGTAAGTGCTGCTTCATGTTGACTATAGATGAGGCTGAGGAATTACGAAGTCAAGTCAGGAACACCAAGAAGAAAAAAATGAACAAACATACTGGATGAGCTATGGCTTCAAAAGTGCTAAATATCTGCGTTACTTTCTTGTCTAAAAGTTACACTTAAGGATGCTATATATACTTACCTTTCATTTAGTGTTCTAAGTGTTTTAGATAAGATTAAAAGAAACCTAGACATCTTTGGCCATGGTGGGAGTATCAATTTGCAAACCACTTTGGGAGTGCAAATTGGCTCTGTTGATCAAAATTTGAGATGTTCATACTTCTTATCTAGCAACTCCAACCCCAGGAATTAATAATACCAAGCTAGTCCCAAATTTGCAAAAACATATGTACAGGGACATTAGCTTCAACAATGTTTACAATGGAGAGAAAACCCTAAATGTCTGTAAGTAATGGGATGCTTAAATAAATTATGGCCAAAAGCATCTAGGATTACTGTGGAATATCACATGGCCATTACATAGAATGAGTTCAACTGTCTGAAGAAATATCTGTGTTATAGCCCAAAAGCAAAATGAACATCAATGCATAGAGTATGACCATTTGCATCATAAGGAAAACAGAGTTCTCTTTATATATACAAACATATGCGTATACTTTCTGAAAATCTTAGAAAGAAGAACACAATTCTATGAGACCAATTGCGTGAGGGAGAGATTTTCATTTTTTATTTGCACAATTTACTATAACTCATACATCTTTTAGGATAAGCATATATACTTTTCTAACCAAAAACACTAAAATACCACCTTGATGAGCTACAATATGCTCAACACAACAAATCATGACTTTTTTTTTCTACCCACCACTTCCTCAAAATTCCAGCTTTAGAGATATTGGTTTCTTAAAAAACAAAAACTCCTGATGTGTCTTACACGGAGCAAATATCTACTCTGAAACCAAATTTAGGTTGTGAACCCACTTAATTGGATCTCTTGCCAGTTCTTATCCTTGAGTGTGAGAAGCTGTGATAATTAGAAAATTCTCCTCGGGTTTCCCCTCTGTCATGTGGCCCTGAAGGGAAGGAGATGGCGTCTGTGCAGAGTCACCTGCTGTGCGCATGATGCTGACAACTGCCCAGGTGAGGGAGGGTCAGGGGCTCCAAACTCTATCCTCTGGCTGGGAATCTGGATGCCCCAAAACTGCAGCCACTCTTTCCCAATCTTTTAGGGAATGTGCTTTCTAATCATACAAGATCAGCAGCTTTACTACTTAGGAAGAAACATTCACAAGATCGGCCAGTGTGATCATCTCCCTGTCCGTGACTACCTCCCTGCTCCAAGGGCCTGAGGGGAGAGACCCCAGTGAAAGGTTTAGGAGGTGAAAGGGTGAGAAAGAAGAAAGGTAGACTGGGAAATTTAAAGTGGGCAGGTTTATTTCTGCGCTCCCGGGCAGAACTCACCGAATCCAAGACCAACCGACACAAGCGAGTCTACGCCTAGGTGAGTGGGTCGACAGTTTTTAAACAAACAGGTCAGCTGACGTCAGGAAGGGGAGGTTCTCCGGAAGTCAGGTGTCCGGAAGGGGCGGTTCCAGAAGTCATGTCATCCGGAAGGGGCGGTTCCGGAAGTCATGTTGGGAGGGGCAACACAGCCTCCGCAGCTCCAGTTGCAGTGCCTTTCCCGGTTCCCCCCCCTCGCCCCCATGTAACACCCGGAGGTTTCAAATTTTGATGGAGAGAGGGGCTCAGGAAGTAGCAGGTTACAGCTGCCAGGAAAATGTGTCAGCCAGGGGAAAGTTTGGTGTTGTCTATGTCTGAATCAGGGTGTGTGGGGACAGGATTATTCTGAAGTTCACATTTGAAAGACTCTTACTTTATAATTTTACCTTTGGGCCTTGTGGCAGGACTTAAAATCTTGATGTTTGAGGGACAGCAAATTTGCTTCAGAGCAGAAAGAAATGTTCAATAGAATGGAAGATGCCCAGCCAATATTTAAAGATCCTCAGTGAGAGATGAACCACCTGCAGTAAAAGGAATGTTGTTAAATAGAACTTGGGGCTAATAAAGCCAGAAATCCTGATCCCCAAAATTATTTATCACATGCTTATCTTGTGCTTTATGTGGATCAGGCCCTATTCTATGGACTTTACAGTGTTAACCCATTCAGTCCTTAGGATGGTGGCACAGTTATGGGCCTCATTTTACAGATGAGGGAATTGAGCACAGAGAGGTTAAGTAACTTATTCAAGATCACACAGATATAGATGGCAAGAGTCCTTGCCATGAGATGCAATGTTTCCTGGCTCTCCTAATATTGCCAGGCATTGGGGATACCAGGAAGATGGTGCAGTGACGTGGACTGAATTTACCCCCTGCTCTGTGGGACAAGATAGGGGACAGGGAGAGAAAGACAAGGACTGCAGTAGTTGGGGGTTGAGTATAGAGGTCTTCCGTGATTCTTGGGAGGGGGGTGGTTTCGGGGTGGGGAGTGCAAGGTGGGTCGGGTCAGCCATGATGCCCACTGGGGTCGGACAGTGTGGAGAGTTGCAGAGTAGAAGGAGCCGACTGTCCCTCTGCTCTGGCCTGTCCGAGTTGCTGTCTGGGGAAACATTCCCAGTGGCTCTGCGGTCAGCAGTGCCTATAGAGAGCCCCGAGGTGGGACTCTGGGAACCGGGAGCGATCACACTGCTGGGTACCGCGAATAGCCGTCCTGTCCCGCATGGTGTGTGCTGGATTCATCTGGCAGATGAATAGCTATCCCCCCCCCCTCCCCCCCGTTTTCAGCCGTCCACTCTCCTGTCCCACATCAGGACCAGCGGTCCTGCAGCCGCTGGCCTGGAGCAGCCTCCTTGCTATGCCCGCTATCTTCCCACCCTCGACGGCAGTCAGGAGCAGCAGGCCTGAAAGGAAGCGGTGCCTCGGAGTGCTCCCTGCTGGTGAGAAGTGGTAAGTGCAGGTCGGGAAACTTCTCTGCCTAGATGCTGTTTTTCTTTCTCTATTTTTTTCTACTTTTTAAAATATATTTTCTCTAAATATTTTATTGTTATTATTATTATTTCTATATATTTTAATATTTTTATTTTTATTTTTTAAAATTTTATGGTTTTTAAAAATTATTTTCTCTCCCTTCTGTGGGCACCAGTCTGAGTTCATTCCAAAATATATCTTGCGGTGTCTCCTTCTGACTTTGGGGCCTACCACTGTCAAGGTATGTTTACATTTGTTTTTCATATTTCTATTTTATATTTTTGAGGGTAGTGAATGGGGCAGGAAGTGAGCCCAGGTCTTCCACGTGGATGATAGGCATTCTGCTGTTGAAACACCCAGACACCCCTGTCTGGCTTGTAATAGACACTCCGGTAGAATTCTACCCCCTATACGAAAACTGAGCCTTGGTTTGACAAACCAAGTGCAAAAGGAACCCTTAAACATTTACTTGGTTTATTTTTACTTCATTTTTTACTAGTTTCCTGCTGTTTCTACTGAAATCCCACTGAGTTTATGATATGGCCTAGACCAATGGGTGTGTGTGTGTGTGTGTGTGTGTGTGTGTGTGTGTGTGTGTTGATAAGGTTCCCTTGAGAGGGCAAATGATGGAGAAAACTACTCAACAAAGTCCAGGTTTTTCTTGCAACAAAACACTTAAATTCCCTGCTTTTGCGTATGCTTTTTTTTTTTAATCTTTTTTATTAGGTAGTATAACATATATACAAAGCAAAGAAATTTTTAAAAAAGTAATAGTTTTCAAAGCACTCTTCAACAAATAGTTATGAGACCGATCCCAGAGTTTGTCATGGTCTACCATACAGTCCTCTCAGATTTTTTGTTCTAGTTGCTCCAGAATATAGGCAGCTAGAGGGCTTAAATATTGTGTGAACTTTTTATAGGGGTCAGCTTGGTAGATGTGTCCTTCCCACCATGGGCAGTATTCCTACCTGCAGAGAAATGACATCTTGGCCTCTTGTTTGCAAGCCTTTCTCATATCAGTCCTAGGTTAGCCCTATCCAGCCATGTAGGGTGTTCGTTTGAATGTGCTGCAACAGTGGGCATAGTAGTATTCAGAGGACATGAAAGGTATTCCAAGTGAATTTTAAATTATTGCCATGAATAGGCTAGTAGCTAGAAAGTAGGCTTTTAGAGAAAGATACCCAAGGGTGAAAGGTTTCTGGTTTTTTTGTTTGTTTGTTTGTTTTTGTTCTTCTTTTTTTAACTATTTGCTGTAGATGATGAAAAGGTAGGGTTTATACTCTTTACATCTACTCTTCTTCCAAATAATTGTATCCAGAATTCTTCTTTTCCATTCTCCTACCCACCTCCCCACTGTTAAAACAAAAACAAGGACTTCCAGGAAGATGGCTGAATAGACTAGCTCAAGCTTAGCCCTGTTCCACAGAAAAGGTAGGGAAGGGACAGGAGGGTGACTGAGGCAGCAATTCGGGAGTGCGGCGGACCTGGGAGAGCCTTCTGCACCACATGTGGCAGCCCTGGTTGCAGAGGCCGAGGAACTGAAAGGCAGAAAGCTGGAGCCTAGCATGGAGGTGCAGAGTGGCAGAGCCTGCAGGAGTGCATGGATGGGAGCACGGGACTAAGCAGTAAGCCAGGCCACGTTCCTTGGGTGCACTACCCTCACCGGTGCACCTTATAAAAGACATAAATATGCAAATCAAAGAAGCCCAACGAACTCCAAGTAGGCCTACCCCAAGACACATATTAATCAGTCTGTCAATTCTCTTCAGACTGAGAATGAGAAAATCCTGAAAGTAGCAAGAGAAAACAACTTACTATGTAGAAGGGAAACCACACAAGACTGAGTTTGGACTACTTAATAGGCACTGTGGAGGTAAGAAGGCAGTGGAATGAGATATTTAAGATCCCAAAAGAGAAAGGCTTCCAGTCAAGAATTCTGTGCCCAGCCAAACTGTCCTTCAAAACTGAGGGAGAAATTAAAATTTTCATACACAAACAAAGGCAAGAGAATGTGTCAACAAGAACTGGAACTACAAGAGATACTAAATGGCTTTCTGGTGGCTAAAAAAAAAAAAAAGACAGGAGCAGGAGTTCCAGAGGAGGGCACAAAGTTGAAGAGCACCAGTAAGGGTAACCAAAAGTTTAAAAAAGAAAGAGGGAAAAGAATATATAGATCTGAGAAATAACCCCCAAAGGATAAGATGGTGGATTCAAGAAATGCCTTTATAGTAATAACTTTGAATGTTAATAGACTAAACTTACCAATTAAACAGAACGGATCAGCAGAATGGATTAAGTATAATCCAGCTATATGCTGCTTACAAGAGATTCATCTTAGACACTAGGATACAAATAGATTAAAGTCAAAGTACCAGCCAAGAATTATGTATCCAGAAAAATTGTCCTTCATAACTGAGGGGGGAAATTAAAACATTTTCAGACAAATAATCACTGAGAGAATTTGTAACCAAGAGATAGGCTTTGTAAGACATATTATAGGGAGCACTACAGACAGATAGGAAAAAGCAGGAGAGAGAGGTCTGCAGAACAGTGTAGAAATGAAGACTATCAGTAAAAGTAAAAAGAGAAAAAAAATAGGTATGACATATAAAATCCAAAGACAAAATGATAGAAGAATGTTCTGCCTTTACAGAAATAACATTAAATGTTAATGGATTAAACTCCACAATCAAAGACATAGACTGGCAGAATGGATTAAAAAACAGGAGCTATCTATATGCTGTCACAGAAGACTCACTTTAGACCCAAGTACAAAAATAGGTTGAGAGTGAAAGGTGGGGAAAAGATACTTCATGCAAACACCAATCAGAAAAGAGCTGGAGTAGCTATACTGATACCTGAAAAATAGCCTTCAAATGTAAAACAATTAAAAGAGACAAAGAAGGACACTATGCATTAATAAAAGGAACAATTCAACAAGAATACATAACAATCACAGATGTTATGCACTGAGCCAGAGTGCTTCCAAAGTACATGAGACAAACACCACTGAAGGGAGAAATAGACACTTCTGCCATAATAGTTGGAGATTTCAATTCCAGACTCACATTAATAGATAGAATATCTAGATGGAAGATCAGTAAAGAAACAGAGAATCTGAATAATACATAAGTGAACTAGATTTAACAGACATTTACAGAACATTACACCCCACAACAGTAGGAGACACATTTTTTTCAAGTGCTCATAGGATAGACAATATGCTGGTTACAAAGCAAATCTCAGTAAATTTAAAAGGCTTGAAATCATGCAGAACACCTTCTTAGATCATAATGGACTGAAGTTGGAAATCAATAACAGGCAGAAGGCCTAAAAATTTACAAATATATGGAGGCTAAACAACACATGGATTAAGGGAGAAATCAGTAAATATCTCAAGGCAAATGAAAATAAAAACACAACATAAAATACTAATGGGACACAGCAAAGGCAGTACTAAGAGGGAAATTTATTGCCTTAAATGCCAATATTAAAAAAGAAGAAAGGGTAAAAGTCAAGGATTAACTGTTCACTTGGAAGAACAAGAGAAAGAACAGCAAACTAATCCCAAAACAAATAAAAGGAAAGAAATATTGAAGATTAGAGCAGAAATAAATAAAATTGAGAACATGAAAACAATCAAGAAAATCCACAGAACCAGAAATTGGTTCTTTGAGAAAATCAATAAAATTAATAGTCCCTTAGCTAGGCTGACAAAAAAAAAAGAGAGAGAGAGAGGAGAGAGAGAAAAGATGCAAATAAAATAAAAAATGGAAGAGGAGACATAACCACCGACCCCACAGTAATAAAGGAGTTAATGAGAAGATACTATGAGCAGGTCTATGCTAATAAACTAGACAACATAGATGAAATGGAAAACTTCCTAGGAAGGCATGGACAACCAATATGACTTGAGAAGAAATAGAGGATCTCAAAATACCAATCACAAGTAAAGAGATTGAATGACTCAACAAGAGGCTCCCAAAAAGTCCAGGACCAGATGGTTTCACGTGTAAATACTACCAAGCATTCACAAAAGAGTTAGTACCAATCTTGCTCAAACTCTTCAAAAAAATTGAAGAGGAGGGAAAGCTGCCTAACTCATTCTATGAAACCAGACAAAGATATTACAATAAGAGAAAATTACTGACAAATCTCCCTAATGAATATAGATGGAAAAATTCTCAACAAAATACCTGCAAATCAAATCCAGCAGCAGATGAAAAGAATTATACATCATGACCAAGTGAGATTTATTCCAGGTATGCAAGGTTGGATCAATGTAAGAAAATCAATTCATGAAATACACCATATCAACAAATCAAAGCAGAAAAACCACACTATCATCTCAATTGAGGCCAAAAAAGCACTTGAAAAAATTCAGCATCCTCTCTTGATGAAAATACTTCAAAGAAGAGAAAAAGGGAACTTCCTCATCGTGATAAATGAAATATATTTTAAAACTCTCAGCTAACATCATCCTTGATGGGGAAAGAATAAAAACTTTCCCTCTAAGATCAGGAACAAGATAAGGATGCCCACTGTCACCGTTGTTATTCAACGTTGTGTTGGCAGCTCTAGGCAGAGCAATTAGGCAAGAAAAAAGAAAAAAGAAATAAAATGCATCCAGGTTGGAAAGGAAGAAGTAAAACTCTCACTGTTTACAGATAATAGGATGCTATATGTTGAAAATCCCAAAAGATCTACAGCAACACTACAAGAGCTAATAAATGAGTACAGCAAAGTGACAGGGTACAAGATCCATATGCAAAAATCAGTAGTGTTTCTATCCACTAGTGCTGAGCAATCTGAGAAGGAAATCAAGACAAAAATTCCAATTATAATAGCAACCAAAGGAATAAAATATTTAGGAATAAATTTAACTAAGGATACAAAAGACCTATACACAGAAAGCTACAAGAAATTGCTGAAAGAAATCATGGAGGATCTAAATAAGTGGAAGGGCATACCGTGTCCATGGACTGGAAGGCTAAATATAGTTAAGATGTCAATTCTACCCAAACTGATATAAGGATTCAGTGCAATACCAATTAAAATCAAAAAACTTACTTTGCGGAAATTGGAAAACCAATAATCAAATTTATTTGGAAGTGCAGGGTGCCCCAAATAGCTAAAAATATCTTGAGAATGAAAAATTAAGTGGGAGGTCTCACACTACCTAATTTTAAAGCATGTTATGAAGCTACAGTGGTCAAAACAGCATGGTTGTGGTATAAAGATAGATACACTGACCAATGGAACTGAATAGAGTGTTCAGATATAGACCCTCTCATCTATGGACAATTGATCTTTGATAGGTGATCAAGCCAACCCACCTGGGACAGAGCAGCCTTTTCAGTAATGGGTGCTTGGAGAATTAGAAGTCCGTATGCAAAGGAATGAAAGAGGATCCATCTCTCACACCCTATACAAAAATTAACTCAAAATCAATCAATGACCTAAACATTAGAGCTGTGACTATAAAAGTTTAGAAGAAAATGTAAGGAAATAGCTTATAAATCTTGTAATAGGAGGGTTTTCCTACACCTTTCACCCAAAACACGAGCACCAAATAAATAAATAAATAAATGGGAACTCCTCACAATTAAACACTTTGGTGCATCAAAGAGCTTTGTCAAGAACGTAAAAACACAACCCACACAATGGAAGACCACATATCAGATAAGGGTTTACTGTCCAGAATATATAAAGAGATTCTTCAATTCAACAACAACAAAAAACAAACAATCCAATTTAAAGATGGGCAAAAGCCATGAATAGACACTTCTCAGAAGAGGAAATACAAATGGCTAAAAGGCACGTGCAAAGATGCTCAACTTCACTGGCTATTAGGGAAATGCAAATCAAAACCACAATGAGATATCATCTCACACCTACTAGAATGTCCATTATCAAAAAAAGAAAAGAAAAACAAATACAGGAGACAACAGGTGCTGGAGACGATGTGGAACTATAGGCAATTACCCACTGTTGGAGGGAATGTAAAGTGGTACAACTGCTCTGGAAGGCAGTTTGGTGGTTCCTTAGGAAGCAGGGTATAGAATTGCCATATGATCCTGCAATCCCATTACTAGAGAACCTGAGGGAAAGGACACAAATGGACATTTGCACACCAATGTGTATAGCAACAATATGATTGTCAAGAGATGGAAATAGTCCAAATGTTCATCAATGGATGAGTGACTAAACAAGCTGTGGAATATACATAGGGTAGAATATTATGCAGCTGTAAGAAAGAATGAAGACACGAAACATGTAACAATATAGATGAATCTTGAGGATATTATGCTGAGTGAAATTAGCCAGAAACCAAATGAGAAATACTGGATGGTCTCAGTAATATGAACTAACCTTAATGAGCAAACGTGGAGAATTGAAGTTAAGAACACATTATCAGGAGATAGAAGTAGGGTAGAAATTGGGCAACTGGTGCAGAAGAAATACAGATTGTGCAACAGGACTGACTGTAAAAATTCAGAAATAGATAGCACAATACTATCTGATTGTAGCACAGTAAGGTAAGTACTGCATAAAGCTGAATTTGAGTATGCTGGAGGGAGAAGAGCTGGGAGCACATATGAAACCAAAAGGAAAGATAGAGGATAAAGACTGAGATGGTAATTTAGGAATGCCTAGAGTGGACAGTGATGGTGATTAAATGTACAAATAAAAACAATGTTTGCATGAGGGAAAACAAATGAATGTCAATACCGCAGGGTGTTGAAAATAGACAGTATACGGGAAAAAGTACAATGAATGTAAGCTAGAGTCTATAATCAACAGTAACACTGTAATATGCTTCCACTGAATGTAGCAAAGGTATTGTGCCAAGACTAAATGACAGCTGGCAGGGGGCATGGGGAAGGGCTGTGGATTCTTTGTGGAAGAAAAAGAAGTGTCTTCAGATAGATTATGGTGGCAAAGGCATGTTTATGCATTTAGGTTGGATTACATCATGTGTGGATAAAACTTTTTTTAAATTTTTTATTATCACATATAACATACAAAAAATGCAATAAATTTCCATGTACATTTTAACAAGTAGTTATAGAACAGATTTTAAAGTTTGGTTTGGGTTACAGTTACATGATTTTTAATTTTTTTTCTTCTAGCTGCTCCAAGATACTGGAGACCAAAAGAAGTATCAATTTAATGATTCAGCAGTCATGCTCATTTGATAAATCCTATCTTCTCTGTATACTCCTCCTTCTCTTTAAATGGGATGTATGCAAAAAAAGCTATAAGTACATCGCAGCAATTACTTGTAGAACAGATTTCAGAGTTTGGTATGGGTTAGAATTCCACAATTTTAAGTTTTTATTTCTAGTTGTTCCAAGGTACTGAAGGCTAAAAGAAACCTCAGTATAATGATTCAGCACCATTCTCATGTGTTAAACCCTACCTTCTCTGTATAACTCCACCATCACCTTTGATCTTTCTTCCACTCTTTAGGGATAGTTGGGTTATTCCCATTCTAACTTTTACATGTTGGAAGGGGCTGTGAATAATATGGGATGGGGGATGGAGCAAGATGTTCTGGAAAGGCTGAGTAAAACTGTTTAAAAATGGGGAAAAAGGGAGGGGGGGACTTGGTTTTTTTTGGAGTACATAACAGTTTCAAACCAGCACAGCACCCTTGTCAAAAATCAGTTGGCCATAAATTTTAGGGTTGATTTCTGAGCTCTCAGTTGGATTCCATTGGTCTATATGTATATCCATTTGCCAGTACCATACAGTTATGATTACTAAGACTGTATAAATAAGTTTTAAGATTGGTAAATGTGAGTCCACCAACTACATTCCTCTTTCTCAAGATGGCTTTGATTAGTCAGAGCTGCTTACCCTTCCATATGAACTTGATGATTGGTTTTCCATTTCTGCAAAGTAGGCTGTTAGAATTTTAATTGGGATTTCACTGAATCTGTAAGTCACCTTGGGTACAATTGGCACCTGTGCCAGTTTGAATCTGTTGTGTATCCCAGAAAAGCAATGTTCTTTAATCCTCAGTCAGTATTGCCAGGTAGAATCTTTTTGATTGTTTCCATGGAGATATGACCTGCCAAATTGTGGGTAGTGACCTTTGATTAGATTGTTTCCATGGAGATGTGTCTCCGCCCATTCAAGGTGGGGTTGCTTACTGGAGTTTTTAGAGATGGAACCATTTTGAAAAAGCTTCAGAGCCACCAAAACCAACAGAGTCCACACAGCCAGAGACCTTTGGATAGAAGGAAAACACTAGCCTTATGAAGTGAGGAGACAAAGCTAGCAGATGTCACTATGCGCCCCCGCAGCTGAGAGAGAAATCCCAAACTTCATCGACCCATTCTTTGGAGTTAAGATATCTTTCCCTTGATGGTTTCATTTGGACATTTTCATGGCCTTGGCGTTGTAAGCTTGCAACTTAATAAATTTCCTTTTTAAAAGCAGTTCAATTTCTGGTATATCACATTCTAGCAGCTTGCAAAATAGAACAGATTTTGATACAAGAGACATGGGTTACTGAGGTCTGCAAATACCAAACATGTTGGACTGCCTTTTTAAATGGATACGGGGAAGATTCTGGAAGAGTTGTGAGGAGCTTGATAAAGAAGGCTTAGAATACTTTGAAGAGACTGTTGGTAGAAACGTGGACTCTAAGCTCTTAGACAGAAATGATCCATGTGGATTGGCAACTTGGAAGGAAGGTGATCCTTGTTTTAAAGTGGCAAAGAATCTGGCAAAATAGACTGGCTTTGGATGGGAGGCAGATTTTAAAACTATGAACTTGGATATTTAGCAGAAGAGATTTCCAAATTAAATGTGGAAAGTGCAGCCTGGTTTCTCTTTGTAGCTTGTGGTAAAATGTGATAGGAAAGAGAAAAGCTGAGAACTGAACTCTTGGGTGAAAAAGAAACCAGAAATTGATGGTCTGGAAAATTCTGGGTTTCCAGAAGGGGGGAACCCAGAGAATAGTGAGGATTCATCTTTCCCTCCCTCCTCCTAAGCCCTTGGCAGCCATTGATCTTTTTACTCTCTGTATAATTTTGCTTCTTCTAAAATATTTGCTCGTAATCATACAGTATATAGCCTTTTCAAAATGGCTTCTTTTACTAAGCAATATGCGTTTGAGGTTCCTCTTTGCCTTTTTGTGGCTGGACCACTTCTTTTCATTGTTGAATACCCCATTGTATGGATGTATCACAGTTTGTTTATCCTTCAGAAAGACAAATCAGAATCAGGTTTCCACATTCCACTATTTTATTCAAAACACCAAAAGTTTTGCTCCTGCAAGGAAGCTAAATCACTTGCTAAAATGGAAGCCGCTTCAAGCTTCTACAGAGGGCAAATGATTTTTATAGACGTAAAAAGGAACTTAGCTTGTCTCATTGATTGGGCAAAGGTTATGTTATGGGGCAGGTTTAGGGCAAGTGGGTTTTATTATGTATTGGGGTAAATGTAATGAACTTGGAGCTTGATTGGATATTTGGGGGCCAAAGCCTTGGTGGGAATTTCCAATCTCAAAAGATAGCAAGAGAAAACTCAAAAGGGAGTTCAAAGAGGAAGTAGGGCACAGGTTTTGTGTCTCTGAGGGGTCCTCAGGTCCTTATATAATTTTATCAATCTATTCACTTATTGAAAGACACCTTGGCTGCTTCCAGTTTTTAGTAATTATGAATAAGTCTACTATAAACATTTGTGTGCAGGTTTCTGTGCGGACATAAATTTTCAGCTCTTTTGCATCAATACCCAGAGCATGGTTGTTGAATTTTATGTGAAGACTGGGTTAGCTTTGTAAGAAATGGCTACACTGTCTATCAGAGTGGTTCTATCATTCTGTGTTCCCATCCATAACTCTTTTACAAAGCCTCCATTTGTAAGGTTGGCCTTAATAGGCCTGCTAGAAGGAAAGATTTCACTGGGGAAATGTAGTGTTTGCCTAGGGAACAATTTTACAAGTCATTCTCATAGCTGCATCAAGAATACATGGGAGTCATTCCAAGACCAGACCTAAGGTCCTTTCAAAGATACGGGAAAGAAGTCAGGAACTATTGAACTAAGTATGAAAGGGTGAGTTTGCCTCCTAGCTCCCAGTGCTTGTGTGCTGAAGGTATTATGCAAATTAAAATGGACAGGATATTCACCAAAGACCACTACCAAGATTTTACAAAATCCCCATCAGAGAGGAAGAATCTATTGCCCACACATCTGTTTAATATTCTCTGGAGCGCACTCAGTCTACATGGGTCCAATAGGCAGCATTTATGGTCCATACATTAATTGACAGACGTACTATATGTCACAGTATGGAGAAATTTCCAAGCATTTTGTTCTTAAAGACTGAAGTATTATTTAAGGAAGACATTCCATTGATTTCTGTCCGGTGTACTTTGGTCTGTGGAATTCGAAGATTAAAGGAGTCTAATTTTTTTTGGGGGGGGGGCGGGGGGTACATGGTCTGGGAAAATCTGTCCAATTTTAACCTACTAATGCCGTACTTACTCAGCCATTTATTTTTTATTGAGGCCTTTGGAATGTCAAAAATGCTGTGAGCAATCTAGCCACATAACATGAGGATTATGAGAAGGAGTTTCTAGGAAGTACATGAAAGAATGAATCAATTTTTGGAAATCATTACTTTTTTTAAAAGTGAAACACATGAGTAGGCCTCAAGAAGGTTGCAAATGTATGCAAAATTGTGTGTGTCTGTGTACTATTCTGAGAGAGCTTCCATAAGGTTAAGAACTGTGGCTATAAGAGACATTTAGATGCAGAGCAAATAAACATGCTTTAATTTCTATATCTCTCCTTAACAATTGATGAATGTGGTTGTCAGCTGTACCCAGTGATGTGCTACCGTTTTGCTTTTTAGGAAACTCATTTTCTAGAAGAGAAACTTTGTTGATAAAGTAAAGAACTGTTTTCAGTAAGCAATGTACATTGATTATCTTGAATAAAGGATTTTTAAACTTGAGAAAAAGACAAATGGAGACCTGTCAAAGGGTATGTGTATAACAGTGGTTCTAAGGACAAAGATAAAGACAATTTGATAATAAAAGGAATAACAGGTGCAGTGGAATGAAACACTTTGAATACATAGAAACTCTTATGTTACTGTTATTCTTAGAGACATTTCTGAGCCAGTTAGGGAAATCCGAACATGGGTTAAGGATCTGACTCTATTAAGAAATCATTGTTAATCTTTTTTTGGTGTGATAAATGACATGCGATTACTTTTAAAAAGAAAATATTATTTCTTATCTTTTAGAAATACATATTGAAGTACTTCTGGATAAAGTGATATGTTGACAGGGACTGGTTTCAAAATAATCCAAGGTTGGCTTGGGGGGTCAAGCGAAGGTAGAGTTGAAACAAGATTGGTTACATATTGATAATTATCGGGGCTGAATAACAAGTCTAGGTGGGCTCATTATAATAGTCTCTCTACTTCTGAATGCATTTGAAAATTTCCATAATAAAAACGTGGAAGAAAATCCCATGTGTTCAAACTCCGGAATTGAGTCCATGTTTCAAAACCGAAAAGATAAAAGAAAATAGCAAAATCAGTAAACGATGCAACGGTCACCACTGCAGTGTAAGGAGGCCACTCCCTCCTTACTCAGGAACTTATTAATTAGAGGGAAAGAACAAAGCATTTACCCCAGATTATTTTTATATGAACTGAATTTAAGGGTAACCGAACAGCCATAGCAATGAGGAAAAGTTATTTTTTACGGAAGCATCTCAGCCAATATCTCTGGCAGGAACATGTGAGTTAGAAAGTCACCCTTTTCAATCATTAATGAAATAACTGATTCAAACCAGGACCATCAATAGATAAAACCATTAGGAGGATGTTTGATGAGAAAATTTAAAATAGGCATCAGGTCTTCACCTGGAGAATCTATCAAGCAACCTTAGCGTCCCGAAATGGGGGGAGATCATCATGTGCCTCCTGGTACAGTGCAGTCCGTCTGAGGTAGCTGGTAGCCCCTATGCAATCCCGGTCCCCGAAAAGCTGAGCCCAAATCTAATCAAGAGACAACAAGTTAAATGACATTAGGAGGCAAATGGACCTCCTGATTGTGGGGAATTCTACAGGACAATTGGCCTGGTTTCCTCGGGAAATAAATGGAAGAAGGAAGAAGGAAAAGGAGGAGGAGAACAAGAGGAAGAGGAGGGGAAGATGGGGGTTGGAGAGTGAAGGAGACTGCATTGGATTAAAACTGAAGAGAAAAAGTAGGCAGCAAATGTGGAGCAAATAAACTGTAAAACTCTTTTTGAGGCACTAAACATTTCTGATTGGGTATTTCATAATAACGAGGAATAATTGTTAAAAATGTGTTGAGGTGGTATGTGATCAGGTAAGGAAATGTGCATATTTTTTAGAGAAGGACACTGAAATATGTGGGGATGAAGGGCCATGATGTCTGGGCTTTACCTTGAAATACTTTGGAGAAAAAAACCAGATGAAGTAGAAAGACAGGAGAGAGGCAGCTAATGTGGCGGGCTCGTGCTGACTGCTGCGGGTGCAGACAGCTGCATGCAGAGGCCTCACCCTATTCTCTCTACTTGTATGTGTTTTGGAAAATTGTGTATAATAAAAGCAGGATGTTCTTTTCATGCCATAGGAATTCAGGCCAATCACTAGCTAGCAGAAGCTTAAGAGGGAGGTTAACATGTTCCCAGACTCTCATGTCCACACCCTAGATTTAGAGTATTGATGATTTATTTTAGCTAAGAAGAATGGAAATCCAGACTCCGTCCAAGTGACTGGCAGCTAGGCAAGATTTTATTTTTAACAAGTTTCTTCATTCAACCAGTCAAACCACCAACCCAGTTTAGACACAGAAGATACCGGGGGGCAACAGTTTCTGCCCCAATGACGTCTAATCAAGTCCTGAGACCCTGGCAATGCCTGGCCGTGGGTCCTGGTGCTGCTGCCGGCCGCCTCCGGCTCACGGTGGGTGGGGAGAGCCCATGTCATCGGGGAGCTCCCGCCCCGGGAACTCGGGGTGCACTCGGTTCTGGGAGGAAGAGTTGTACGAGAGGAAGGTAAAGCCGCTGACCAGCAGCAGCAGGGCGCCCAGGGACGCCACGACGCTGGCCCTCCCGACTTCCTGGGTGTCCGGCTTGAAGGGCAGTTGGAAAGATGGGGGGAAGGAGATGCCCTCTTCCCGCATCACCGTGAGGTAGTTCACGCCCACTGTGCCGTAGACACACAGGCCGGCTGTGATGTGCAGGGCTCCCGCGACCAGGAACCAAAGGGTGGTGGCCTCCCTGCGCCGGAGCCCGACGTACGCGGTCCGGAGCGCGACGACGGCGCTGACTAGGCCCAGGAGGCCCAGGAGGATGGCGGTCAGCAGGAGGCCGTGGGCCCCGCGGAGGCGCAGCGGCAGGGAGGCGCTGTAGGAGGCGTAGCCGTAGCAGAGCGGGTCCTTGCAGAAGTGGTTGGCGTGCTGGTACACGCACGTCTTCCCCATGCCCACGCACACCAGGCTGGACCGGTAGGGGGGGTTGGAGCCGAGGTGCCACACGCGCCAGGCCGCCAGGCCCATGGAGATGACGGACAGGACCCAGCCCACGGTGCCAGCAGCCAGGCCGGCCACTTGGTGGTGGACGCTGCTGAGGGCTAAGAGCAGGGTGGTCCTGTGCTCCGAGGAACTGCAAAGAAATACGGGGCATGGTGAGGGGGCCTCGGCCTGGGGTCGTGCCCCCCTCCATCCCCGCCCCTCCCTGGGGACCAGCAGCACCCAGGAGGGACGTGCTCCCCTCCGGACAGAGACGCGTGGCCCTTGGTGCTGCTGCAGGGAGTTCAGGCTGAGCACACGCTGTGAAGGGCCGTTCCGGGGTCCTGATCGCAAGTCTCACAATGCACAGACCTTTGAAACAGGCAGTTCTGCTTCAGGCGTGCTCTAGTTTGCTAGCTGCTAGAATGCAGTATCCCAGAAACAGGGGCTTTTCAAAAGGGGAATTTAATAAGTTGCTCGTTTATAGTTTCTACGGCCGAGAAAATGTCCCAATTAAAACAAGTCTATAGAAATGTCCAATCAAAGGCATCCAGGGACAGATACTTCAGTTCAAGAAGGCCAGTGAAGTTCAGGGTTTCTCTCTCGAGTGAGAAGGCACATGGCGAGCACAGTCAGAGCTTCTCTCTCAGCTGGAAAGGCACATGGCGAACACGGTCAGGGTTCCTCTCTCATCAGGAAGGGCACGTGGCCAACACGGTCAGGGCTTCTCTCTCATCAGGAAGGGCACGTGGCCAACACGGCGTCATCTGCTAGCTTTCTCTCCTGGCTTCCGGTTTCATGAAGCTCCCCGGGAGGTGTTTTCCTTCTTCAGCTCCAAAGGTCACTGGCTCGTGGACTCTGCTTCGTGGTGCTGCAGCATTCTCTGCCTTTCAAACCAGCACAAGGCGTGTGTCCCAAGATATAATTAACGTTGATGAAACTATTTGACCATGAAAATTTGCACTGTTTGTAAGATTGGAAACTGGGAAGCAACTTCAAAACCTGCAAGAAAGGCTGGGTGAAATGATTTATACTGATCCATGCAATGGGGCTACGCAGCAATGCTGCAAGTATGAATGCAATTCTAAATGTGTTAACAGTTTGTGTTTGGTTCTTTTCGCTTAGTGTAACACTTTCCAGGTTCATCTAGTTGCAGCAGGTAGGGGTAGTTTGTTCCTTTTTTAAAAAATTCATTTCTATTGAGATATATTCACACACCACACAGTCCATCCAAAATATGCAATCAGTGGCTCACAGTATCATCACATAGTTGTGCATTCATCACCACGATAGATTGTCCAACACTGTCATTACTCCAAAAAAGGTCATTCCTTGTTATCGATGAGGAGTATTCCAGCAATGTACAGAAGACCACACATTGTTTTATTCCTTCCTGGGTTTCTGGGCATTTGGACGGACTCCAAGTTTTTGCGATTACGAATAATCCTGCTATAATCATCTTTTTTCTAAAGCCTTCCATGGACACATGTTCTTAGTCCTTTGTGTGGACAGCAGGGCGTGGAACTGCTGGGCTGCATGGAAGGTGTATCTAACATTTTAAGAAATGGCTCAACTATTTCCCAAAGTGGCCGAACCATCTTACACTCCCCCCAGCGGCGTACAAAAGTTCTAGTTCATCCATCTCTTCTCAACAGCTTGTATTTCTAGTTTTTTGGTTTCTGATTTTGTATTTCTAGTCTTTTTTGACAATAGCCATTCAACTTGCCGTTAAAATGAACATGACCAGAATGAAGAGGTTCACCATATATTAAGCACGGACAACGTGTCACAACATAGTATGCACAATATGGACAAGAGTAGATATAGAACTGCAAGGCTACATGCTAAGACAGAGACATTTTTAACTGGGTTGGAGGGACTATGATTTTTCCTTTAAAACTATAGAAAGCACACAAACCCTAAGTGTACAGCTTAATGCAGTATTGCAATGGAAACACTCATCTTTCCATCACTCAGTCTAAGGTATAGAATATCACCACTGGCGTGCTTTTCTGATCACTTTGACCACCCCAGGATGCATCCTTGAACACTGTGGTTCCGTTTTGCCTGTCTTTCAAAATCAAAATCATGCAGTGGGCATTCCTTTGTGACTGGCTTCTTTCACTCAACTTTGTGTTTATGGCATTCAGAGGCAGGAGACAGTTAGGGACTGGATGTGGTGATTCAAAAGTCCATTCACAATGGGGGCGGGGATGGGAATTCCAGCCTGCAGTTCTTGCTGGTGTTCAAATCCCTTGTTCCACCAGTCCCTGAGGACCAGCTCTAAAGGTGCTCAGAGTTGGATGATAGACAGGGTCTATAAATCCTCTGCTTAAGCTTATGCCAGTTGGGTTTCCATCACCTGCAGCCACAGTCGTAGAGATGGATGCAGCTCATGACTAATAAAGTGAGCTCTGGAATGTTTAGCCAGGCACTTTGCAGCCCTTCTCAATCTAGTCCCAATTGACATTTGCCACTCCAATTACCCCTGCACCTCTAAAACACCTGCTACTCGCCCGTACCCAGCCTGACCCAGCTTGTCCCCTCCTGCCATGGCCTCCTTATGCAGGAGAAGAGAGGGTGAGGCTTGGAAACTTCCACTGGGTCACTTAGTTGCTACCTCCTGTCTAGAGTCCCTTCCAGCCCCCTTGCCCAATATCAACCCATCAAAGTCTAAATTGCACCTTAAGTCTCTATTCACGTGCTGCCCTCTCCGGGACCAATTCAAACTCCTTAGCTGAAATTGATCTGTGCCTCTTTATTCCATATTGAGCCCCTGTCAAAGCATTATACAAATTTGCTTGAAATTATAATTAACTTATATTACAGATCTAATTACACCACTAACATACGAATCTCTGAAGAACGGAGTCAAGGCCTTTTTCTTTTAGTCTTCGTATCATGCCCAATGCTTGGCCACACAAATTGAATTAATTTCCCCGATAGGAAAGCGTCCTAGAAGTTGTGATGGGCTGTAAAGTTTCAGGGATAATGAAAGTAATAGCTGTCCAAAACAATGTCCTTTCACCTTTGGCATCTTGAACATGGAATCTGAATTCCTATCAAAGGAAGACGCTACATGGAATGGGAAGCCCTTGAACGAATCTCTTCTGTGGGACTGAGGGTTCCTGGAGGCCACCATGGAATGGCCTTTCCTTCTTCTGGGAAGCACATGGCTGCAACAGGCTCCTTGCAAGCTGCTGTTCCTAGAGGAGACTGTGGCAAGAATTATCTTCAGGTGGTCAGGACGAGGTCCTACTGGATGCGGGGGGGTACCCTGAATCCTTCATGGCTGGTGTCCTTCTAAGAAGAGAATGATCTGGGCTCAGCGTCACGACCCAAGGAGAAGGCAGGTCTGCCTGCACTGGCAGAAACCGAGGCCGGGTCGGTGGGGCCCCGAGCCGAGGTAGGCCCAGGATCGCCTTCCCCAACCCGAGGCTGGAGAGGGCAGGGAAGGAGTGCTGCCCTACAGGAGTCCCAGGCAGCAAGGCCCCGCCACCCCTGATTTCGCCCTCCTGGCCCGCAGTGATGCAGGGGTGCGCTGCTGCCGGGTGGAGCCACCCGGTTGGTGGGGCCTTTTCACGGCAGCCAGGGGACTCTCTGCCAGTGGCCCCGACCTCTTGTGCTCGCCCCTGGGTGGGGGGCCCACAACACTGCGTGGTATAGAGGCGGCCCAGGGCGACAGATGGACCGACCAACCAGCGGATGGAGCGGAGCAGCTGCGCGCCACGGCGGCTCCCGACCCCCAGGAGGGAAGGCCCAGGCCGCCAGGGCCCGAGGAGCGCCCCGTGCCAGCCGCTGCTCCCGGGCGGGGCCTGCGGATCCCTGCTCCTGCCTGTTTGTTCCAGGACAACGGATGTCCCGGAGGGCAGCGAGTCTCTGCAGGGGCCTCTGCCTTTGCCGTGACCCCACCAGGCCCGGTGCTGCTCGGGTCACAGGCCCGGTCCTGGGCTGGGGTGGGCTGGGTTGGGCTGCTCAGCGGCCTCAGTGGGCCCAGCATGACCCCTGCGTCCCTGGGAGCCAGGAGGGAGGCGCAGGCCAAACACACAAGCTCCGTTCCTGGTCCCGGGCCTAGGGCCCCAGGGCCTCAGCCCCGCACCGGGCTGCCAGCATGGCCGCAGCCACTCTTTCCTGTTGCGCCCCGTGACACCCCCACTAGATGGGGGCTTTGCCCAGTAGATAAAGACCCAGCTTTACCCAGAAGAGAAGCCCCTCCACACGTGACGGTGACCATCTCCCCTGGAGCAGGGGGCCTGGGCTGCCACAGCTTTCCCCGGGGGAATCAGCCAGGGACCCGAGCCCTCCTGGGCTGGCAGGGGAGCAGGGAGCTGGGACCCAGCAGGGAAGACATCCGCTGCCCGGCCACCCCCAAGTCTGTCCCGGCAGTGTCATGCCCAGGCCACACCCTCTCCCATCCCAAGGTCAAGTGCAAAGGATTTCTCAGGGAGGCGGGCCCTCTGGGGCTCTTGTCTTCTGTCCCTGACTCCCCAGGCCTCCGTGATCCCCAATTCTTTTTGCTTTCGGATTCAGAGGACAGTCTCTGTGGTTAAGCAGGACTTCTCATGAAAGACTTCGTTACTTCATCTCTAAAAGTTCAGGCCATCAGGTTCCTGGGTTCTTCTCTTTCTGAAAAGATTGCCTGACCCAGTCCCTGGCATGGTGAGGTGAAGCCTCTGGGGATTACGCAGTGGTGTTGTGGCCAGACCCCCTGCTGGTCTCAGGGCCCCCACCCCCTGTATAAACCCCTCCCTTGAGCATGGGTGGGACCTCTGACTTGCTTCCAGCGAACAGAATATGGCACAGGGGAAGGGACTTTGAAGATGTAATTAAGGTCCCTGGTCAGAAGGGAGAGTATCCTGGGTGGGCCTGAGTTAATTCGGGGGGAGAAGGAGGGACTGGCTTTCTTAGCAGAGGGCCTCTCCCTGTTGCTGGCTTTGAAGAACCAAGTGCCGGGAGTTCTACAGCCCCAAGGAAATGAATTCTGCCCACAGCCCAGCTGAGCTTGGAAGACGATGCTTCCCCAGTTGAGCTTCCAGATGAGACGGCATCCCAGACCAGCCCAGCCCAGCCCAGCCTTGCATTCCAGCGTGGGAGGCAGAGTCGAGGTCCCAGCTGAGCTGCACATGGGCTCCTCCCCCATGGAAACTGGCCGAGGGTAAATGTGGGTGGTGTAAGCTGCTAAATTTGTGGTGATTTGTTAGGCAGCAACAGCTAATAGATAGAGCAGCAAGGAAATCATAGAATTTAGATTAATAAAATGTAGTACATGTCATCTGAGCAACTCCTCTGCTCACAGCACCCTCCTCGGTGCTGGGAAGGACATGGATGGGGAGCTCGCCTCCCGCTCCTGATGGAAGACCTGCTGTGCAACGAGAGAGACTTTCAGGTGACAGATGGAGACAGGAAGAAATAGGGGTTGTGAGCCAGGTACAAAACATGCTGCAGAGTGCAGAAAAAGGAGAGCTGAAGCTACGTGAATGAGGGAGGCCTTCAAAGGAGAATTGTCGATCCTTACCCCAAGTTGGAGCCCAAGGGTGAGAAGCAGGAGGGGGCAGGCCGCTGTGGGCATGGGTGTGCCCGTGCATGGTGTGAAATAGGAAGGTGGAAACCTACAGTCTGGTCCAGCAGGCGGGCGGGAGGGGACGTGGCAAACAGTTCACAGAGACATGGAGTGGACACAGGGGATGCCAGGAGGACAGGGTGAGAGGGGTTCCAGGCTGACACCAGGAGCCCGTCCAGCATGCAGGGCATCCCGGGTAGGTGTCATATTTATAAACATTGTTCTTTGGGAGTGGGTCATCCCGAGCAGGTGCTCTTGAAGGGACAGCTGAGGCAGTGTGTTGGCAGGAAGCGAGCAGCCGGGCTGGGTGGGTTTAATGGCCTGTGAGAGCTTCTTGGAGGTGATGCCCGGGGGCTGGCAGGAGGGATTTGAACATGCAAGGGCATTGAATTAGCTGTTGAAGAGGGAAATTCAAGTGGGTCACAGGGATGGCAAGCCGCCTCGGCTGGCAGGGGCACAGGTGTGGCCTTGTCCTGCTGCTGAGGGAAGGTGACGGCAAGCCCACCTATCTTTCATGTGAGGTCTGAGCAGAACGCTGCTTTCGAGGACATGTACTCAGGTTTGGAGGACTCTGCCCAACAGTTTTGCATTCCAGTGTCCAGGCCTGTCATTAGAAACCCCGATTCATTAAGGACTTACATTGACATCTTTCTGTCTGGCTAGGAGGTTTTCTCCACGACAGGAAGAGAGGGATGAGGCGGTTCGCAAGGGAGCGCTTGTGGCGATGCGCCCCAGGATATGAGCCGAGTCACAAGGGGCGAGAAGACGGGAGGGGCTGTGGAGAAAGCAGTGGCATGAATTATGATCTGCACACTGACAAAAATCTTCTGTTTTTCAACAAAATGGGATTTCCCTTTTTGATCCTGGGGATCAAGTTTTATGCATTTAAAAGCATTTTCTTCTGGGAAGGGGTCCATAGCTTCACTGGATGTTAGAGAAGGCTGTGCCCAGAAGAGGCCGGGGCCTCTGCTGGCCCAGGGCAAACGCCACCTGCAGCGGGCGAGGGGCACCAGGAAAGCCGCCAGGAGGCTCCTGTAGGACTCCAGGTGAGAGATGACAGCTCGGACACACACCTCATACACGTATTCACACGTGCGTGTGCAGGTGTGTGTGTGTGTGTGTGTGTGTGTGTGCACAGCCTGTGGTAGACAGATCCCTCACTGCAGAGAAGCGTCACAGAACAAAGGAAACCTTAGAGACTCCTTTGTGTAAATATGAAGACATGCACGTGCTTTCTCTCCACACCTGCGAGTGTGCATGGAAAGTCCATGAAAGATAGCACCAGGAACTCGAGAAGGCAGGAGGGGTCTAGGATGGGAGGGCAATGACCCATTCGGAGTCCCTTTGGGGAATGGTGAGAACAAGGGAAAATTCAACCTCCTCAAGTTGAATCATTTATATTCTCACAAGCAGTGTGGACAACCAAAGCTATAGGCTGAGCGCCCAGTCTTGGGGCTTGTTCATATGAAACTTAACCCCACAAAGGATAGGTCAAGCCTACTTGAAATTAGACCTAAGAGTCACCCCCAAGAGAACCTCTTTTGTTGCTCAGATGTGTACTCTCTCCCCAGCCAACACAACAAGCAAACTCACCACCGTCTCCCTGTCTATGTGGGACATGACTCTCAGGAGTGTGAACCTTCCTGGCAACGTGGGACAGAAATCCTAGAATGAGCTGAGACTGAGCATCAAGGGATTGAGAAAACCTTCTGGACCAAAAGGGGGAAGAATGAAATGAGACAAAGTGTCAATGGCTGAGAGATTCCAAACAGAGTCGAGAGACTATTCTGGAGGTTATTCTTATGCATTAAGTAGATATCACCTTGTTATCCAAGATGTAATGGAGGGGCTGGAGGGAACTGCCTGAAAATGTAGAGCTGTGTTCCAGTAGCCATGCTTCTTGATGACGATTGTATAATCATATAGCTTTCACACTGTGACTGTGTCATTGGGAAAACCTTGTATCTGATGCTACTTTTATCTACCTTGTGAACAGACAAGTAGAGCGTATGGAATAAAAATAAATAATGGGGGGGAACAAATGTTAAAATAAATTTAGTTTGACATGCTAGTGATCAATGAAAGGGAGGGGTAAGGGGAATGATATGTATAATTTTTTTTTCTGTTTACGTTTTATTTTTGCTGTGTTTTTATTTCTTTTTCTGAATTGATGCAAATATTCTAAGAAAGGATTATGATGATAAATATGCACCTATGTGATGATATTGTGAATTACTGATGGTATATGTAGAATGGAATGAGCATATGTTAAGAATGTTTGTGTTTCTTTCTTGTAATACATTTTTTAATTAATAAAAAATTGGAAAAAAAAAAAAACCCTCATCTCAGTGCCTTAAAACAATGTCCCTTTATTAGCACCCAGTTCTGTAGGTCAAAAAAAAAAAAAGAACAAACAAACCCCTGAATTCCGGGTCAAGAAGGCAGCTTAAGAACGAGCGCATTTTAGTTCGTCCTCCAGAACAACTACTAAATAACCGGAAACAGTACAGAACAGCTCCTGGGGCTACGTCAGTGACCAGACACACAGCGTACCCCAGTCTGGACCAGCTGGACCAGCTGCGAGCAACCCCCAGAACCGTGAGTTCCCAAAGCTGTGGGGGCCAGCACCCCTACCCCCCAGGCCGCTTTCCAGAGGGGAAAGGAAAGGACTTTACCAGCAGCAGGGACTGAGCACAATCAAACGCCAATTGTGGAGCTAATTAACAAATTCTGACTAGTAAAAATAGGCCCCCAGCTTAGGTGAACCTGATCATAGCGGAGGTTGCTCATTTTTGCCCCGGCGCCAAGGGAGCAGGACTGACAGAAAAAGGGGGGAAAAAAAGAAGGAAATAGAGGTTTTTGTGGCTGTGTATCTACAAAGGCTTGACTGCCTCTGGATACAGCGGCAGGACTTTTCAGGCTGCAACTGCCCCAGACATAGGCAGAAGTCAGCTCTTTTGGGGGCTTATCTGGAACCGGTGCCTTCCCCAGGGGAGGGGGGAAGCCCCACCCAGGTGGAATCCCTCCTTCAAGGAATTCAGACACCAGGGCTTGGTAATTTGAAGCCATTAAAAGCAGCCTACAACCTCTCCTCTGTCTCCACCGCACCCCCAGCAGGGAGAGTCTGGCGAAGTTAAAGGTACCACATCATCTTATGCTGGTGGGACCTGCAGTCAGACAAGCGCCACATACTGGGCAGGATAAGAAAAAACAGAGTCCAGAGACTTCACAGGAAAGGCTTTCCACCTGCTGGGTCTCACCCTCAGGGAAAACCGACGCAGGTGACTCTTTCCTCCTGATAGGAGGCCAGTTTGGTCTGGGAAAACCTGGCTGGGGTCTATAATATCTAAGTAGACCCTCCTAAGTGTGTGTGTGTGGGTGGGTGGGGGAAAGGCACCACACAAGCAGGGCAAGAAACAAGAAAACAAGAACTGAAAAATTCTCCTCTGTTAAACAAAACTTAAGCTAAAGGTCCAGATAAAGCTGAACGGAATGTCAAAGAACAGATAGACAACAAATTCATCCAGCAAGAAAACCCTAGATAAAAGAAGTGAAAGCAATCTCCAGAATAAACTAATTAAGGTAATTAAATGCCTAGACACCAGCAAAAAAATAACAAATCACACTGGGAAAATTGAAGATATGGCCCAGTCAAAGGAACAAACCAACAATTCAAATGACATACAGGAGCTGAAACAATTCAGAATGTACGAACAGACATGGAAAACCTCATCTAAAACCAAATCAATGAATTGAGGGAGGATATAAAGAAGGTAAGGAAAGAACAAAAAGGAGAAACTGAAAGTCTGAAAAAACAAATCACAGAACTTATGAGAATGAAAGACACAGTAGAAGAGATGAAAAAAACAATGGAAACCTACAATGGTAGATTTCGAGAGACAGAACATAGGATTTCTGAACTGGAGGACGGAACATCTGAAATCCGACAAGAAACAGAAACTATAGGGGGAAAAAATGGAAAAATATGAGCAGGGACTCAGGGAATTGAAGGACAATATGAAGCGCACGAATATACGTGTTGTGGGTGTCCCAGAAGGAGAAGAGAAGGGAAAAGGAGGAGAAAAGCTAATGGAGGACATTATCCTTGAAAATTTCCCAACTCTTATGAAAGACTGAAAATTACAGATCCAAGAAGTGCAGCATACCCCAAAGAGAATAGATCCAAAGAGACATACTCCAAGACATTTAATAATCAGAATGTCAGAGGTCAAAGAGAAAGAGAGGATTTTGAAAGCAGCAAGAGAAAAACAATCCATCACATACAAGGGAAGCCCAATAAGACTATGCGCAGATCTCTCAGCAGAAACCATGGAGGCGAGAAGACAGTGGGATAAAATATTTAAATTATTAAAAGAGAAAAACTGCCAACCAAGAATTCTATATCCAGCAAAACTGTCCTTCAAAAATGAGGGAGAAATTAAAACATTTTCAGACAAAAAATCACTGAGAGAATTTGTGACCAAGAGACCAGCTCTGCAAGAAATACTAAAGGGAACACTAGAGACAGATACGAAGACAGAAGAGAGAGGTGTGGAGAAGAGTGTAGAAAGGAAGACTATGAGTATAGGTAAAAAGAAGGAAAATTAGATATGACATATAAAATCCGGAAGGCAAAATAGTAGAAGAAAGTACTACCCATGCAGTAATAACACTGAATGTTAATGGATTAAACTCTCCAATCAAGAGACGTAGTCTGGCAGAATGCATTAAAAAACAGGACCCGTCTATATGCTGTCTCTACTCAAAGGACACGAGGCCAAGGACACAAATGGACATTTACACACCAATGTTTATAGCAGCATTATTAACAATTACCAAGAGATGGAAACAGCCAAAATGTCCATCAACAGACAGTTGGCTAAACAAACTGTGACATTTACATAAGATGGAATATTATGCAGCTGTAAGACAGAATAAAGTTATGAAGTATGTAACAACATGAATGGACCTTAAGGACATTATGCTGAGTGTGATTAGCCAGAAACAAAAGGACAAATACTGTATGGTCTCACTGATAGGAACTGACATTAGTGAATAAACTTGGAATATTTCGTTGGTAACAGAGACCATCAGGAGATAGAAATAGGGTAAGATATTGGGTAACTGGAACTGAAGGGATACAGATTGTGCAACAGGACTGACTATAAAAACTCAGAAATGGACAGCACAATACTACCTAACTGTAATACAATTATGTTAAAACACTGAATGAAGCTGCATATGAGAACGATAGAGGGAGGAGGGCTGGGGCATAAATGAAATCACAAAGAAAGATAGACGATAAAGATTGAGATGGTGTTATCTAGGAATGCCTGGAGTGTATAGTGATAGTGACTAAATGTACAAATTGAAAAAATGTTTTTGCATGAGGAAGAACAAAAGAATGTCATTATTGCAGTGTGCTGAAAACAGACGGTACTTAATATTTTAAAATTTCAACTAATGTGTGAGACTAAAGCAAAAAATGTTTATTTGGTACAAATCTATACTTTGACTAGTGCATCTCCTAATATAACTTATGTGGATAGTTGATTGAACACCTTAAGTACATGGAACTTTGTATAGGACATGAGATTTTATTGGTTTGTCCAGGTGATGCCCTGATGAATCCCAGAGTGATTTGATCAGTGAGTGGGAAAGTATTTGCTAAGTCCCCTTTGGGAAATGGTGAGAACGGGGGAAAACTCAACCTCCCCAAGTTGAATTCTTGATATTCTCACAAGCAGTGTGGACAACCAAAGCTATAGGCTGAGCCCCCAGTCTTGGGGCTTGTTCATATGAAATTTAACCCCACAGGGGATAGGTCAAGCCTACTTAAAATTAAGCCTAAGAGTCACCCCCAAGAGAACCTCTTTTGTTGGTCAGATGTGGCCTCTCTCTCCAGCCAACACAGCAAGTAGACTCACCACCCTCCCCCTGTCTACATGGGACATGACTACCAGGGGTGTGGACCTTCCTGGCAGCGTGGGACAGAAATCCCAGAATGAGCTGAGATTCAGCATCAAAGGATTGAGGAAAACTCTAGAATGAGCTGAGACCCAGCATCCAAGGATTGAGAAAAACTTCTCGACCAAAAGGGGGAAGAGTGAAATGAGACTAAGTGTCAATGGCTGAGAGATTCCAAACAGAGTCGAGAGGTTATCCTGGAGGTTATTCTTATGCATTAAGTAGATATCACCTGGTTATCCAAGACGTAATGGAGAGGCTGGAGGGAACTGCCTGAAAATGTAGAGCTGTATTCCAGTAGCCATGCTTCTTGATGATGATTGTATAATGATACAGCTTTCACAATGTGACTGTGTGATTGTGAAAACCTTGTGTCTGATGCTCCTTTTATCTACCTTGTGAACAGATGAGAGGAACATATGGAATAAAAATAAATAATAGGGGGAACGAATGTTAAAATAGATTTAGTTTGAAATGCTAGTGATCAATGAAAGGGATCAGTAAGGGGTATGGCATGTAAAATTTTTTCTTTTCTGTTTGTTATATTTTTCTGTTGCCTTTTTATTTCTTTTTCTGAATTCATGCTAATGTTCTGGGAAATGATCATGATGATGAATATGCAACTATGTGATGATATTGTGAATTGCTGAGTGTATGTGTTGGGAATGTTTGTGTTTCCTGTCATTTTTTTTAATTAATAAAAAATTAAAAAAAAAAAAACTTATGGGATATAGTGAAGGCAGTGTGGAAAAGGAAATTTATAACCCAGAAAATTTATATTGAAAAAGAAGAAAGAGCTAAAATCAAAGACCTAACTGCACAGTTGGAGGATCTAGAGATATAATCAAAAGGGAGATAAATGAAATAGAAAACCAAAACAGAATCAATAAAACCAAAAATTGGTTCTTTGAAAATATCAATAAAATTTATAAAACATTAGATAAACTGACAAAGAAAAAAGAGAGGGGATAAAAATAACTATAATCCTAAAAATGAAAAGGGGGCACAACTAGGAGCCTAATGAAATAAAAGACTAAGAGAATACAATGAATAACTGTATGGCAATAAATTGAGTAAACTACATGAAATGGTCAAATTCTTAGAAACACAAAAATTATCTACACCGACACAAGAAGAAATAGAAGATTTTAGCAAATCAATTACTAGTAAAAAGGATGGATCAATTAAAAAAAAAACAAACTTCTGAACAAGGAAAATCCCAGAAACAGGTGACCTCACATAGAATTCTACCAAATATTTCAAGAAGATTTACCTCCAATTCTTCTCAAATCTTTCAAAAACTTGAAGAGTAGGGAACATTTCCTAATTCATTCTATGTGATAGTTTCACAGACAAATTTTACCATGCATTCCAACAAAAATTAATACTAACCCTATGGAAACACTTCCAAAAAAATTGAAGAGGGAACACTACCCAACTCATTCTATGGAGCCAACACCACCCTCATACCAAAGCCAAAACAGATATTAAAAGAAAACAAAACAAGAGACCAATATCTCTTATGAGCATGGATGCAAAAATCCTCAACAAGTGCTAGCAAACCTAATACAACAGCACGTTAAAAGAATTATACACCATGGGTGATCAAGTAGAATATATCCCTGATATGCAAGGGTGGTTCAACATAAGGAAATCAATTTTATAATTAATTATAACGAATTAATATAATATACCACATTAACGGAATGAGGGAAAGAATACATCATCCACTCAATTGATAAAGAAAAGGTATTTGACAAAATCCAACCTTCCTTCTTCATAAAAACACTTGGAAGACTAGGAATAGAAGGAAACTTCCTCACCATGATGAAGGGCATGTATGAAAAACCCACAGCTCATATCTTAATGGTGACAGACAGAAAACTTTTGCTCTAAGATCAGGAGCAAGTTAAAGGTGCCCACTGTCGCCACTGTTATTCAACATCGTAATTAGAAATTCCCGCCAGAACCATTAGGCAAGAAAAAGAAATAAAACGTCCCCTAATTGGAAGGGTAAGAAGTAAAACTCTCCTTATTTTCTGGTAACATGATACTATCTACAAAAAAATCCCCAAAAACCCACAAAGCTCCCCAAAACAGGCATTTGCATACCAATTAAAAATTGCCAAAAGATGAAAACAACCCACGTCCATCAACAGATGAGTGGATAAAAAAAAATTTGGATACTAATAGAATAATAGCCATAAAAAGGAAAGAAATTTGGACTTAAAATAGGGATGAACCTGGTGACATCGTGTGGAGTGAAATAAGCCAGACACAAAAGGACACAAATGTTGTACAATCTCATAATTCTAGTTATGAAATAATTAGAATGAGCAAACTCATAGAGTCAAAATCTAGACAAGAGTTTGGGGGAGGAAATGGACAGTTAAGGTTTAAAATACACAGAGTTCTAAATGTTAAAATAGATTTAGATTGAAATGCTAGTGTTCAATGAAAGGGAGGGGTAAGGGGTATGGTATGTACGAATTTTTTTCTGTTGTCTTTTTATTTCTTTTCCTGAATTGATGCAAATGTTCTAAGAAATGATCATGATGATGATATGCAACTATGTGATGATATTGTGAATTACTGATTATATATGTAGAATGGAATGATCAAAAGTTAAGAGTATTTGCATTTGTTTGCTGCTATATATATTTTTTAATTTTAATTAATAAATAAAAAATATATATATATATATGCAGAGTTCTTATTTGGAATGACAGGAATGTTTTGGTGATGGATGGTGGTGACTATAGCAGAACATTGGGAACGCAGTTAATAGCAATGAAATACGTATCTTAATGTGGTTAAAGGGGGGACTGTTAGGTTGTATATATGCTGTATTAGTTAGGGTTCTCTAGAGAAACAGAATCAACAGGGAACACTTGCAAATACATAATTTATAAAAGTGTCTCACGTGACCGCAGGAACGCAGAGTCCAAAATCCACAGGGCAGGCTACGAAGCCGACGACTCCGATGGATGGCCTGGATGAACTCCACAGGAGAGGCTCACCAGCCAAAGCAGGAATGGAGCCTGTCTCCTCTGAGTCCTCCTTAAAAGGCTTCCCATGATTGGATTTAGCATGCTAATTGCAGAAGACACTCCCCTTTGGCTGATTACAAATGGAATCAGCTGTGGATGCAGCTGACGTGCTCATGACCTAATCCTATGAAATGTCCTCATTGCAACAGACAGGCCAGCGCTTGCCCAATCAGATAAACAGGTACCACAACTTGGCCAAGTTGACACGTGTCCCTAACCATGACATAAGGTGACCCTGAGTTCAACCATGTCCTCTAATTAATGGTACGACTATAAAAAATATGCTCTTATCAATTGTAACAAATGTACCACAGCAATGCATGGGATTCAATGAACATAAAGACCTGTCATTTGAATGTGAATTCACTGAGCAGCAAACAGAGAGCCATGGGGTCTCTTAGCATAAGGTGGTCCAGTTGCCACCTTCCCCGTCCTCGGCACCTGGTATACAGGGTGCGGCTGGGTCTCAGGTTCTTAGGGATCCAGACATGGCCATTGTTGCACCAAGGAATGAAAAGAGCCAATGACAAACGGAAGTGAATTTCTGTTAGGAATTAGCACATTCAATCTAATGTATAGTCAGACCTAAGAAAAGTTCAAAAAATAAAGCACGGTGACATGACTCGAGAATATTTACACAAATGACAAGTGATTCCAAAAAGGGCCCATCAAAATTTGCATGTGCATATGGCCACTTGGACAGCATTTGCAATACCCCAAAGCAATAATCTAATACCACCATTCTGTACTTTCTTTGCATAGCAACAATGTATGCACACCCAAAAATCCAAACCAAGAGAGTTTGTGGAAGCAGATGTTGGACATGACAGGACTGTCACTGGAAAAGAGCAGGATTTAAGAAAAAAAAAAAACAACAAATAAAACACCAGTACATGGTAAACAGCCATGAAACTGAATGTGCTAGGCAATAGACAGCCTCAGGCAGATTTTGCAGGGATAAAAATTTGAGTGAAAAGGGAGTATATTTACATCTGTAAACATATTTTATCACTTTCATAAAATCTACATTGTTAAAATAAAAAAAAATACTGTGGTATATGGGAATCCTGAGTTTATACATGCTTTCTCTATAAAAGCACAACTTCTTTAATAAGAAAAGAAAGATAACGGAACCCCATAATCTATGGCTATCACCTTTTCCTCCCTTCTTTCCCCTTTCCCCATCCCTGAGCCCTAAGTATCACTAATAAACTTACTTTCTCTTCAGATTCCTCTATTCTCAAATTTCATATGAATGGACACATATAATTTGTAGAATTTAGTCTGGTTTCTTCCACTTAATGTTTGCGAAGTTCACCCCTGTTGTATCAAGTATCACAGCTTTGTTATCTTTTTTTTAGCCAAATAAACGATTCCACTGTAAGGATACATCACGTCTTGTTATACATTCATCATTGGTGGAAATCTGGGTTGTTTCCACCTTTTAGCTATTAGGAATAATGCTGCTATAAGAATTAGTGCACAAATTTTTGTATGGACATAAGCTTTTATTTATCTCAGGTACACATATATAGAAGTACAGTTACCGTGTTATACAGTAACGCACTGTTCAATTACTCAAGGAACTGAAAATGGTTTTCCAGAGAGACCGTACCATCTTATATTCCCTCTGCCTTTGGTTTTTGACCCAGTATATATAGAGGATGTTTGTCTGCAGATTCCAGGAAGTTAAAACTTTCAAAGAGAGGAAAAGAGTTTCAGAATGGCGCTGAGAGAGGAAGATAAGCTTCAGAATTCTCTGAGATATCAAATATGCTTTTTTAAAAATATGTAGATAATTATTAACGATGTTATGTGTAATAGGAAATTTCTTTAAGAAAAATCTTGACAGCCATTTCAAAAACTAAAAGTTCTCAGTCCAGACATTTTACTTAGAAAATTTGGTCATAAGTCATAGGCTTCACTTGATTCTGCCGTTTTGCTAACCATTTCCCAGAGCCAAGCATGGCAGAACTTATTAGTGACAAGGAGGCAGTCGTGATTCCTAGTGGCAACACATAGGAGAGGCGTTTCTTCGTTAGCATCTCTTTATCAATAGGAAAGTCTTGTGGAAAATTAAGGGTGGTTTGGCCAAAAAAGTCCACACTGAAATTCCAGCTCACTGTAGCCACAGTAAAACCACAGCTGAGGAAAAGAAAAATGGCAGCCCTGTGGTAATACGCTCGGAGGAAATCTGGATATTGGTCACCACTGATCCAGTGGGCGAAAAAACCCATTGAGCCAAGCGCAAGGGCTACTAACTTCATAAAATTATCCAGCAACATCAGCTCCTGCCCATATGCAATTTCATTAGAAATGACCCAGCTCATGTTGATCTCACTGTATACTGGCAACTCAACCAGAGAACCAGACATGTTCAAAATTTGAACATGACAAGCTTTCCAAAGTCCAATGGACACTACAGGAACAACGCTGCTGTCAAATTCCCACACTCGCCAGGACTTGCTCTTCGCTAGGACCAGGCCAAGAGCCAAAGATACATAACCAAGAGAGAGGCCAATCATTTTCTGGCGTAAGTGCTGCTTCATGTTGACTATAGATGAGGCTGAGGAATTACGAAGTCAAGTCAGGAACACCAAGAAGAAAAAAATGAACAAACATACTGGATGAGCTATGGCTTCAAAAGTGCTAAATATCTGCGTTACTTTCTTGTCTAAAAGTTACACTTAAGGATGCTATATATACTTACCTTTCATTTAGTGTTCTAAGTGTTTTAGATAAGATTAAAAGAAACCTAGACATCTTTGGCCATGGTGGGAGTATCAATTTGCAAACCACTTTGGGAGTGCAAATTGGCTCTGTTGATCAAAATTTGAGATGTTCATACTTCTTATCTAGCAACTCCAACCCCAGGAATTAATAATACCAAGCTAGTCCCAAATTTGCAAAAACATATGTACAGGGACATTAGCTTCAACAATGTTTACAATGGAGAGAAAACCCTAAATGTCTGTAAGTAATGGGATGCTTAAATAAATTATGGCCAAAAGCATCTAGGATTACTGTGGAATATCACATGGCCATTACATAGAATGAGTTCAACTGTCTGAAGAAATATCTGTGTTATAGCCCAAAAGCAAAATGAACATCAATGCATAGAGTATGACCATTTGCATCATAAGGAAAACAGAGTTCTCTTTATATATACAAACATATGCGTATACTTTCTGAAAATCTTAGAAAGAAGAACACAATTCTATGAGACCAATTGCGTGAGGGAGAGATTTTCATTTTTTATTTGCACAATTTACTATAACTCATACATCTTTTAGGATAAGCATATATACTTTTCTAACCAAAAACACTAAAATACCACCTTGATGAGCTACGATATGCTCAACACAACAAATCATGACTTTTTTTTTCTACCCACCACTTCCTCAAAATTCCAGCTTTAGAGATATTGGTTTCTTAAAAAACAAAAACTCCTGATGTGTCTTACACGGAGCAAATATCTACTCTGAAACCAAATTTAGGTTGTGAACCCACTTAATTGGATCCCTTGCCAGTTCTTATCCTTGAGTGTGAGAAGCTGTGATAATTAGAAAATTCTCCTCGGGTTTCCCCTCTGTCATGTGGCCCTGAAGGGAAGGAGATGGCGTCTGTGCAGAGTCACCTGCTGTGCGCATGATGCTGACAACTGCCCAGGTGAGGGAGGGTCAGGGGCTCCAAACTCTATCCTCTGGCTGGGAATCTGGATGCCCCAAAACTGCAGCCACTCTTTCCCAATCTTTTAGGGAATGTGCTTTCTAATCATACAAGATCAGCAGCTTTACTACTTAGGAAGAAACATTCACAAGATCGGCCAGTGTGATCATCTCCCTGTCCGTGACTACCTCCCTGCTCCAAGGGCCTGAGGGGAGAGACCCCAGTGAAAGGTTTAGGAGGTGAAAGGGTGAGAAAGAAGAAAGGTAGACTGGGAAATTTAAAGTGGGCAGGTTTATTTCTGCGCTCCCGGGCAGAACTCACCGAATCCAAGACCAACCGACACAAGCGAGTCTACGCCTAGGTGAGTGGGTCGACAGTTTTTAAACAAACAGGTCAGCTGACGTCAGGAAGGGGAGGTTCTCCGGAAGTCAGGTGTCTGGAAGGGGCGGTTCCAGAAGTCATGTCATCCGGAAGGGGCGGTTCCGGAAGTCATGTTGGGAGGGGCAACACAGCCTCCGCAGCTCCAGTTGCAGTGCCTTTCCCGGTCCCCCCCCTCGCCCCCATGTAACACCCGGAGGTTTCAAATTTTGATGGAGAGAGGGGCTCAGGAAGTAGCAGGTTACAGCTGCCAGGAAAATGTGTCAGCCAGGGGAAAGTTTGGTGTTGTCTATGTCTGAAATCAGGGTGTGTGGGGACAGGATTATTCTGAAGTTCACATTTATCTTACTTTATAATTTTACCTTTGGGCCTTGTGGCAGGACTTAAAATCTTGATGTTTGAGGGACAGCAAATTTGCTTCAGAGCAGAAAGAAATGTTCAATAGGAATGGAAAGATGCCCAGCCAATATTTAAAGATCCTCAGTGAGAGATGAACCACCTGCAGTAAAAGGAATGTTGTTAAATAGAACTTGGGGCTAATAAAGCCAGAAATCCTGATCCCCAAAATTATTTATCACATGCTTATCTTGTGCTTTATGTGGATCAGGCCCTATTCTATGGACTTTACAGTGTTAACCCATTCAGTCCTTAGGATGGTGGCACAGTTATGGGCCTCATTTTACAGATGAGGGAATTGAGCACAGAGAGGTTAAGTAACTTATTCAAGGTCACACAGATATAGATGGCAAGAGTCCTTGCCATGAGATGCAATGTTTCCTGGCTCTCCTAATATTGCCAGGCATTGGGGATACCAGGAAGATGGTGCAGTGACGTGGACTGAATTTACCCCCTGCTCTGTGGGACAAGATAGGGGACAGGGAGAGAAAGACAAGGACTGCAGTAGTTGGGGGTTGAGTATAGAGGTCTTCAGTGATTCTTGGGAGGGGGGTGGTTTCGGGGTGGGGAGTGCAAGGTGGGTCGGGTCAGCCATGATGCCCACTGGGGTCGGACAGTGTGGAGAGCTGCAGAGTAGAAGGAGCTGACTGTCCCTCTGCTCTGGCCTGTCCGAGTTGCTGTCTGGGGAAACATTCCCAGTGGCTCTGCGGTCAGCAGTGCCTGTAGAGAGCCCCGAGGTGGGACTCTGGGAACCGGGAGCGATCACACTGCTGGGTACCGCGAATAGCCGTCCTGTCCCGCATGGTGTGTGCTGGATTCATCTGGCAGATGAATAGCTATCCCCCCCCGCCCCCGTTTTCAGCCGTCCACTCTCCTGTCCCACATCAGGACCAGCGGTCCTGCAGCCGCTGGCCTGGAGCAGCCTCCTTGCTATGCCCGCTATCTTCCCACCCTCGACGGCAGTCAGGAGCAGCAGGCCTGAAAGGAAGCGGTGCCTCGGAGTGCTCCCTGCTGGTGAGAAGTGGTAAGTGCAGGTCGGGAAACTTCTCTGCCTAGATGCTGTTTTTCTTTCTCTATTTTTTTCTACTTTTTAAAATATATTTTCTCTAAATATTTTATTGTTATTATTATTATTTCTATATATTTTAATATTTTTATTTTTATTTTTTAAAATTTTATGGTTTTTAAAAATTATTTTCTCTCCCTTCTGTGGGCACCAGTCTGAGTTCATTCCAAAATATATCTTGCGGTGTCTCCTTCTGACTTTGGGGCCTACCACTGTCAAGGTATGTTTACATTTGTTTTTCATATTTCTATTTTATATTTTTGAGGGTAGTGAATGGGGCAGGAAGTGAGCCCAGGTCTTCCACGTGGATGATAGGCATTCTGCTGTTGAAACACCCAGACACCCCTGTCTGGCTTGTAATAGACACTCCGGTAGAATTCTACCCCCTATACGAAAACTGAGCCTTGGTTTGACAAACCAAGTGCAAAAGGAACCCTTAAACATTTACTTGGTTTATTTTTACTTCATTTTTTACTAGTTTCCTGCTGTTTCTACTGAAATCCCACTGAGTTTATGATATGGCCTAGACCAATGGGTGTGTGTGTGTGTGTGTGTGTGTGTGTGTGTGTGTGTGTGTGTTTATAAGGTTCCCTTGAGAGGGCAAATGATGGAGAAAACTACTCAACAAAGTCCAGGTTTTTCTTGCAACAAAACACTTAAATTCCCTGCTTTTGCGTATGCTTTTTTTTTTTAATCTTTTTTATTAGGTAGTATAACATATATACAAAGCAAAGAAATTTTTAAAAAAGTAATAGTTTTCAAAGCACTCTTCAACAAATAGTTATGAGACCGATCCCAGAGTTTGTCATGGTCTACCATACAGTCCTCTCAGATTTTTTGTTCTAGTTGCTCCAGAATATAGGAAGCTAGAGGGCTTAAATATTGTGTGAACTTTTTATAGGGGTCAGCTTGGTAGATGTGTCCTTCCCACCATGGGCAGTATTCCTACCTGCAGAGAAATGACATCTTGGCCTCTTGTTTGCAAGCCTTTCTCATATCAGTCCTAGGTTAGCCCTATCCAGCCATGTAGGGTGTTCGTTTGAATGTGCTGCAACAGTGGGCATAGTAGTATTCAGAGGACATGAAAGGTATTCCAAGTGAATTTTAAATTATTGCCATGAATAGGCTAGTAGCTAGAAAGTAGGCTTTTAGAGAAAGATACCCAAGGGTGAAAGGTTTCTGGTTTTTTTGTTTGTTTGTTTGTTTTTGTTCTTCTTTTTTTAACTATTTGCTGTAGATGATGAAAAGGTAGGGTTTATACTCTTTACATCTACTCTTCTTCCAAATAATTGTATCCAGAATTCTTCTTTTCCATTCTCCTACCCACCTCCCCACTGTTAAAACAAAAACAAGGACTTCCAGGAAGATGGCTGAATAGACTAGCTCAAGCTTAGCCCTGTTCCACAGAAAAGGTAGGGAAGGGACAGGAGGGTGACTGAGGCAGCAATTCGGGAGTGCGGCGGACCTGGGAGAGCCTTCTGCACCACATGTGGCAGCCCTGGTTGCAGAGGCCGAGGAACTGAAAGGCAGAAAGCTGGAGCCTAGCATGGAGGTGCAGAGTGGCAGAGCCTGCAGGAGTGCATGGATGGGAGCACGGGACTAAGCAGTAAGCCAGGCCACGTTCCTTGGGTGCACTACCCTCACCGGTGCACCTTATAAAAGACATAAATATGCAAATCAAAGAAGCCCAACGAACTCCAAATAGGCCTACCCCAAGACACATATTAATCAGTCTGTCAATTCTCTTCAGACTGAGAACGAGAAAATCCTGAAAGTAGCAAGAGAAAACAACTTACTATGTAGAAGGGAAACCACACAAGACTGAGTTTGGACTACTTAATAGGCACTGTGGAGGTAAGAAGGCAGTGGAATGAGATATTTAAGATCCCAAAAGAGAAAGGCTTCCAGTCAAGAATTCTGTGCCCAGCCAAACTGTCCTTCAAAACTGAGGGAGAAATTAAAATTTTCATACACAAACAAAGGCAAGAGAATGTGTCAACAAGAACTGGAACTACAAGAGATACTAAATGGCTTTCTGGTGGCTAAAAAAAAAAAAAAGACAGGAGCAGGAGTTCCAGAGGAGGGCACAAAGTTGAAGAGCACCAGTAAGGGTAACCAAAAGTTTAAAAAAGAAAGAGGGAAAAGAATATATAGATCTGAGAAATAACCCCCAAAGGATAAGATGGTGGATTCAAGAAATGCCTTTATAGTAATAACTTTGAATGTTAATAGACTAAACTTACCAATTAAACAGAACGGATCAGCAGAATGGATTAAGTATAATCCAGCTATATGCTGCTTACAAGAGATTCATCTTAGACACTAGGATACAAATAGATTAAAGTCAAAGTACCAGCCAAGAATTATGTATCCAGAAAAATTGTCCTTCATAACTGAGGGGGGAAATTAAAACATTTTCAGACAAATAATCACTGAGAGAATTTGTAACCAAGAGATAGGCTTTGTAAGACATATTATAGGGAGCACTACAGACAGATAGGAAAAAGCAGGAGAGAGAGGTCTGCAGAACAGTGTAGAAATGAAGACTATCAGTAAAAGTAAAAAGAGAAAAAAAATAGGTATGACATATAAAATCCAAAGACAAAATGATAGAAGAATGTTCTGCCTTTACAGAAATAACATTAAATGTTAATGGATTAAACTCCACAATCAAAGACATAGACTGGCAGAATGGATTAAAAAACAGGAGCTATCTATATGCTGTCACAGAAGACTCACTTTAGACCCAAGTACAAAAATAGGTTGAGGGTGAAAGGTGGGGAAAAGATACTTCATGCAAACACCAATCAGAAAAGAGCTGGAGTAGCTATACTGATACCTGAAAAATAGCCTTCAAATGTAAAACAATTAAAAGAGACAAAGAAGGACACTATGCATTAATAAAAGGAACAATTCAACAAGAATACATAACAATCACAGATGTTATGCACTGAGCCAGAGTGCTTCCAAAGTACATGAGACAAACACCACTGAAGGGAGAAATAGACACTTCTGCCATAATAGTTGGAGATTTCAATTCCAGACTCACATTAATAGATAGAATATCTAGATGGAAGATCAGTAAAGAAACAGAGAATCTGAATAATACATAAGTGAACTAGATTTAACAGACATTTACAGAACATTACACCCCACAACAGTAGGAGACACATTTTTTTCAAGTGCTCATAGGATAGACAATATGCTGGTTACAAAGCAAATCTCAGTAAATTTAAAAGGCTTGAAATCATGCAGAACACCTTCTTAGATCATAATGGACTGAAGTTGGAAATCAATAACAGGCAGAAGGCCTAAAAATTTACAAATATATGGAGGCTAAACAACACATGGATTAAGGGAGAAATCAGTAAATATCTCAAGGCAAATGAAAATAAAAACACAACATAAAATACTAATGGGACACAGCAAAGGCAGTACTAAGAGGGAAATTTATTGCCTTAAATGCCAATATTAAAAAAGAAGAAAGGGTAAAAGTCAAGGATTAACTGTTCACTTGGAAGAACAAGAGAAAGAACAGCAAACTAATCCCAAAACAAATAAAAGGAAAGAAATATTGAAGATTAGAGCAGAAATAAATAAAATTGAGAACATGAAAACAATCAAGAAAATCCACAGAACCAGAAATTGGTTCTTTGAGAAAATCAATAAAATTAATAGTCCCTTAGCTAGGCTGACAAAAAAAGAGAGAGAGAGAGAGGAGAGAGAGAAAAGATGCAAATAAAATAAAAAATGGAAGAGGAGACATAACCACCGACCCCACAGTAATAAAGGAGTTAATGAGAAGATACTATGAGCAGGTCTATGCTAATAAACTAGACAACATAGATGAAATGGAAAACTTCCTAGGAAGGCATGGACAACCAATATGACTTGAGAAGAAATAGAGGATCTCAAAATACCAATCACAAGTAAAGAGATTGAATGACTCAACAAGAGGCTCCCAAAAAGTCCAGGACCAGATGGTTTCACGTGTAAATACTACCAAGCATTCACAAAAGAGTTAGTACCAATCTTGCTCAAACTCTTCAAAAAAATTGAAGAGGAGGGAAAGCTGCCTAACTCATTCTATGAAACCAGACAAAGATATTACAATAAAAGAAAATTACTGACAAATCTCCCTAATGAATATAGATGGAAAAATTCTCAACAAAATACCTGCAAATCAAATCCAGCAGCAGATGAAAAGAATTATACACCATGACCAAGTGAGATTTATTCCTGGTATGCAAGGCTGGATCAATGTAAGAAAATCAATTCATGAAATACACCATATCAACAAATCAAAGCATTAAAACCACACTATCATCTCAATTGATGCCAAAAAAAAGCACTTGAAAAAATTCAGCATCCTCTCTTGATGAAAATACTTCAAAGAAGAGAAAAAGGGAACTTCCTCATCATGATAAATGAAATATATTTTAAAACTCTCAGCTAACATCATCCTTGATGGGGAAAGAATAAAAACTTTCCCTCTAAGATCAGGAACAAGATAAGGATGCCCACTGTCACCGTTGTTATTCAACGTTGTGTTGGCAGCTCTAGGCAGAGCAATTAGGCAAGAAAAAAGAAAAAAGAAATAAAATGCATCCAGGTTGGAAAGGAAGAAGTAAAACTCTCACTGTTTACAGATAATAGGATGCTATATGTTGAAAATCCCAAAAGATCTACAGCAACACTACAAGAGCTAATAAATGAGTACAGCAAAGTGACAGGGTACAAGATCCATATGCAAAAATCAGTAGTGTTTCTATCCACTAGTGCTGAGCAATCTGAGAAGGAAATCAAGACAAAAATTCCAATTATAATAGCAACCAAAGGAATAAAATATTTAGGAATAAATTTAACTAAGGATACAAAAGACCTATACACAGAAAGCTACAAGAAATTGCTGAAAGAAATCATGGAGGATCTAAATAAGTGGAAGGGCATACCGTGTCCATGGACTGGAAGGCTAAATATAGTTAAGATGTCAATTCTACCCAAACTGATATAAGGTTTCAGTGCAATACCAATTAAAATCAAAAAACTTACTTTGCGGAAATTGGAAAACCAATAATCAAATTTATTTGGAAGTGCAGGGTGCCCCAAATAGCTAAAAAATATCTTGAGAATGAAAAATTAAGTGGGAGGTCTCACACTACCTAATTTTAAAGCATGTTATGAAGCTACAGTGGTCAAAACAGCATGGTTGTGGTATAAAGATAGATACACTGACCAATGGAACTGAATAGAGTGTTCAGATATAGACCCTCTCATCTATGGACAATTGATCTTTGATAGGTGATCAAGCCAACCCACCTGGGACAGAGCAGCCTTTTCAGTAATGGGTGCTTGGAGAATTAGAAGTCCGTATGCAAAGGAATGAAAGAGGATCCATCTCTCACACCCTATACAAAAATTAACTCAAAATCAATCAATGACCTAAACATTAGAGCTCTGACTATAAAAGTTTAGAAGAAAATGTAAGGAAATAGCTTATAAATCTTGTAATAGGAGGGTTTTCCTACACCTTTCACCCAAAACACGAGCACCAAATAAATAAATAAATAAATGGGAACTCCTCACAATTAAACACTTTGGTGCATCAAAGAGCTTTGTCAAGAACGTAAAAACACAACCCACACAATGGAAGACCACATATCAGATAAGGGTTTACTGTCCAGAATATATAAAGAGATTCTTCAATTCAACAACAACAAAAAACAAACAATCCAATTTAAAGATGGGCAAAAGCCATGAATAGACACTTCTCAGAAGAGGAAATACAAATGGCTAAAAGGCACGTGCAAAGATGCTCAACTTCACTGGCTATTAGGGAAATGCAAATCAAAACCACAATGAGATATCATCTCACACCTACTAGAATGTCCATTATCAAAAAAAGAAAAGAAAAACAAATACAGGAGACAACAGGTGCTGGAGACGATGTGGAACTATAGGCAATTACCCACTGTTGGAGGGAATGTAAAGTGGTACAACTGCTCTGGAAGGCAGTTTGGTGGTTCCTTAGGAAGCAGGGTATAGAATTGCCATATGATCCTGCAATCCCATTACTAGAGAACCTGAGGGAAAGGACACAAATGGACATTTGCACACCAATGTGTATAGCAACAATATGATTGTCAAGAGATGGAAATAGTCCAAATGTTCATCAATGGATGAGTGACTAAACAAGCTGTGGAATATACATAGGGTAGAATATTATGCAGCTGTAAGAAAGAATGAAGACACGAAACATGTAACAATATAGATGAATCTTGAGGATATTATGCTGAGTGAAATTAGCCAGAAACCAAATGAGAAATACTGGATGGTCTCAGTAATATGAACTAACCTTAATGAGCAAACGTGGAGAATTGAAGTTAAGAACACATTATCAGGAGATAGAAGTAGGGTAGAAATTGGGCAACTGGTGCAGAAGAAATACAGATTGTGCAACAGGACTGACTGTAAAAATTCAGAAATAGATAGCACAATACTATCTGATTGTAGCACAGTAAGGTAAGTACTGCATAAAGCTGAATTTGAGTATGCTGGAGGGAGAAGAGCTGGGAGCACATATGAAACCAAAAGGAAAGATAGAGGATAAAGACTGAGATGGTAATTTAGGAATGCCTAGAGTGGACAGTGATGGTGATTAAATGTACAAATAAAAACAATGTTTGCATGAGGGAAAACAAATGAATGTCAATACCGCAGGGTGTTGAAAATAGACAGTATACGGGAAAAAGTACAATGAATGTAAGCTAGAGTCTATAATCAACAGTAACACTGTAATATGCTTCCACTGAATGTAGCAAAGGTATTGTGCCAAGACTAAATGACAGCTGGCAGGGGGCATGGGGAAGGGCTGTGGATTCTTTGTGGAAGAAAAAGAAGTGTCTTCAGATAGATTATGGTGGCAAAGGCATGTTTATGCATTTAGGTTGGATTACATCATGTGTGGATAAAACTTTTTTTTAATTTTTTATTATCACATATAACATACAAAAAATGCAATAAATTTCCATGTACATTTTAACAAGTAGTTATAGAACAGATTTTAAAGTTTGGTTTGGGTTACAGTTACATGATTTTTAATTTTTTTTCTTCTAGCTGCTCCAAGATACTGGAGACCAAAAGAAGTATCAATTTAATGATTCAGCAGTCATGCTCATTTGATAAATCCTATCTTCTCTGTATACTCCTCCTTCTCTTTAAATGGGATGTATGCAAAAAAAGCTATAAGTACATCGCAGCAATTACTTGTAGAACAGATTTCAGAGTTTGGTATGGGTTAGAATTCCACAATTTTAAGTTTTTATTTCTAGTTGTTCCAAGGTACTGAAGGCTAAAAGAAACCTCAGTATAATGATTCAGCACCATTCTCATGTGTTAAACCCTACCTTCTCTGTATAACTCCACCATCACCTTTGATCTTTCTTCCACTCTTTAGGGATAGTTGGGTTATTCCCATTCTAACTTTTACATGTTGGAAGGGGCTGTGAATAATATGGGATGGGGGATGGAGCAAGATGTTCTGGAAAGGCTGAGTAAAACTGTTTAAAAATGGGGAAAAAGGGGGGGGGGGGACTTGGTTTTTTTTGGAGTACATAACAGTTTCAAACCAGCACAGCACCCTTGTCAAAAATCAGTTGGCCATAAATTTTAGGGTTGATTTCTGAGCTCTCAGTTGGATTCCATTGGTCTATATGTATATCCATTTGCCAGTACCATACAGTTATGATTACTAAGACTGTATAAATAAGTTTTAAGATTGGTAAATGTGAGTCCACCAACTACATTCCTCTTTCTCAAGATGGCTTTGATTAGTCAGAGCTGCTTACCCTTCCATATGAACTTGATGATTGGTTTTCCATTTCTGCAAAGTAGGCTGTTAGAATTTTAATTGGGATTTCACTGAATCTGTAAGTCACCTTGGGTACAATTGGCACCTGTGCCAGTTTGAATCTGTTGTGTATCCCAGAAAAGCAATGTTCTTTAATCCTCAGTCAGTATTGCCAGGTAGAATCTTTTTGATTGTTTCCATGGAGATATGACCTGCCAAATTGTGGGTAGTGACCTTTGATTAGATTGTTTCCATGGAGATGTGTCTCCGCCCATTCAAGGTGGGGTTGCTTACTGGAGTTTTTAGAGATGGAACCATTTTGAAAAAGCTTCAGAGCCACCAAAACCAACAGAGTCCACACAGCCAGAGACCTTTGGATAGAAGGAAAACACTAGCCTTATGAAGTGAGGAGACAAAGCTAGCAGATGTCACTATGCGCCCCCGCAGCTGAGAGAGAAATCCCAAACTTCATCGACCCATTCTTTGGAGTTAAGATATCTTTCCCTTGATGGTTTCATTTGGACATTTTCATGGCCTTGGCGTTGTAAGCTTGCAACTTAATAAATTTCCTTTTTAAAAGCAGTTCAATTTCTGGTATATCACATTCTAGCAGCTTGCAAAATAGAACAGATTTTGATACAAGAGACATGGGTTACTGAGGTCTGCAAATACCAAACATGTTGGACTGCCTTTTTAAATGGATACGGGGAAGATTCTGGAAGAGTTGTGAGGAGCTTGATAAAGAAGGCTTAGAATACTTTGAAGAGACTGTTGGTAGAAACGTGGACTCTAAGCTCTTAGACAGAAATGATCCATGTGGATTGGCAACTTGGAAGGAAGGTGATCCTTGTTTTAAAGTGGCAAAGAATCTGGCAAAATAGACTGGCTTTGGATGGGAGGCAGATTTTAAAACTATGAACTTGGATATTTAGCAGAAGAGATTTCCAAATTAAATGTGGAAAGTGCAGCCTGGTTTCTCTTTGTAGCTTGTGGTAAAATGTGATAGGAAAGAGAAAAGCTGAGAACTGAACTCTTGGGTGAAAAAGAAACCAGAAATTGATGGTCTGGAAAATTCTGGGTTTCCAGAAGGGGGGAACCCAGAGAATAGTGAGGATTCATCTTTCCCTCCCTCCTCCTAAGCCCTTGGCAGCCATTGATCTTTTTACTCTCTGTATAATTTTGCTTCTTCTAAAATATTTGCTCGTAATCATACAGTATATAGCCTTTTCAAAATGGCTTCTTTTACTAAGCAATATGCGTTTGAGGTTCCTCTTTGCCTTTTTGTGGCTGGACCACTTCTTTTCATTGTTGAATACCCCATTGTATGGATGTATCACAGTTTGTTTATCCTTCAGAAAGACAAATCAGAATCAGGTTTCCACATTCCACTATTTTATTCAAAACACCAAAAGTTTTGCTCCTGCAAGGAAGCTAAATCACTTGCTAAAATGGAAGCCGCTTCAAGCTTCTACAGAGGGCAAATGATTTTTATAGACGTAAAAAGGAACTTAGCTTGTCTCATTGATTGGGCAAAGGTTATGTTATGGGGCAGGTTTAGGGCAAGTGGGTTTTATTATGTATTGGGGTAAATGTAATGAACTTGGAGCTTGATTGGATATTTGGGGGCCAAAGCCTTGGTGGGAATTTCCAATCTCAAAAGATAGCAAGAGAAAACTCAAAAGGGAGTTCAAAGAGGAAGTAGGGCACAGGTTTTGTGTCTCTGAGGGGTCCTCAGGTCCTTATATAATTTTATCAATCTATTCACTTATTGAAAGACACCTTGGCTGCTTCCAGTTTTTAGTAATTATGAATAAGTCTACTATAAACATTTGTGTGCAGGTTTCTGTGCGGACATAAATTTTCAGCTCTTTTGCATCAATACCCAGAGCATGGTTGTTGAATTTTATGTGAAGACTGGGTTAGCTTTGTAAGAAATGGCTACACTGTCTATCAGAGTGGTTCTATCATTCTGTGTTCCCATCCATAACTCTTTTACAAAGCCTCCATTTGTAAGGTTGGCCTTAATAGGCCTGCTAGAAGGAAAGATTTCACTGGGGAAATGTAGTGTTTGCCTAGGGAACAATTTTACAAGTCATTCTCATAGCTGCATCAAGAATACATGGGAGTCATTCCAAGACCAGACCTAAGGTCCTTTCAAAGATACGGGAAAGAAGTCAGGAACTATTGAACTAAGTATGAAAGGGTGAGTTTGCCTCCTAGCTCCCAGTGCTTGTGTGCTGAAGGTATTATGCAAATTAAAATGGACAGGATATTCACCAAAGACCACTACCAAGATTTTACAAAATCCCCATCAGAGAGGAAGAATCTATTGCCCACACATCTGTTTAATATTCTCTGGAGCGCACTCAGTCTACATGGGTCCAATAGGCAGCATTTATGGTCCATACATTAATTGACAGACGTACTATATGTCACAGTATGGAGAAATTTCCAAGCATTTTGTTCTTAAAGACTGAAGTATTATTTAAGGAAGACATTCCATTGATTTCTGTCCGGTGTACTTTGGTCTGTGGAATTCGAAGATTAAAGGAGTCTAATTTTTTTTGGGGGGGGGGGCGGGGGGTACATGGTCTGGGAAAATCTGTCCAATTTTAACCTACTAATGCCGTACTTACTCAGCCATTTATTTTTTATTGAGGCCTTTGGAATGTCAAAAATGCTGTGAGCAATCTAGCCACATAACATGAGGATTATGAGAAGGAGTTTCTAGGAAGTACATGAAAGAATGAATCAATTTTTGGAAATCATTACTTTTTTTAAAAGTGAAACACATGAGTAGGCCTCAAGAAGGTTGCAAATGTATGCAAAATTGTGTGTGTCTGTGTACTATTCTGAGAGAGCTTCCATAAGGTTAAGAACTGTGGCTATAAGAGACATTTAGATGCAGAGCAAATAAACATGCTTTAATTTCTATATCTCTCCTTAACAATTGATGAATGTGGTTGTCAGCTGTACCCAGTGATGTGCTACCGTTTTGCTTTTTAGGAAACTCATTTTCTAGAAGAGAAACTTTGTTGATAAAGTAAAGAACTGTTTTCAGTAAACAATGTACATTGATTATCTTGAATAAAGGATTTTTAAACTTGAGAAAAAGACAAATGGAGACCTGTCAAAGGGTATGTGTATAACAGTGGTTCTAAGGACAAAGATAAAGACAATTTGATAATAAAAGGAATAACAGGTGCAGTGGAATGAAACACTTTGAATACATAGAAACTCTTATGTTACTGTTATTGTTAGAGACATTTCTGAGCCAGTTAGGGAAATCCGAACATGGGTTAAGGATCTGACTCTATTAAGAAATCATTGTTAATCTTTTTTTGGTGTGATAAATGACATGCGATTACTTTTAAAAAGAAAATATTATTTCTTATCTTTTAGAAATACATATTGAAGTACTTCTGGATAAAGTGATATGTTGACAGGGACTGGTTTCAAAATAATCCAAGGTTGGCTTGGGGGGTCAAGCGAAGGTAGAGTTGAAACAAGATTGGTTACATATTGATAATTATCGGGGCTGAATAACAAGTCTAGGTGGGCTCATTATAATAGTCTCTCTACTTCTGAATGCATTTGAAAATTTCCATAATAAAAACGTGGAAGAAAATCCCATGTGTTCAAACTCCGGAATTGAGTCCATGTTTCAAAACAGAAAAGATAAAAGAAAATAGCAAAATCAATAAACGATGCAACGGTCACCACTGCAGTGTAAGGAGGCCACTCCCTCCTTACTCAGGAACTTATTAATTAGAGGGAAAGAACAAAGCATTTACCCCAGATTATTTTTATATGAACTGAATTTAAGGGTAACCGAACAGCCATAGCAATGAGGAAAAGTTATTTTTTACGGAAGCATCTCAGCCAATATCTCTGGCAGGAACATGTGAGTTAGAAAGTCACCCTTTTCAATCATTAATGAAATAACTGATTCAAACCAGGACCATCAATAGATAAAACCATTAGGAGGATGTTTGATGAGAAAATTTAAAATAGGCATCAGGTCTTCACCTGGAGAATCTATCAAGCAACCTTAGCGTCCCGAAATGGGGGGAGATCATCATGTGCCTCCTGGTACAGTGCAGTCCGTCTGAGGTAGCTGGTAGCCCCTATGCAATCCCGGTCCCCGAAAAGCTGAGCCCAAATCTAATCAAGAGACAACAAGTTAAATGACATTAGGAGGCAAATGGACCTCCTGATTGTGGGGAATTCTACAGGACAATTGGCCTGGTTTCCTCGGGAAATAAATGGAAGAAGGAAGAAGGAAAAGGAGGAGGAGAACAAGAGGAAGAGGAGGGGAAGATGGGGGTTGGAGAGTGAAGGAGACTGCATTGGATTAAAACTGAAGAGAAAAAGTAGGCAGCAAATGTGGAGCAAATAAACTGTACAACTCTTTTTGAGGCACTAAACATTTCTGATTGGGTATTTCATAATAACGAGGAATAATTGTTAAAAATGTGTTGAGGTGGTATGTGATCAGGTAAGGAAATGTGCATATTTTTTAGAGAGGACACTGAAATATGTGGGGATGAAGGGACATGATGTCTGGGCTTTACCTTGAAATACTTTGGAGAAAAAAACCAGATGAAGTAGAAAGACAGGAGAGAGGCAGCTAATGTGGCGGGCTCGTGCTGACTGCTGCGGGTGCAGACAGCTGCATGCAGAGGCCTCACCCTATTCTCTCTACTTGTATGTGTTTTGGAAAATTGTGTATAATAAAAGCAGGATGTTCTTTTCATGCCATAGGAATTCAGGCCAATCACTGGCTAGCAGAAGCTTAAGAGGGAGGTTAACATGTTCCCAGACTCTCATGTCCACACGCTAGATTTAGAGTATTGATGATTTATTTTAGCTAAGAAGAATGGAAATCCAGACCCCGTCCAAGTGACTGGCAGCTAGGCAAGATTTTCTTTTTAACAGGTTTCTTCATTCAACCAGTCAAACCACCAACCCAGTTTAGACACAGAAGATACCGGGGGGCAACAGTTTCTGCCCCAATGACGTCTAATCAAGTCCTGAGACCCTGGCAATGCCTGGCCGTGGGTCCTGGTGCTGCTGCCGGCCGCCTCCGGCTCACGGTGGGTGGGGAGAGCCCATGTCATCGGGGAGCTCCCGCCCCGGGAACTCGGGGTGCACTCGGTTCTGGGAGGAAGAGTTGTACGAGAGGAAGGTAAAGCCGCTGACCAGCAGCAGCAGGGCGCCCAGGGACGCCACGACGCTGGCCCTCCCGACTTCCTGGGTGTCCGGCTTGAAGGGCAGTTGGAAAGATGGGGGGAAGGAGATGCCCTCTTCCCGCATCACCGTGAGGTAGTTCACGCCCACTGTGCCGCAGACACACAGGCCGGCTGTGATGTGCAGGGCTCCCGCGACCAGGAACCGAAGGGAGGTGGCCTCCCTGCGCCGGAGCCCGACGTACGCGGTCCGGAGCGCGACGACGGCGCTGACTTGGCCCAGGAGGCCCAGGAGGATGGCGGTCAGCAGGAGGCCGTGGGCCCCGCGGAGGCGCAGCGGCAGGGAGGCGCTGTAGGAGGCGTAGCCGTAGCAGAGCGGGTCCTTGCAGAAGTGGTTGGCGTGCTGGTACACGCACGTCTTCCCCATGCCCACGCACACCAGGCTGGACCGGTAGGGCGGGTTGGAGCCGAGGTGCCACACGCGCCAGGCCGCCAGGCCCATGGAGATGACGGACAGGACCCAGCCCACGGTGCCAGCAGCCAGGCCGGCCACTTGGTGGTGGACGCTGCTGAGGGCTAAGAGCAGGGTGGTCCTGTGCTCCGAGGAACTGCAAAGAAATACGGGGCATGGTGAGGGGGCCTCGGCCTGGGGTCGTGCCCCCCTCCATCCCCGCCCCTCCCTGGGGACCAGCAGCACCCAGGAGGGACGTGCTCCCCTCCGGACAGAGACGCGTGGCCCTTGGTGCTGCTGCAGGGAGTTCAGGCTGAGCACACGCTGTGAAGGGCCGTTCCGGGGTCCTGATCGCAAGTCTCACAATGCACAGACCTTTGAAACAGGCAGTTCTGCTTCAGGCGTGCTCTAGTTTGCTAGCTGCTAGAATGCAGTATCCCAGAAACAGGGGCTTTTAAAAAGGGGAATTTAATAAGTTGCTCGTTTATAGTTTCTACGGCCGAGAAAATGTCCCAATTAAAACAAGTCTATAGAAATGTCCAATCAAAGGCATCCAGGGACAGATACTTCAGTTCAAGAAGGCCAGTGAAGTTCAGGGTTTCTCTCTCGAGTGAGAAGGCACATGGCGAGCACAGTCAGAGCTTCTCTCTCAGCTGGAAAGGCACATGGCGAACACGGTCAGGGCTTCTCTCTCATCAGGAAGGGCACGTGGCGAACACGGCGTCATCTGCTAGCTTTCTCTCCTGGCTTCCGGTTTCATGAAGCTCCCCGGGAGGTGTTTTCCTTCTTCAGCTCCAAAGGTCACTGGCTCGTGGACTCTGCTTCGTGGTGCTGCAGCATTCTCTGCCTTTCAAACCAGCACAAGGCGTGTGTCCCAAGATATAATTAACGTTGATGAAACTATTTGACCATGAAAATGTGCACTGTTTGTAAGATTGGAAACTGGGAAGCAACTTCAAAACCTGCAAGAAAGGCTGGGTGAAATGATTTATACTGATCCATGCAATGGGGCTACGCAGCAATGCTGCAAGTATAAATGCAATTCTAAATGTGTAATAATTTGTGTTTGGTTCTTTTCGCTTAGTGTAACACTTTCCAGGTTCATCTAGTTGCAGCAGGTAGGGGTAGTTTGTTCCTTTTTTAAAAAATTCATTTCTATTGAGATATATTCACACACCACACAGTCCATCCAAAATATGCAATCAGTGGCTCGCAGTATCATCACATAGTTGTGCATTCATCACCACGATAGATTGTCCAACACTGTCATTACTCCAAAAAAGGTCATTCCTTGTTATCGATGAGGAGTATTCCAGCAATGTACAGAAGACCACACATTGTTTTATTCCTTCCTGGGTTTCTGGGCATTTGGACGGACTCCAAGTTTTGGTGATTATGAATAATCCTGCTATAATCATCTTTTTTCTAAAGCCTTCCATGGACACATGTTCTTAGTCCTTTGTGTGGACAGCAGGGCGTGGAACTGCTGGGCTGCATGGAAGGTGTATCTAACATTTTAAGAAATGGCTCAACTATTTCCCAAAGTGGCTGAACCATCTTACACTCCCCCCACTGGCGTACAAAAATTCTAGTTTCTCCATTTCTTCTCAACAGCTTGTATTTCTGGTTTTCTGATTTTGTATTTCTAGTCTTTTTTGACAATAGCCATTCAACTTGCCGTTAAAATGAACATGACCAGAATGAAGAGGTTCACCATATATTAAGCACGGACAACGTGTCACAACATAGTATGCACAATATGGACAAGAGTAGATATAGAACTGCAAGGCTACATGCTAAGACAGAGACATTTTTAACTGGGTTGGAGGGACTATGATTTTACCTTTAAAACTATAGAAAGCACACAAACCCTAAGTGTACAGCTTAATGCAGTATTGCAATGGAAACACTCATCTTTCCATCACTCAGTCTAAGGTATAGAATATCACCACTGGCGTGCTTTTCTGATCACTTTGACCACCCCAGGATGCATCCTTGAACACTGTGGTTCCGTTTTGCTGTCTTTCAAATCAAAATCATGCAGTGGGCATTCCTTTGTGACTGGCTTCTTTCACTCAACTTTGTGTTATGGCATTCAGAGGCAGGAGACGTTAGGGACTGGATGTGGTGATTCAAAAGTCCATTCACAATGGGGCGGGGATGGGAATTCCAGCCTGCAGTTCTTGCTGGTGTTCAAATCCCTGTTCCACCAGTCCCTGAGGACCAGCTCTAAAGGTGCTCAGAGTTGGATGATAGACGGGTCTATAAATCCTCTGCTTAAGCTTATGCCAGTTGGGTTTCCATCACCTGCAGCCACAGTCGTAGAGATGATGCAGCTCATGACTAATAAAGTGAGCTCTGGAATGTTTAGCCAGGCACTTTGCAGCCCTTCTCTCAGTCCCAATTGACATTTGCCACTCCAATTACCCCTGCACCTCTAAAATCACCTGCTACTCGCCCGTACCCAGCCTGACCCAGCTTGTCCCTCCTGCCATGGCCTCCTTATGCAGGAGAAGAGGGGTGAGGCTTGGAAACTTCCACTGGGTCACTTAGTTGCTACCTCTGTCTAGAGTCCCTTCCAGCCCCCTTGCATATCAACCCATCAAAGTCTAATTGC